>NC_084600.1:19313598-19646098 GCF_033807715.1 Cololabis saira | reverse complement strand
TTGAGTTGTACTCTACAGCTGTATGTTGGCCAGTGAGTGTGTCTGCCATCTGCTGGCTGTGTAGAAAAGGAACAAGTAAGCAGACATCTACTTTAAGGAGGAAGGGGTAGTCTAAGTAAGATTTTTACAACCATAAGACTCTTGTTTATATGAAAAAAAAGTGCAGAGGGCAAAAGAACCGCAGCCGTAGTTTGATGTGTTCTGCTCTGTGTTTGTCCTTGGTGCAGGTTTCAGATTGAAAGACTCTAAGGTTTCCAGCAGAGTATCGCTTACGTGGATCACCTGCAGAGCTCCAGCATGAGCTAAAAAGGCCAAACAGTCAATTTTAGGAGCATTTCTGTTCCACCTCAACCAAACAGTATGTATGCTTTTCAAATCTTGCAGCATATTCCTAAAGTCCGTAGGAAATCTTAAAATTACTAGAATATTTCACTTCCTCACAACTTCAAAATGTTGCTTAACTATGTAGTTTCTATCATTCTAGATATGAATGTGCTCCATATTGTCTTTTACAGTCCTCATTGTACTATAAATGTGATTAAAATGGCTCTGAATCAAACCATTATGTTGAGAGAGAGGACTCAAAGCATCCCGGCACATTTGTCAATTCTCATTTCCTGCTGCTCGGCAGTTTATATCAGGAAATGTCCTTGTTTTTACAAAGAAAAGAAAATAATCATGACGCTACCTGCCTGCTCCTAGAATACTCTCACACTGTCAGCACAATGTGTAACAGGAAACATTTTCCACAAGTTCGAGAATACGGTTCATTTTTAGAATCTATTTATTACATATATGCAGTGCAGGAAATTTAGTGCATGTGGCAGTCAAAATGCAAATATCATGGTTATGCATAGTTTTAATAAAAAAATGTTACCTTACCAAAAAAAACAACAACAACAAAAACAGAAAAAAAAAAACAATCAGTTGCATGATTAGTACCCGTTTAATTGTTGGCAGGATTCCCGAGTAACTTTTACACATGTGAGCAACCGCTTTGCAACGTCAGCATTTCTCTGCTGTGGCGAGTTTCTGACCTCGTGGGTTTTTGGTTGCATTAGTAAAAGGAGGTTAATGTTGATAGGGTGATAGTGCAATACAGCGTGTGCCCAGTAGAGAGCAGACAGTCCTTTTAAAGTAATGTGAACTTGTTCATCTTTAAGGCATTCAAACTCACATGCTAATAGGAAAATTGAAATGCAAACCATACATGGCTGTAAGGCTTGAGCATCAGATCTCAGCTTAATTGTCTATGGTCAGCAGAACTCAGTATGTTATAGAGTTATAGTTTATTTTCTGAGAAAAGTGTCACTCTTAAGGGTTCGGGGATAGATCTGGAGCTGGTGCATGGTTTCCGTTGGAGGGCGTCTTGTTGTCAATTGAGCCGTTGACTTTTGAGGCTCTCTGCCTGTTGCGTCTCCTCTTTGCCTGTCGCGAGTTGGGTTTTGTCGGATCAAGCAGAGGATCCAAATGTAGTTTACCACTCTGAGCGTCTGAGGACTCATCAATAAAGGCAAGGTTCTCCCCAAAGTAGTCCAGAGGTTGAGAGAGGTGCAGCTCAGGGGGAGGCTCTGCAGTTTTTTCCGCAGGCACCCGCTCCGTCTGAGTGGCTTGAGAGTCTGTTTCTGATTCAGATTCTGATTCGTTCGAGGAAGAAGATGTGGTGTATGATCCGGACTCTGTTTGACTCTCATTCTGCTCTTGATTCCCCTCTTGATTGCCCTCAGGAGCACCGGTGGCTGATAAGCTCTGACCGTGGCTGCGAGGGCCATGGCGGCGCTTTCGTCGGCGCCGTTTGAAAGGGTCATCAATTTTTCCTGGTATGCGAAAGTCCACAGACATGTTCTGGATATTCTGGGTCCAGTCAGTGGCATGGGCTCGAAGTTCTTCCATCTGAAAGATGAAGACAAAGGTTTTATCTGGTTTGTCTTCGGGGGTCCATACAGCAACTGCAAGAAAAAAATCACCAGCGCCGTAGACAAAAATACATTTGCAGTTGGGGTGCAAAGCTTTTGACACAATACAGCATGACATATAAATAAAAATACTGGAGCGTCACGGTATCAGGGGAGTGGTTTTACGCTGGATCAAAAGATATTTAAGCAACAGGAAACTATTTGTGAAAATAGGTGACTTTCAGTCATCAGGCTTGGACATTGTTTAGGGTGTCCCCCAGGGGCCAGTATTGGGACCTAAACTCTTTATTCTATTAATTTAAAATAAATAAACTCAGCCAAGAACTGAAGCAATATTCAAGCATGAGTTTGTTTAAGAAAAGGCCCAGACAGATGATTTTCAACAAGTGCAGGGAGGATGACCTGAGGTGAACCTGAATGGGCGTCTCTAAATCTGTAAATATGATTTTACATATGAGTATGACTGTATATTTTTGGGTGGTGTGTGGGTGTGTGTATGTGGATAAGTCTTGGTGCATTGGGAAGTAGTGCATTTCCTTCACTTTTCCTGGTCCTTCTGTGTTGTAGTCTGGTTCCAGGGTTGTTTGGGTTTTGGGTTCCCTCAGTGATCCACATTTAGAGCCCCTTGGTGGCAGGGGCAGGGTGGGGCGTCGCGCTGGCATGGGTGTCCGGGCCCTTGCTGGCGATGCTCTGGGTTTGTGTATGAGTGTGTATGTGAGTATCAGTGTGTAGTTGGATGTGAAGGTCTATCTGGATGTGAATTTACAACTCTAAAATTTAGTATTAAACTAATATTAGATTACTTTCTGCATTAGCTTACATGTATATATGTTTTTCATCAATTCACAAGATTCAGAAAACCGGATGAATGTAAAGTGTAATTATGGATTACTGGAGAAGGGGTAGGATTAAAAAAGTTTTACTTCTTCCTACCCTTTTCAGACATGTTAAAAAGGATTCATCGGTAATGTGTATTGTTAAGCATTTGCATGCATGTCTAGTATATATAGATAGGTGAGTGCACATTGGGTATGAATTTATTTATTTTGTGTGCATTCATTGAAAACAGACTCATTTATTTATTTAGATGCATTTACAGGAGGTTCTATATGTTCAAAATGTGGGTGTATGCATGTTTTTATATGTATATCTATTTATATATCTATACATAGATTCATACTAGTGTTAAAATTGTTATGCTCCATACAATGGTTTTGACATGTCTGGAATGAATCAATAATTCAATAAATTAAATTAAATACATTGTTATATAGAAATGCAACATAACCCGTTCCTTCGAATTTGAGCTAATTTATCTATAGGCATTCATTTCTAAGACTTTATGGTAGTAAACATATTTACTCTGTGTATCTTAAAGGTGCCTTATGTAGGAAATATACTTTTAAGCAGCACAAAGGAACTTCAGCCCTTTTTTAAAGTCGGAGCTCCCCTGTAGGTGTCGAGGTTAAACTGCTTTTATGACACTGTAAGATGTTTTTGGTCTCTTGTTTGCTGTTATGTTGAAAAGGAGAACTCTAAGCATTGCAGACATTTGATTCGTTGTATAAAACGAATATTTATTTATCAGTTTGATGTACTATTTGAACTGCAGGTGGCAGCATAGTTTGCATGTAGCTCATTAAAGAAGAAGCACTTGAATCTCTGAATCATATTGAATAATATGACTTCAACTACTAGTGATGTTCAATACCACGGATTTCCTTTCCGATCCAATATTGAGTAAAATTCAGGCTGGTATCGGCAATACCGATTCAACCGATTGTGCAAATACACCTAATGTACCCCGTGAATCTAAAAAAATTGGTGTATTGTAAATAGCTTAAGAATACAAAACATCATAGTCACTTATTTATACACTTATAAGGTGTTTCCATCACTAAAAAAGATCCTAAGTACAATAATAAAACTATTAAAATAAACAAGAGAATAATAAACAAAAATAAGAACTACTATAAAAATGAAAATGGAAAATAGTACCAGCAGCGTGTCCTTTAACAATATCTGAATAGTTTAGTTACTTTCCACCCTATTCCTGTTAATGATATACATTACCACAAATGATGACTAAAGTATCAAAAGTATTGATATTTTCATTTGAGAATCAATTTTAGAGTATATAGATCTGGTATCGGTATTTTTCAGTATTGATCTGCACATCACTAGCAACTACATAAACAGAGAGGGGAAGACTGTTGGAGGAGTAGTTATGTGGACAAAACCTAAAGTATAGAGTTGTGGAAAAAAAATGACAAGAGTGATGAGTGATATATTTGAATGTACAACAGTAGAAATTAATACGGAAAAGGCATGTATAGAAAAGCAGAGTCTAAGTTAGAAACATTTAAGGAGTGGTTTGAGGAAACATGCAGCTTCAACTCAGAAGGTCTTCTTCATCTGTGGGGATTTTAACATTGATCTGCTTAACCCACATAATCACAAACAAACAAAAGAGTTGATCAATGCACAGGCTGAGTCTGTATCCTAAAATTACTAGACCGAGTAGAATTACTTCTCCCAGTGCCACGCTAATAGATAATGTATTTACAATCCTAATAGAAAGCAAAACAATAAGTAGGCTATTAATTATTGATATCAGTGATCAGCTAACAGTATTTGTAGTATACGACAGCTGCTACAAGAGAGATAAACAGGATGTTGAACAACGATTTAAGAGAGTGAAGACAGAGGAGACAATGCGTTTAAAGAAGAGCTGATTAAACAGAATTGGGAGTCAGTATTTAACAAAGACAACATTGATAGAGTATATGAAACTTTTGAGTATATCTTCAAATCATTATATGATAGGAATTGTCCAACAAAGAAATACACTAAAATAAATACATTTTCAGACACACCATGGATCACAAAAGGATTGCAAAATGCCTGTAAGAAAAAGAAGACACTCAATAAACAATTCATAAAATACAGAACTGAAGAAGCTGAGGGAGTGCACTGTGTGTGTGAGTGTGAATGTGTATGTGAGTACCAGTGTGTAGTTGGATGTGAATTAACAACTCTTAGATTAGATAGATTACTTTCTGCATTACTTTATATGTATTTCTTTTTTTGGAGTTTTCAATGTGAAGTGTAATTATGGAATATTGAAGTAAGGGTAGGATTTAACAAGTTTTACTTCTTCCTACCCCTTTTCAGACACATTAAACGGGATTCATGTGTTATGTGTGTTGTTAAGTGTGTGCATGTATATAGGTATGTATAGCATATATAGATAGTGGTGCACATTGGGTGTAGATTATTCATATCATGTTATATAGATTTATTTTGTGTACATTCATATAAAACAGATTAATTTATTTATATAGATTTATTTACAAGGGCTTCTATATATTCAAAATGTGTGTGTATGCTGGTGTGTATATATATATATATATATATATATATATATATATATATATATATATATATATATATATATATATATATATATACCGTATTTTCCGCACTATAAGGCGCACCCAAAAGCCTTTAATTTTCAAAAAAAACGGCAGTGCGCCTTATAATGCAGTGCGCCTTATATATGATCATTACGGTAATTTCTGTTACTGTAGTCAGGGGGATTGTAGCTACTGTAGTTGGTGTCGCCAAAGTAATGGCGCTAAAAACGTCAGGAATCGTCACAGACGTTCAAGACAACAGCAGTGACGCTGACTTGCATAATGGCGACTTTGACGAGACGGAGCAAAGCTGGTTTTTATTTTTTAATAAAGTTTGACATACGGAACTTTTCTTCTTGTTTTTTTTTTTGCATTTGATGTAGGATTTTGTAGCATTTCCTGTAGCGCAGCTCCATCAGGTAGATACGTAACTCAACTTCAGCCACTATAGTACCGTATTTTACCATATATTTAGTGCGCCTTATAATGCAGCGCGCCTTATACATGGAAAAGTTTTAAAATACGTCATTCATTGAAGGTGCACCTTATAATGCAGTGCGCCTTATAGTGCGGAAAATACGGTATATATATATATATATATATATATATACATAGATACATAGATTAATGCAGTGTTTACGTTGGTCTTCTCTATACAATGGTTTTGACATGTCTGGAATGAATCAATAAAGGAAATGAGATGAATCCCCATCAGGGACATGGCTGAATGGAAGAAGAAGAGAAGCTCTGTCACCAAACAACAGACGTGTGATGCCGTGTGATGTCATTGTGGGTATTGTGTGGTATCAATCCACGTCAGCCATCATCCTCCCTGTGTCCTCCAGGGTGCATGCACTAGTGCTGAGTTAGATGCGTGAGCTGTGATAAGCAGCTGTCACTATGGAGAAGCATGTGGAGGGTCTGGCAGAATTAATTGTTGACTAGTTGAAAAAGTAATTTACAGAGGAGATATTCTCCTGGCATGTCAAACATGTTGTACTGCCTCAGATAGACTAACCAAAACAAACCAACATCAGCCAACACTCCACTCAAGAAACGGAGACGCAGAAGAAGTGAGTGAAGAAAATGAGGAGCCAGCATTGGCATTACATTACCTGATGGAGAAAACTCTCAGATCATAAAGGAATGAAATATGATGCAGAACTGGCAACTTGGCAAGTAGACTAAACTGTTGTTGAAAAGAATATACCCAGGATTTGAATACCCCACCCCCATCCTCCATCCTCTGGGTTCCATCCTGAACTATGAAACCAAAAGGTGATGGAGAGAAAATGTTAAAGATAACACGCAATCAAACAGTTGAAGACAGGGAGTACCTCAGCTCTGGTCTTCTTTGACAGAACACGGAGCCAGTTACCGATCATGGCCAGGATAGATGCAAAATAAGCAAGACCCAGCAGGATCCAGAACCACACCAACGGCTTGTACCAGAAGTCTCCCGGGTTTGCAGAATCGCCTTTGACACAAACACAGAGTAAACAGAGGAAGTGGGTAAAAGCCATCCATCCATCCATCCATCCATCCATCCATCCATCCATCCATCCATCCATCCATCCATCCATCCATCCATCCATCCATCCATCCATCCATCCATCCATCCATCCATCCATCCATCATCCATCCATCCATCCATCATCATCCATCCATCATCCATCCATCCATCCATCCATCCATCCATCCATCCATCCATCCATCCATCCATCCATCCATCCATCCATCCATCCATCCATCCATCCATCCATCATCATCCATCCATCATCATCCATCCATCCATCCATCATCCATCCATCCACCATCATCCATCCATCCATCCATCTATCATCATCCATCCATCCACCATCATCCATCCATCCATCCATCCATCCATCATCATCCATCCATCCATCCATCATCCATCCATCCATCCATCCATCATCATCCATCCATCCATCCATCCATCCATCATCATCCATCCATCCACCATCATCCATCCATCCACCATCATCCATCCATCCATCCATCCATCCATCATCCATCCATCAATCATCCATCATCCATCATCCATCCATCTATCATCCATCCATCCATCCATCATCCATCCATCCATCATCCATCCATCATCCATCATCCATCCATCATCCATCCATCCATTCATCCATCATCCATCCATCCATCCATCCATCCATCCATCCATCCATCCATCCATCCATCCATCCATCCATCATCCATCCATCCATCCATCCATCATCCATCCATCCATCCATCCATCCATCCATCATCCATCCATCCATCATCCATCCATCATCCACCATCCATCCATCCATCCATCCATCCATCCATCCATCCATCCATCCATCCATCCATCCATCCATCATCCATCCACCATCCATCCATCCATCCATCCATCCATCCATCCATCCATCCATCATCCATCATCCATCCATCCATCCATCCATCCATCCATCATCCATCATCCATCCATCCATCCATCCATCATCCATCCATCCATCATCCATCCATCATCCATCCATCCATCATCCATCCATCCATCATCCATCCATCCATCCATCCATCCATCCATCCATCCATCCATCCATCATCCATCATCCATCCATCCATCCATCCATCCATCATCCATCCATCCATCCATCCATCCATCATCCATCCATCCATCCATCCATCCATCCATCATCCATCATCCATCATCCATCCATCCATCCATCCATCATCCATCATCCATCCATCCATCATCCATCATCCATCATCCATCCATCCATCCATCATCCATCCATCCATCCATCCATCCATCCATCCATCCATCCATCCATCCATCCATCATCCATCCATCCATCCATCCATCATCCATCCATCATCCATCCATCCATCATCCATCCATCATCCATCCATCCATCCATCATCCATCCATCATCCATCCATCCATCCATCATCCATCCATCATCCATCCATCCATCCATCCATCCATCCATCATCCATCCATCCATCCATCCATCCATCCATCCATCCATCCATCCATCATCCATCATCCATCCATCCATCATCCATCATCCATCCATCCATCCATCCATCCATCCATCCATCATCCATCCATCCATCATCCATCCATCATCCATCCATCCATCCATCCATCATCCATCCATCATCCATCCATCCATCCATCCATCCATCATCCATCCATCCATCCATCCATCCATCCATCATCCATCCATCCATCCATCCATCATCCATCCATCATCCATCCATCCATCATCCATCCATCATCCATCCATCCATCCATCATCCATCCATCCATCCATCCATCCATCCATCCATCATCCATCCATCATCCATCCATCCATCCATCCATCCATCATCCATCCATCCATCCATCCATCCATCCATCCATCATCCATCATCCATCCATCCATCATCCATCATCCATCCATCCATCCATCCATCCATCCATCCATCCATCATCCATCCATCCATCCATCCATCCATCCATCCATCCATCCATCATCCATCCATCATCCATCCATCCATCCATCCATCCATCCATCCATCCATCATCCATCCATCATCCATCCATCCATCCATCATCCATCCATCCATCCATCCATCCATCATCCATCCATCATCCATCCATCCATCCATCCATCCATCATCCATCCATCATCCATCCATCCATCCATCCATCCATCCATCCATCCATCATCCATCCATCCATCCATCCATCCATCCATCATCCATCCATCCATCATCCATCATCCATCCATCCATCCATCCATCATCCATCCATCATCCATCCATCCATCCATCCATCCATCCATCCATCATCCATCCATCATCCATCCATCCATCCATCCATCCATCATCCATCCATCATCCATCCATCATCCATCCATCCATCCATCCATCATCCATCCATCATCCATCCATCCATCATCCACCATCCATCCATCCATCATCCATCCATCCATCCATCCATCCATCATCCATCCATCCATCCATCCATCCATCATCCATCCATCCATCCATCCATCATCCATCCATCCATCCATCCATCCATCCATCCATCCATCCATCCATCCATCCATCCATCCATCCATCCATCCATCCATCCATCCATCCATCCATCATCCATCCATCCATATATCCATCCATCCATCTTCCATCCATCCATCCATCCATCCATCCATCCATCCATCCATCCATCCATCCATCCATCCATCCATCCATCCATCCATCCATCCATCCATCCATCCATCCATCCATCCATCATCCATCATCCATCCATCCATCCATCATCCATCCATCATCCATCCATCCATCCATCCATCATCCATCCATCTTCCATCCATCCATCCATCCATCCATCCATCCATCCATCCATCCATCCATCCATCCATCCATCCATCCATCCATCCATCCATCCATCCATCATCCATCCATCCATATATCCATCCATCCATCTTCCATCCATCATCCATCCATCCATCCATCATTTAGGGAGTAAATAAAGACTTATGATAGGTGATACGGTGTAGCAGATATGATTATTAATAATTCATGTCTCACATAAAAATCACATTGAATAATTAATGGTGCCTGTGCTAAGTGAACTTAATGCATTATAACTGACAGTTATATTTATGAATGACTAATTAAGTCACACCAGCTACTCATGTGCTGTTCAATGAATTCAACAATAAAAGCAAAATGATAAAACCCATCCTCTCATACCATTAATATAAATAAAAACTCTTCTTTCTCTCTCTCACATGACGCAGTTGTACTGCTCCTCTACGCTCAACGTTTCTGGGTTAGATACCGTACTTTCTGCTCCCCTGGTGAACTGCACGTGTTAGATTATTAATGGTATGATCAGTATACGTAATGCAGTGCTCTTGAGCAACCACAGTCATGTTTATTTGATGGTTTAAAAGTGCGTAACATCCAAGAATGACATTCATATCACTTATTATCTATGATTACTATCCTCTATTGATAATCAGGTTGCGTCAGTGTTCAGCCCCTCGCAGGGACATATTTTTAGCTGAAAACATTGCAGTGTGGAGGAAGAACCCTAACTGCAAGCAATGCAGTCCAGCTGCATTTATATATTTATTATTATAGTGTAATTTGTCCCCACCCGTGCTGCTCAGAGGAATCCAGTCAGCAGCTTCTGTAGCTGCAGACAGTTCATCCTTCTCTTCTATCACAACTGTGAATGTGTCACAGTGGATTATGTATGCCATTCTGGATCCCAGTATGATTTATAGGTGGTATCCCTACAGACTCATGACTGTACCTCTAACTGTATCCATATGACTCTGGTTGTTAGTGTGCTCTAATCTTTCCCCTGTTTATCTCCTTAATTCTCACAGCAAGCAAGTGGAAACCTCAAAACCTCATTCTAATGGGAAAAAGTATAATTACATATTTAAAGCCACTCTATGTAGCAATACCACTTCTGACCACATGGGGGCATTTCAATCTGCTGTGTTGACAGCTCGGTTTTCTTGATGAGATTTTCAAATATTCCTTCAAATGAAACTAAAATTGATAAAAAAAAACTTCAACAGTGTCTGAGGGTCAGAAACACATGATTACAAAAGAACAATAAATAACAATAAAAACAACATTGCTTAACTTTGGTTACAAGACTCGCCAATAATGTGACCCTATAACTACTCTCACAAATTTGAACATGTTTTAAACCTGGTATATATGACACAAAACCACTGATGTTTGATAGCTGAAAACGTTGTCTGTCACTGGATTAGAATGTGGAAAATGCATTGGTGGAGTCAGTCTCTTAGAAAATATGCATCACCGCTAGCTATAAGACGTGTACCTGCAACATAGTCGCCAAAGCCAACTGTAGTTAAAGTGATAACCACAAAATAGGCAGACTCCAGGAACGTCCAGTCCTCCACCTCTTGAAAAACCATGATGGGCACGGCGATGAAGAGCCAGCACCCCAGCAGGATGGACAGGACGGCTGAGATCACACGAACAATAGTGGGACTAACCCGCCATTTCTGCCAGCAAGGTGAAACAACACAGCATGATGAGTTAGATGGAGGAGAAAAACAACAGATGATCAAATTAAAGACACCATTTAAACTTCTGTTCAAGGATCTGACCAGGAAGAGAGTCTCTATCTTGGCAACAGCTTTCCTCAGCCCAGTACCAAGATGGTCTCCGACTCCGGCGAGCAGGATACCGAACATTGGGATTCCCACCAGGGCGTAGAAAATGCAGAACGCCTTCCCTCCTGCTGTCTTGGGGGAGATGTTTCCATAACCTGGAAATGTTGGTCAAAGGTGGACGTGAAGTTGATTTGGACAAACTAAATGTAAATATTTTCTCGCCACAAATACACCATTAAGTGATCGTGGATATGTTCTAGGGCAGTGGTTCCCAACCTTTTTTCCTTGGAGCCCCCCCTACTTGTGTCTAAGACCAGACGGGCCCCCCGAACGGTATACTAGCACCAATAGAGTAAAGTTATTCGTTAAAAATCTTTAATTGAAATTTTTTTTACATTAATTATGTTTTTTTGATACATTTCTCCTTGGTTTACCCTGTACAGATATTAATTTTTTTTCTCACCTTCATTTTGTGTCACCAATGTATAAAATACGAACAAAAACATAAAATAATTTCTGAAAAATGTGTCTTTTAATATGAGAGCAAAATTTTTCAACCTTTTTACTTCAACAACCTGTCAGAGTAGTAGTATGAATAAATAAAATACTAAGTGGGTTTATACAGACTTGGATTACAGTATTCCATTAGGTGTGTTATTATGAATTTTTTTATTTATTTAATATGCGCAAATATAATTTTTACAACTGCATATCTTCAAAGCAGACAAAGATTTGTGCCCCCCCAAAGATCTCTGGCGCCCAGCCAGGGGGGGCCCGGACCCCAGGTTGGGAGACACTGTTCTAGGGGACCCCCACCGATGGTTGTGATGATGGTCCCTGAGAAGAATAGGGCACTGCCTATATCCCATTTGCTGACAAAGGTGTTGTTCCTTGCGACATCCACACCTTCCCCCACGGCAGTCACCACATCCTGAGACAGGACAGAAGATTAGAGTTTAATAATGGATTCATAATAGAACAATACAAGGAGCAATTAGTAAATAGAATAGAATAGAATAGAATAGAATAGAATAGAATAGAATAGAATAGAATAGAATACCTTTTATTGTAATTTACACATGTACATACATGGAAGGAAACTGGAGCATCTCACTCTTTAGTGCAACATGTGAAATAAAAAAAATGAATATAAATAATAAAAACAAAATACAAAATGTGCAAAATATAAGAATGATGGGTATGTAGATAACATAGAATGGCAGGAGGTATTGTTATTGCACATAACAATTATTGCACAAAATCCAGTTGGTGTTGAGGTCGGACTGTAAATTACGGCATGTAAGAGTTTAGGGTGGTGATGGCTTTCGGTAAGAAACTGTTTCTGAATCTGTTTGTCCTGGTCCTGCCACACCTGTAGCGCCTCCCTGAGGGCAACAGGTCAAACAGATCTAAGCTAGGGCGGGAGCTGTCCTTGGTGATATTCTTGGCTTTTCCGAGGCCGCTGGAGGTGTAAATCAGGGAGGGAAAACAAATATATTAGTGGTTTCACATTGTATATCAAAAATATCAGTCCACTGGCAGTGCCGATCATATACTTCTCTGATCCCCTTATCTGGTTTGTGTCCAAAAAAAAACTTAAGATCTTAAGATAGGTAAACGACTGATTCTCTTTATCCTTTAATAGAAATTACATACTCCACTAGTCTTAAGTGCAGTGAGGTTTGTAGCGCGTGATAATGGTCCCTGTTAAATTTACATCTTTGAGGTTTGAAATGCTTCATGAGCCTTTTTTTTCTGTTATCAGTATTGAAAGTAGCCTTCGGCGTCTGTTTTTAATGTAGTGGGTCTCCACGGTAGATCATCATGTTCCACATATTGATTTGTCATTTCTTTATGCCGGATGCCCATCCTCACAATCCAAGCAGGGATATTCGTGTATCATATCGCAAATTATTTTATCCAGTGAGTGTTTGTTTGATTTAATTTTCTCTGGTCATCTGGTTGAATTTTTTTTTTTTTGTATTGATTCAATAAAAATATCGAAATAGAAAAGTTGAAACCTGGATTTGGCTGAAATATTAAAGTAAACGCCTCTACGTGACAAAATAAGGGGAGAGGTGCGACTGTAGTGGACATGCTGCCTTACGCTTTACAATTTTCAAAAATCAAATAAATGAATGAAGGAAAATCAACCAAAACAGGCAATTTGACATCATGTTAAATGCATATGTTGATCAAAGAGTTTCTGAAAATACTGAGCTGACACCTGGGACGGTGCAGCACTCTGTAATACCACCTCCTACCAGTAGAAGTGCCATAAATCGTTGTTGCACTTGGGGTCTTGAAATATTAAAATGAAAAACAGTAGATGGTTGAAGTATCCCAGCTAGATCACACTTCGTAAAAGTAATCAAGTATGCCATTCAATGAAATTGAAGCTGATAGTTGTAACCCTAAAAAAAAAAGCAACCCTCATATGTCATGCTTTATGTCTAGCCTCCTTGAATGAAGGACATCTCTGTTTACCCCTCACCTGTTCCTCAGATGCTTTCAACCTTTTTAGAAATGCCAGCCACTGCATCTGCTGATCACTTTGGAGGCTAAAAAAAATAATTTACAATGCTCGTTCTGAAGCAAGGACAGGCATCTCAGGATTACAAAACAGTTGCCATACCGTCATGGTAATGCTGAATTTATACGCGGATCACCTTTCATGCGCTCTCGTAGGCGCTGGAGCAGAGCCTTCCTTCCTAACATAGCTTTGCAGATCACAGCTGTTATCTGGTAAAGCCGCAACGCTCCACAGCGTCAGTGATAAACTGTATTGACCAGGTTCCACAGATCTGAGGGGTCATCCTGAAGACCTGTTTGAATTGGATCCAGCTTTCTGTCAGACAACAATCCAAAACAACGTCCTTAGCAACAAGAGGTTTCTGTCAAAACTCTGCTCCTGTCTGGAATCTGCTCATGTAAAAATACGATAACAGTCTGTCCCTGCACACTGGCAAGCGCCCACCCAGTAGCTCAACAGCTTCCAACACTTTAAAAGGGTTCAAGAGCTCCTCAATGATAATAACAACGACAGTAGTAAAACTGAGCTATTAATTATCGAATTATATAAATAATATAAATACATGAAAAATCACTTGGCAAACCATTGGATAGTAGAGAGAGTTTTGTCGGAGAGAGAGGCCTGGTTGAAATCATAGATCAACCTGAATTTATTGGGCTGTTTTGTTTGTATCCTGGCAACAACAGAGCTGAGTTTCACTGAGGTTCCCAAAACTGCATCTGACCAACCACAATTCTTATGAGACGACGTCCTATGGACATATGAGACAAGAATAGAGTTGTTTTGGCTTAAAAGCCCACACCGTGTTTGACAGAAAATAGATGCAGCATTTTATCTGAAACATTATATACCCTGCACGGTTAAGCCCAGTGATGGAAGAGTGGTGATTTGAGGCTGTTTTGTCACCAGGAACTGGTTACTCTGCAGTCAGTCAGTGCCGTTCCATGCACATCTAAATCAAACTATTCGCAACAATCTAGCTAAGGATTAAACTGGAGTGTCCGAGAAATCCAAGTATACCTGCGCAAGAAGACAATCGATTATTGAGTGAGGTGCGTTCGACCCTGCAATGCTAGGTGGCGCCACATGCACTTCCGCGTTGGCGTTCCCTCGGTTAGTTCTTTGTTATTCATCTTCTTCTTCTCCTACTGTGTTGATATTCTGGCTTTCGAGGTGTGGTCACTTCCGGAAAGAGGGCTCCCGGGGCAGACGCTAGCTCGGCTAAGGGTGGGTTGCATATACATACATAACTCAAATTATGACGCATTATCTGGCACTAATAGCTAAATCTCAAGAGCTTCAGTTTGGTTCGACTACAGCCCGGCTAAGGTGTATACATGGCTTTTAAAAATTGGACATCTGTCAGATTAAGGCAACAATTTGACTTTCTGTTAGTGCATGTAAACGTAAACTATGAAAAAAATTCAGAAAGCAAATGTGAGACCAACAGCTAAAGGTTGGTCGAGATTGGGTCAAGACGTGTAAATGATCTGAGACACACCAGCATCACCAGGACAAGTTAAAAATCAAAGAATCCAGGATTTGGGGTGGCATTGTAGAAATCTAGAGCTCTACCTAACTCAAACTTCTCCCAGAATTATGTGAGAACGATAAAGTCATGCAGGAAAAAGTATACGTCAAACCAATGCTGTTCAAATTAGATCAACAAGATACAGAAATCAAACAAAGGGGTTCATAGTATATATACATGTATAAAACAGGATTAGATAAGACTGTATATCCTAATGATACTCCATGCACATAAAACTCTTAAACTGTAATAGGAAATGTTTTCAAATATGTCAAAATTGAAGACAGGTGATCGTATAATCTGCTGTACCTCTATGAGTCTCTCCAGACTTTCTAAGTCCACGCAGGAGAAGTTGGACAGGAAGGACTCGTGCGATATCTGCAGGAGATAGTGTTTGTTCTCCTCTTCTGGAGCCTCCAGGGCGCGGAACACCACAGCTCCCAGCACCAAGTAGAGAAGCACGAAGGTGAAGATGACGAGCAAGGTGGAGCAGCGCATGGCTATACCTCCGCCTAGTCCAAATGCAGACTGCTGCTTCTCTGTGTCTCCTCCAGTGGTGTGCACTTTATCCAAGCTGCTGCAGCTGAAACATCAATGACCACAAAAGAACACGGGTTTTCGTTCTGACCACAGCTTCTGATAGCGATTCAGACCGTGCACACGCCTGCTGCAGACGGCCTATTAAATCCGCTGCACCAGCCATTAAACTGGCTTCACCACACTGCTGACACACAGAGAAAATGCAACATCCAAGATGAAAAAAAAGGAATGAAAAAAAACCTTTCATCTGAACTGCTTCACCATTAGAACATAACTCATTGCAGTGTCAAAAATACATAAGTAATTAATGCCACTGATACACAAACAGATGCTGCCACAATAACCAGGCTCACCTGTCAATCGGCCGTCGCTGCCCACGCCTTTTTCTTTTAAACCCTCTCTTTGAACCAGCTTTGATGATGGAGTCCCTGGATCCGTAACTGCTGGGGAACCCGTCCCCCTGGCACTCTAAAGGAGGGGACACTGCACGGACCAACAAACACAATTATGTTCCGTACAGTCCGAGGCAAGCAGCATGTTAACCGATGACAACTCATTTTAACACCATCAAAGGAGTTGTCAGTGACGAGGGTATTGAATGATAGTTTTTGAATGAAAAAGTACAGCTTTGGTAAGATGCTGTTGGTCATTGTCTGCTCTAATAAAACAAGGTCTCTCATTTGTTATAGCTGGAACTTAAACTTGTGTTTTTTCTGTAGAAAAGCTGTTAAATGCATCAGACAAAAAACCCTTTATCCCAAAAATGAGTTAAAAGGATCATCATTTAGACCAATATGCCTGTCGCTTGTGATTTCATTTACATCCCTGTACTGAACAACACTGGGAAGGAAAAAAAGCTCAAATTCTCTAAAAGATTTTGGAGACAGTGGCACTTTAATCAGCAGATCTCCTGGTTGTGATCCAAAACGAGAGCAGTAAACTGTCAGTGGCAGTAAAGTCCAGACTTGCAGTCCAGACGGTTTTACAGCTGCTGCATACAAAGGGACAGTCCATTTACAGGATTGAAAACATCAACCATAAGTTGGCACAATATGTAAAACAAATAACTAAATATGCAGTCCTTTCAGTTTTTCTCCATTTCGGTAAAATGCATTAAAACATAGCTCAAATGCAACATGTCATTGTACTTATGGCTGAAGAGTTTTATCAATACTTACAGCAGTGTGTCTTGCTGTAAACTTTACACTTAAGTTAATGTGCACTAAAAAAGAAGTTTAATTTGCAGCCAGCTAATGTGAACATACACATCTAGGATATGCACACAACCTCAGACGCTTGACAAAAGAAACTGCTAGTGTATATTCACTGCATTAAGTGCAGACAGTGCTGCTGTTGCAGCGTAAAGAGCCACTTTTATTTTTCACTTAGAGTCTCTCAGGATCCACAAGAGATGTGGTACTGACCAAAGTCCAGCCCATACTCTTTGTGCTTACCTCAAACTGAAGGATCAAAAGGATCCAGACCAGCAGCCCTCTCTTGCAGAGTCCCATGCAGCCTCGTGCGGTGAGCGTTCATATGCATGAGTGTGTGTGAGGAGGAAGGTTAGTGCTGAGCACACGGGAGAGGAAAAGGTGCTAAATCAAACTGGCTTAATGTCCAGAGAGAGAGAGAACGGACTGAAGAGAAGAGCGAGTCCCAGTGAAGGTGGAGACTGTGACGAAGCCGGACTCAAGTTTGATCAGCTGGTGTTTTTTCAACAGCGAATAAACATTTCAAATGGTCCTGCCCAGGAATGCATACTGCAGTGACACAGCTTACTGATCCCCTCAGTAGCTGTGATTCTGGTGCTCCGGCTGTGTTATAAACTGTACATGCAAACAGCAGCAGTGGGGGCTGAACACATGCTACGTTTGCTGTGAGATCAATTTTTGTGAATCATTGAGGTTTGATTGCTGTTAATATGCTGACTCTGCAGGAGGAAGCCAGCTCAGCCACATGTCGCCCATCCCTCAAATATCCCATCTTCTTCAGAGGGAAGTGGCTGCTACTCCTGTGTGTGTGTGTGTGTGTCTGTGTGTGTGTGTGTGTGTGTGTGTGTGTGTGTGTGTGTGTGTGTGTGTGTGTGTGTGTGTGTGTGTGTGTGTGTGTGTGTGTGTGTGTGTGTGTGTGTGTGTGTGTGTGTGTGTGTGTGAGAGAGAGAGAGAGTGTACTTGTTCAACATTTCTGGGTGTGTGTATCAAGTACACATATGTACATACAGTATGTATGTATATAAATATAAATATATATATATATATATATATATATATATATATATATATATATATATATATATATATATATATATATATATATATATATATATATATATATATACAGGACTGTCTCAGAAAATTAGAATAGTGTGATAAAGTCCTTTATTTTCTGTAATGCAAAAATGTCACACATTCTGGATTCATTACAAATCAACTGAAATATTGCAAGCCTTTTATTATTTTAATATTGCTGATCATGGCTTACAGCTTAAGAAAACTCAAATATCCTATCTAAAAAAATTAGAATATTCTGGGAATTTTAATCTTAAACTGTAAACCATAATCAGCAATATTAAAATGATAAAAGGCTTGCAATATTTCAGTTGATTTGTAATGAATCCAGAATGTATGACATTTTTGTTTTTTTAATTGCATTACAGAGAATAAAGAACTTTATCACAATATTCAAATTTTCTGAGACAGTCCTGTACACATATATGTATATATACACACATATATGTATATATACATATATTTTATTAGTGTTGCTGTACAGACAATTCCCTTAGAAGTGAAGCCATATCTCCATATAATAAGAAATAAAGTAGTGTTTTTCTTGATCTTTCAGAGACAAAGAAGTGACATCAACAAACAAAAGATTTTTAAAGCAATCTGGCAAATGCCCAGCATCTTCCAGTACTGCTTTGTCAGGGTCAATTAATCAAATATATTAGTCTGTTACTCAGCTAATCAAACATCTGAGAGGAAGATGCAGGCACAAACATGCTGAATGCCCTGCAGCTTCACATACTGAAGCTCAAAAGGTGTGATCAGTGACACAAGACATAGGAATATCCGAGATTTAATAATGTTATTGCTTTTGACTACTGTCTGTCTGTATTGCCCCAGCTGCTGGGTGTGTATCTGGGGTGATCAATCAGTTGTCAGCTAAACACATCTAATCCTACACACTAATTGGAACACAAGTTGTAGAGATGTTCACAGGCTCGTGGACGGGCATAGTTTAATCTTGGTCATGAGTTGTGCTTTTGCTTCACCCTTAAGTCCCAGAGTTCGTTAGTCAATAAATGATGCTGATGCCCCAACACCTGATCTAAATAAACAGTCCCTGAGTCATCACTGAGTCATCCAGTTTACAGAAGCCTGGTAATAACATTTGAATCTGGTGTGCTCTATATATATACTGTATATATACTGTATATATACTGTATATATATATATATATATAGGCTACTGTATATACAAATGCACATCCAGTTGTCCCTTACTCTGCCTTTAAACAAAAGAATCTGGCCTCCAGAACCAGACTTAACATTCCTCTCATTATGCTGCCAGATGATGAGAGCTGATCCCATTCCAGGAGAGTTAGTGTTCCCCCTCGCACCACGCCTTTCTATGAGCTCTGGTTACTAACTAAAATGCACTGGGACTTTACAAACGTGGTGAAGATGAATTCTGTGATCTGATCTGGGTCTTTGAAGTCAAACTGTGCTGCTAATTTTGCTAACATTTTCACTGGGCTTGACATGTCTTGCACATTGGCCATGAGAGTACTTTCCACCTGTTGACGTGCTATCTCTCATACCCCAGATATCTCTTGATGAGAATGCCATCATCATTGTACATTAGACACACTTACTGTCAAAAGCTGCCGCTGCAACTACGACAACAATGTGATGTGCAAAATCTACAATAATCCAGTAATTATGTCTCGTTTCCAGATATCTTTTGTTTTTGTCTGAATGAAATACACATCCTGGCCCCGGTCTTCAACACATAGAAGCCCAGTTCTCTATGAATGAGTGCATATTCATTTGTCCAGAATGTTGAGATTTTGTTGTCATCAAGGCTGTCGCCATAACTCACGAACGCACACACGAGCCCGTATTCATTATTGCAAGCTTGTTCTCTGACATTCTTTAAATTAAGTTTTAGAAATTAATATTTGACTCAATTTGTATTTTGATTTTTTTCTTTTTAGTGCCATCCAGATATGGACAAATATATTGTGAGAACTGTTACATCAATTTTCCTCAGTTCCCACTGCCCTGCATATTTTAGAAGTGTTCTGCCTCAATACAGCAGATTCAAACAATTCTGTCCCTAACAGACTTGTGCAGACCTTGATGACAAACCGAACTAAAATTACGCAGGTAGTGTGAGAAAGTCCATTCTGTTCATGATTTCACTTCGTAGTCCCCTACACATAGAGACTCTTCTTCCTGTCTCTCTGTTATTTATTTACACATATAATTCTGCATGGGTGGGGCTGCTGGTTTCCACCCCAAGGATGCATAAACTCACTCTGAAGTTTTTGTGTGAAACTTGGTAAATTTAAGGGCTGTCCGGTCTCTGTATGATCGGAGCAGGAGTTTGGTTCTCATTGCCGGCAGTAGATCAGACTTGTTCCCGGTGCATGTTGGACTCCGGCAGGGCTGCCCTTTGTCACCGGTCCTGTTCATAATTTTTATGGACAGGATTTCTAGGCGCAGCCAGGGGCCGGAGGGGATCCGGTTTGGGAACCTCAGGATTTCATCTCTGCTTTTTACGGATGATGTTGTCCTGTTGGCTTCATCAGACCGGGACCTCCAGCATGTGCTGGGGCGGTTTGCGGCCGAGTGCGACGCGGCAGGGATGAGAATCAGCACCTCCAAGACCGAGGCCATGGTTCTCCACCGGGAAAGGGTGGCGTGCCTTCTCCGGGTGGGTGGAGAAGTCCTGCCTCAGGTGGAGGAGTTCAAGTATCTCGGGGTCTTGTTCACGAGTGAGGGAACGATGGAGCGGGAGATTGACAGACGGATCGGTGCAGCGTCCGCAGTAATGCGGTCGATGTACTGGACCGTCGTGGTGAAGAAGGAGCTGAGTCGAAAAGCGAAGCTCTCAATTTACCGGTCAATCTACGCACCTACCCTCACCTATGGTCATGAACTTTGGGTAGTGACCGAAAGGACAAGATCGCGGATACAAGCGGCCGAGATGAGTTTCCTCCGCAGGGTGGCTGGACGCTCCCTTAGAGATAGGGTGAGGAGTTCGGTCACCCGGGAGGAGCTCGGAGTCGAGCCGCTGCTCCTTCACGTTGAGAGGAGTCAGTTGAGGTGGCTTGGGCTTCTGCATCGGATCCTCCTGGACGCCTCCCTAGGGAGGTGTTCCAGGCATGTCCCTCCTCCCTAGGGAGGTGTTCCAGGCATGTCCCACCGGGAGGAGACCCCGGGGAAGACCCAGGACACGCTGGAGAGACTATGTCTCTCGGCTGGCCTGGGAACGCCTCGGACTCCCCCCGGAAGAGCTGGAGGAAGAGTCTGGGGTGAAGGAAGTCTGGGCATCTCTGCTGAGACTGCTGCCCCCGCGACCCGGGAACAGATAAGCGGAAGAAGATGAGCTGAGCTGAGACTTGGTAACCTTGTTTTCAGACCCAGGCACCCAAGTCATAAAGGTTACAAAAGAATTAGGTTATGTTGTGTTGTGTTTATGACTTGAAGAGACCAAATACACAGTAGGCTCTCAATATATATATATATATATATATATATATATATATATATATATATATATATATATATATATATATATATATATATATATATATATATATATATATATATATATATATTTATATATATATGTATATATATATGTGTGTGTGTGTGTGTGTGTGTGTGTGTGTGTGTGTGTGTGTGTGTGTATATATGCTTGCTTTACTTAAGAGTAAAGCATATATCTATATATATAAAGCATGTATATATATATATATATATATATATATATATATATATATATATATATATCCATTAAATGTGTATCCGTACATACATATATACACATAGATATAGATATAGATATATATGAGCGATTGATCATTTGTAGATCATTTATGTTGTGGCAGATTTGTGACCCATTCTCCATTACATCATTGTTTTATTTCATTAAAGTTTTTGGGAATTCACAAAATCCAGATTTCTAAAGGTCCCAAGCCTCCTATTGATCAGTTCATCACGAGCTGATGATTAGCGGCACCTCACTGCAACGTAGCCTTTTACACCCTATGCAGCAGTGAGAGGGTGCTTGTTTGTTTGTTTTTAATCATTTCTTCATTATTGTTGTCATATCATGACGCAGTGAAATGTTATATGTTGTTGTTGACCTGAGGTTGTGTCCGCCCATGACCCACCCAATCAAATCATTTCATCATGTTTTTACACACACACGAAAACATAATATTAAAAGAGGGGGTACTAACTTTACTCCGCATTAAAAGACATGCTAATCAGTTGTTAAGCTGTCTGAGTCAAGGGAGCAATAAATATACAGAAGGTCTTTCTTAAGCATAGACATGTGTAATGGCTCACTGAGCAAGCTCAGCAGCACCGTACATGCTTTTTATTGCCTTAATGGTTTCATGGTGCGAGCATGTTTCTGCAGAGTGCTGCATCATGCAAAACAGTCAAAAACACTTTACTGCTGCTGTGTTGTGAACTGAAGCCACAAAAGCCAACAGACAGATAACATAAAATCACAGCAACGCCTCAGACATGTGTATTTGTCAAATGAGTCTAGGTAAAACGATCTTGACAGATCTTCAGCATCTCCACCTTTTCCTGTAAATACAGTATCTCCTATTGGATGTGTATTTGCTGGGAAGGAGAATTGGATTTATACCATCCACTCACCAAATAAACTCCTAAATACATTTAGCACCTTCAATTCAATCAGGCGTGAGAGCTTCCATCTGATCTTAGTAAAACTGAGCAGAGTCTAAGTCCAGGGAAACAGGTGTCCTGTTACTCAGGCTGCATAAATCCTCACACCGAGATGATTTCTGAGCGCGAGGAAAAGTTCACAGATAAACGCAAAGTTCTCCAAGAACGCCAATGAAGAGAGAAGCTCTGCACTTATTCAGCCACAAAAGAGCATCCTAGATCATACACAGAAATAATATACTGGTTAAAAACAGTCATGCGAGAAAAATGAAGATATCCTTACTTTTTGTTGATCGGTCGTAACAATTCAAAGTGTTGATTTTAATAATTTACTTCGTTCCATTTACAAAAAAGAAAAATGATAAGCTCCATCAAACAGGAGGAATCCAGGTAGAGCTATTCAGGGACAAATGAGTGGAGTGAGTCTACAGTGGTTGGAAAAAAGAGAGACAATGGATTGATTGACCTGGTGATGATTGTGCCCATAATTACAAGTAAAGGAAGGTGTAGCTAGAGGAGGCGGGAGGGAGGCAGAGGGTCAGACAGAGAATGAGGGAGAACTACAACGCTATTATGAGCACTTTATTTTCAATTAAGCCTTGTTGTGTCCGTCAGCTCACTTTCTACCATTTTTGATGATGCAGGGACTTCATGGACTGGAAATTGTGTGGTTAGCAGACGTCTGCAATTTTTGCCATTTAAGAGAAGATGCACCTTTAAAGGTATTGTGACATCATTTTTAACATGCTTTTAACACTATTAAAAGTCTTGGCCAACATCCCTCAAATGTGTCTAAAAGAGTGTAACAAGAAAAACTTCACTCTTAGTACTCTTTTCCTGGCTTTTTATTACAGTGTTTTTTTGCGCCGTGAAAAATGCTTCCTTTCCCCCCTTTCCTGTCAATCATTGCTCCGCTCCTCCTCCAAACCTCCTCCAGCCATACGCTCACAGCGGCGTCGGAGCGACAGGCGAAGCATGCACGGAAGAGCAGCAGGGAGAACCACAGCAAACAATCATAAAAATAAAGGCATGCAAGCAGCACTGTCCCCTTATCTTAAGTCCAGTCAGTGGCCGCGGGTCTTCTTAGCAGTTTTCCTCCGGTGATTAGAACAAAAGACGCTCTAAACAGCTCCGTGTTAAGCCTCATTTATGGTTCCGCGTTAAATCGACGCAGACCCTACGCCGTAGGGTTCAGCGTATGGTGCGCGTCTCAGCGTAACCCTACGCCGTAGGCTCTGCGTCGATGTAACGCGGAACCATAAATCAGCCTTTATGGTGCGCTGGAGAGGAGCGGAGGCAGGGAGCTGGGTGGAGGGGGCGGTGATTTAGCGGATCGTTACGTAACGATCCGCCACCAAACCACATGCGCCGTTTTTGCATAGTTATGCGGAAAATCCCAGAAAGCACACAATACACTGAATGTTAAAAGTTCGTTGTTTTTTGGGTGTAATTGATGTCAAGACACCCAACAAAACACAAAAAATCAAGAAACATTTGTTTTTCATGTCACAATCCCTTTAATGCGATGAGGTAAAACAAACATCCGAAAAAGACCAAATGTCCAGTCTCTGTGGAGACTGTAATTCTCAATGTGGAGTTAAAATTATGTTTTTGTGTCACATTTGATGTTGTGTAAGACTATAAGACATTACATTGTTGGTAACAATTGGATTTAAAGCAAAAATGTTAAAATAAAATCAGCTTGATGGGATATTTTATTCTCTTTAAGGCAAGGCAAGTTTATTTGTATAGCACTTTCATAAGACCAGTCATGGTACTTTACATTTAAATATATTAAACAATGCATTCAAAAGTAAGATAAAAGCAGAAATTAAAGACAGAGGCATATGTTAAAAACTGAAACAAATGATATGGATGAAATAAAGGTTGCAGTGCATTGTGGGAGATTTCTGAAATGCAGCAGTAAATAAAAAGGTTTTCAACCTTGACTTAAAGCAATTGAGAGTTTCAACAGGCCTGAAGCATTCTGGGAGTTCCACAGGTGAAGAGCTTAAAAAAATGCTGCCTCACCTGTTTGGTTATAACTCCTGATCCTGACGACCTGAGGGTTCTGGTTGGTTCATAATGGACCGGGAGATCAGAGATGTATTTTGGGCCGAGACCATTCAGAGATTAATAAACCAATAGCAGGATTATAACATCTATTCTGTGACAGAAAGGAAGCCAGTATAAAGATCTTTTTTAACGTTTTTTTTAAGTCCTGCTGCTCCTCAATATGTTCAGTAGTTGATAATAGGCTGACTTCACTACTGACTTAATGTGGCTGTTAAAATCCAGGTCTGAGTCCAGAACCACTCCCAGATTTCTGGCTTGGCTATTTGTTTTTTAGTTTAGTGCTTGAAGCAGAGTGCTGATGTTTAATCTTTCCCCCTTGGCTCCAAACACTATTATATCTGTTTTGTCTTCATTTAACTGAAGAAAATTCTGGCACACCCACTCTAATTTGTTCAATGCGTTTGGATTGAATAGTCTCCTGGCGAGATGGTTATATAGATTTGTGTGTCATCTGCATAGTTATGGTAACACTTTTTGTTCTTTTTCATTACTTGAGTGAGTGGGAGCATATAGATATTAAATAACAACAGAGGCCCCAGCATTGAACCATGAGGAACTCCACATGTTATTTCTATTAACTCCGATTTGACAGAGTTACCTAAAAACACAAAACACTCCCTGTCTTTTAGAAGATAGGACACCAAGCAGGGAAGTGCTGTGCCAGAAAGTCCCACCCAGTTCTTCATCCGGTCTATCAAGATGTTATGGTCGACTGTGTCGAATGCAGCCCTGAGATCCAAGACTGAAATGTTGCCACTATCACTACTGGGGCAGATTTCACCTTTACTGGAGCTGTCTCAGTGCTGTGGTGTAGCCAGGAACCTGACTGGAAGACATTACAACAGTGATTTAGTGTCAGGAGCTTATACGGCTCTTGAAAAACAGCTTTTTCTGTGATTTTACTAAGAAAGGGCAGGTTTGATACGGGCCTATAGCTGTTCATAAGTGACCTGTTTAGACAATTCTTTTTTAAAAGTGGCTTAATGACAGCTGTTCTTTAGCAGTGAGGAAAGATACCTGAAGCAGAGACGTACGTATTTACGATGTTTTGAAGCTCTGACAGTATACAATGTCCAACACCCTTAAAAACCCCTGTTGGCAGAGTATCAAGGCAGCAGGTGTCTGCCTAGGAAGTGTCATCTCCCTCTCGTGATCTACCGTCTTTACTAACAGCAAAAACCACCATAAGTGATTTTGAACTTGCGCCCCTATCCTCTCAGTGTACAGCACTTTTACGTGACACATTAACAATGAAACCAGCTCACAGAGCTAAGGCAGTGTAAGGGATTTCTGGATGGTTTACATCTACTGATGTTTGAAACAAAACAATGTACTCACGAGATGGGCAGCTAACGGATAGATTATCACAAAATGTGACAAAAAAGTGTTGTGTTGATAACCGTGAACAAGTACCAGTGGCGGCTGGTGTAGTTTTCTCCAGGGCAGGCTACACCAAACTCCAAAGTAGACATACCAAAAAGCAGGCAAATAATGTACTAAAGTATCACCATCAGTGTATTGAAACAAATTAAATTTCCTAGAGCGATATGACATGCAGTGTTTTATTTTTTATACTTTATACTCTATACTATTCTTTTTCTATTGATTGATTTGTTTTGGTGATTTTGTATTGAGGGGGAGGATTTTTTATAAGCCCTTCGGGCTTCTTTTCCTCTCCTGCACAAATTATTTGTCTTTGTATGATAAAAAAAATGTACTGTTGTCTTTGTGCAAATAAATACTTAAATTTTCCCCTTCTATCCCTGAAAGAACATTTTTCAATGACTCTGGCCAATGCATGACAATTCTGTCAGTGTTTCCTGAGGAAGGTCTTGATTCTCTTCAGTGTTGAGAAGCAGTTCTCAGATTCAGCTGTAGTCAGAGCAGTAATAAGCACAGAGAAAGTTTTCATAAAACAGTAAGGTTCTCTTAAGGACAGTGCAGTTTCAGCCTCCTCTCGCGTGCAGACATGTTAATGCTGGTAACGGCTTCTCCACCCGTTGCTACTGCATTTATGATGCAAACTTAACTGATGTCTTCTAGGTGTCTACAACTCCTCTGCTGGTTCTCGAACGCTGAGGAAGTAGCATTAAAAACACCTTTGTGGTTGGTTGTGGCCTTTGAGGTATTACAAAGAATATCTGTGAAGCCATATCGCGCTCACAGCTCTCATCGATTTGCAAACACTTTAATCTAATTGTTCCAGGTCTTAGAAAGCCTTTTAACAGTGGAAAGAAGTCAACGTAACTGAGGAGGGAGCAAAGGAAGGAGAGATGAGGTGAGATGTTGATTAAGCAGATTCAGATAGATGAAGAAATGCTGATTTCTTTTCTCCTCTGTGTGATAAAACCATCAGGAGGAACTGTCAGACCTCTTTGCTTTAATTGTACACAGAAACCTACAAAAAAAAAAAAGCTGTTTCCAAGACTTCTAAAGACAAAAGCAGGAATCAGGTACAGAAGCATTTAAGTAAAATGAAGAAACATTTAATGTGATAGTTTCCTTTTATTGGTGCTAGCAAGCTGAAGAATAGTCTTTTACAGTATTGGCATAAAGTTGGAAACATTAAGATGCACTCTGTACATTACTATCTGTTCTTACATTTACACAAACTTCAAATCATCAATGTCTGTGTGGACGTGAAAACATGGTTTTCAAATGTAGCTCCTTTTGTGCTGCTTTTTCCTGTGTGATGATTCTTTTTTAAAACTATTTGAATTCACACATTCAGTCATCTGATATTTTTTACAAAATTAATAGGTGCACTGTTTTAAAAAAGAAAAGTTTAATGGAAAATATCACAATCATACCGGTTTGTATGATGGCGCTTCGTCTTTTATCCCGTTACAAAGCTTGACGATAATCGGTTTTATCTTAAAGACCTTTTAAACAAAGATTTCTACGTCTCTTCACTGGCTCTTAGAAGGGTTAAAAAATTTAAATTAAAAAAATAACGGAATGGCGAACGGATGTCAGTGGAACTAAATTATCTTCAAAAGTTAAAACAAAAACTGTGCTTTTCTTAAGACTGGATTAAAGAATTATTGAATCATTTGTCAGGTTTTAAAAATTACGACCCTCATAAATATAGAATCAGTGTGTGGAATGCATAAAATATATCTGGAGAAGTCCCGGAAATGTGACACACAAGCAGCAACTTAAGGTTTCACAAGTCTTGCTGGTGAAGTTTTTATCTTCAAGATGAAGTTTTCATTGTAAACTCTACTGGCAATCTGATGTCGTCAGGAGACGTTGTCAGCTGCAGATGTGGAGTCATGCAGATCAGAACAGTTTGATCATGCTTTCCCTGGACTTGCCGACCCCGACCCACTTCACTGAAATGAGAAAACGACAAAGAGGGGACGTGAGTGGCAGGTTTGGCAAAGCTGCGGCCCGTTGGGCTCCAGTTTCTCCATTAAGGCGAAGGATCTCTTAACAAACCTGGCACTTTCAGGAAATCCTCGATGAAGTGAATGTAACTTTGTGCCTGTGGAGGCAGATCCTTAAAGCTCCGGGCTGTCTCGGTGCTGCAGCACCAGCCGGGTAACGTCTTGTAGTCCACCGACACCCGCGTCAACACGTCCATGTTTGCTGCAGCGGAGCAGGGAAAAACAGATCATCTTATTTACAGATTCAGCAAAAGGCCCAAAGCTGCGAGTTGAACAACTGGTCTGAAAACAAATGTGGCTCAGGAAAATAAAATTATAAAAAAAAATAGGATTCCTTTATAACCTTCCTGCACATTAGTTAGACAATTAAATTCGGCAGTACAATGGGGGAGCTATGGAACATAAATTAGCTCTTAAATATACTGCAAAATAGATTATGAAAAGCTCGAAATGTAGCAGTTTCTACTGGAGGAAGCTGACTACTGTGAAATAAAGTGCAATTAAAGAGGGTTATGTAGCAATAAACTTATAACAATATGGGTGCAGCACATCAAAGGAAAGTTCATATTTCTCCCTGGTGCGAGAAACAGTAAACATTACTTATAATGGGTAGAAATGGTATAACAAGATGAGCCTCTCCCGCTCATACCGTATTGTTACTGGCTCTGTCGTCAGCAGAGCACATCTGTTTGCCCCCGCTTGGTCAGAAGTGACTCTGCTTTAAAATAGTAAAACAAAACAAAAAAAACAACTTTGCATGTCTGACCGCTGTGATCTTTTGTAGGTAGAAAATTACCTCAGGCCACAGTTTTTATCCCGTTATGTCAGGAACCCATCAGCACTCGGTAATTATATATGAACAAGTCAAAGTATCATCAAAATCTTGCTGCAATCGTCTCCAAGCCGTTGGATGTAGATGGATATCTAGTCTGTCAAATATCTGGAACTGCCATCATCACCACTGGCGAATACCAGGTGATTAACGCGAGGATCTAGCGTGTCGTGTGCCCCTTTTACATTAACAGTCCCGGTGGCGTGTGTGTGTCCAGCTGCCCCGCGAATAGCTCTCCTCCGAGGGTGGTCTTAACCGCCGGGCAGGTCTAATGTAAACAGAACTAAGCCGGGGTGGCGGGTCATGGGAGGGGTTTGTAGATCACGTAACCTGAGTACAACCCACCAGGGAATTATTTTTAAATTAATTTATTTATTATCATTTTATAAAATAAGTAAACAGCTGATGAGAGTAACAGCAGCAGCAAGACGTCACAGGTACGATCTATATTAGCAAGATGAGTAATTGGGGAGACGAGGAGATCCGGGAGTTAGTCAGCCGATGAGCGGATTTTTATAGTATAATAACAAACATGCATAACATACATTTCACTTACACAGTCAAGAACCACAAAGGATGGTCCGTTGTTTGAACAAGTGGAGACAAAGATGACAAACCGTGACTTTGCAAGAAGCAAAACCCGGCCAAAAACATTCATTCCGATGTTCATCCATCCTCATTTTGAAAATGCGTATGAATCGTGCTGATGTCGGGACAATACGTCATTCTACAGACCCACACAGGTCACGTTTTGTTTTGCGGATAAAGCCTCCCGACTTGCCTTTCCTCCCCTCAGCTCGCCTTCAGCCCCGAGGTGACAGTGATATTAGACGGATCCAATCTAAAAACGCCTAATAAGAGAGCATGGCTAGGTCAGCGTGAGGAAGGTGTGGCATATTGTTAACAGTCTCACTGAATGATTACAGATCCCACCTTGAGCTCTCCCCTCTGTCCACATGTGCCAACCAATTGATTCACCTTTGTTGTCTTTTCTTTTTGGTGTTTTGAACAAGTCAGTGCAGTTTATACCACTTGTTTCTTCCCACACATCATTATCAAATAATCAACTCCTACTTTTCACATTCTTGTGCTCATTTCCCACGTGTATTGATAAAATGTGTGTTAGGGACCAAATATGAGAATATTCTGCTTTAAATACGGTCTGTACAGCATTACCGCTTCTGACCATGTGGGGGCAGCATATCACAAGAAAGTTGAAGAGCAGCGTGAATCGTAGCACCAGGAGATGTGCTGGACCGCCACTATTGTCATTTTATATCAGTGAAAAACTTGCACATATTTGTGTTATGTCCTTGGCTTGTCCATTTGTTTCCCTTTTGATGAGTAATCATTTGAGGACAAAAAATTATTAATATAGTTGCCACCTTTTGGACAGTAAAACTCTGCATGCCTGTGTCATCTCTATCAAAGCACAAACCTAGTTTCCAGTGTTTAAACTTAATATCTTTTACAACCAAATTTACACAATTTTCTTTATGGATCTATTAAACATTCAAGAAGGAATAACGCACCTGGAAAACTCAGTAGAGGTTTTCCATCAACCTTATAGCCCACTCCCACTTTGATCTCAGGCAGTGTGTCCAAAATATCCAGTTTCGTCAGAGCAATCCTGCAAAAACAAACACTTACTTCAGATCTGATGACGGACAATTAACTGTCACAAACATTTCAGCTATTCTGTAAAAAAGTTAGGATAGGTAACTTACGCAGAAAAGCCGTTGACCATGTGGGCGTATCTGACTAAAATCAAATCCAGCCAGCCGCATCGCCTCTTTCGACCCGTCGTCACGCCAAACTCTCTCCCTCTGTTCTGTAGGAGCTCCCCAGTCTCCTGCACAACAAATACACAAAATCAGTTTTGGAAAACCATATCAAATTGGGAGTAGAAAAAGAAAAGGAAAAGCTGAGCAGCCATAAGGTTTTATTAAAGTGTTAATAAATCAAACTGAGTTGGGGCATTGCGATTAAATTTTAAAACAAGGTGCACCAGTGAAGCAGTAAATGTTAGTCTTTTCATCATTGTCAAACATCTGGTGAAACGTTATTAAGAAATTGAAATTGGCTGTGTGTGCATGTTTATGTCAAGTGTGAGAAACAAAGAAAGGACAGCTGTTATCACAAAAACAGCAGATGGGGACAATAGTGTGCAGGCCCTGCACTCAGCTAGCCTTCTGCCGACCCGCTCCCCTCTGACCTGCATCACAGCGACACCTGAAGAGTGAGCTGGTGAGCTTAGTTTGAAAAGGAGAAGGCCAGTCACTAGACTTTGACACGTTTCATCATGTGAAAAGCAGAGTTGAAGCGAATGCAGCTTCTGGAAGAGTCACTAATGTGACATAAACTGTATAAAAAGAACCAAACACACTCTCTGTGACATCACCCATCGGTTTTCTGACGAATGGATTTTTAGTCCCATTTTTGGAGTCCGGGTGACATCACACTGGCAGAAGTTGACTCCACACAACCTCCCATTAATCCATAAATGGGTTAAAGAACCTCACCTTAACAGAGTTATCACAAGCTTGCTGACAAATGTTGAATAATATTCAGTCTGATCTAATCCTCATTTTAGAAGTTGGTACTGAAGCAACCGGGCTGCTCGAGCGAGAAGTGACCGAGCCGATCGGAGCTAGTGACCCACAACCTGGAGGGATCCAGCCAGCGATAGTCCAGCTAGCACCAGCTAGCAGCCTTTAGTTCGGCAAAGGTAGCTGCTGCCAGCTGCAACTGCAGGGCCAGTTGCAGTGATCTATTAGTACAATTCAAAACACAGCAGGCCATTTATTCTTTAAAATAAGAATGATCTCTTAGCTCTTCATTCACAACTGTGAAGTTCTCCGTTGATGCTAATACAGCTAAAGGGATGACAACCCCCCTTAACACCACAGCCTGAAAAGCACCCGTCACTCAATTCAAAAAGAAAAAAAACCCATAATGTTTATAATTCAATCAAATTTGACCTGATTTAGTATATAATGCAGTGGTCTTCAACCCGGGTCCTGCAGGACATACAGGACCTGCTGTCCTGCTAAAGTTAGTGACGTTCTGGCTCAAATTAGTGGCGAACTGACAGACTTGTGTGAACCTTGATGACAAGCTGATGCTGATCCAATCATTTAAATCAGAAGTGAGTTGAGCAATGTCTGAAACGTGCAGGCTAGGAGGCCCTGAGGAACACTGTCCTAATGCATCAACCGAGACGCATCTGAGTATGTTCATGTTGATCCATCTTAACAGTATTACTGATTCAATTCATTTGCAATGAATAGACAGCTTGTCATATATAGCACTCGCTCTTTCTGCATGTATATTTTGCAAATGCAACACAAGTGTTTCCATGAAGCGTTTGCAATACAGGTTATTTTTTTGTGATATTTAAGTTTTCTAGGGGTTGTGGAAACGTGACTTTAGTTGTTATTTTGAGGGATTTCATGCTTCGGGTTTGGTGGCTTAATAAATTACGTAAGGTCCTGGGTCTCCGGTGCTCTCTGGCCATTGGAAAAGCAAACCAGTTCTTTGTCGAAGCTTTTTGGGATCGGTTCTAACACCAGCACTGATTCTGAGTTGGTCAACAACCCCACACTAGTTCTGTTAAACAGGATTCATGTGTTATGTATGTGCATGCATATAGGTAGGTGTGTGCACATTGGGTATAGATTTATTTTTATGTATATTCAGTTACAATAATCATTTATTTATATAAATAAATATACAATTCTATACATTCAAAATGTGTCGGTATGCATATCTATTTATATATGGGTACATAGATTCATACTAGTCTTATCGTTGTTATTGTCTATACAATGGTTTTGACATGTCTGGAATGAATCAATTAAATTAAAATATATGAAATGAAAATATTAAGAGATCCATTGATTTTGGTGCAAAAAAGATAATTATTTTGACATTGTTTTCCTCTTAGTTTAAGACTACCATCTACTTTCTTTTAAAACAAAAAGGTCTGTAATTTCTCTAATTTGATTTTTTTTTTTTACCAAATCCTTTACTAAGCCATAAGAAAACTTAAAAAGAAAAAAAAAAAAAAACAACTAAAAAACATTGGAAGTGTTGTGGAAAAATTGACTTCAGGGGAGATCCCAAGTTTTGTTTCAGTGTTAAAAAAAAAAAAGGATTGGTTAGAAGAGTTGATACCGCAAGTAAAGAAGTCAGTTCTGAGCTCTCCGAGTGGCTTCTTCTAAAGGTTCTGAATGGACTTGTGTCTGCCACCCTCACATGAAGCAGCAGAACTACAGACCCTGCAGCACAGATGACGTTACAGCATTTATGTAAGAAGAGCCAGAGGAAATGCTGCAGAGAGGGTTTGAGGCGTGTTCATCTCAGGATTTCCTTCATATGTGGAGTTCTTCTTGGGACTCATTTATTTCCAATTAGAACTAGTCAATGAAAGTGTTTATAATAACTGAAATGCTGCATATGTGTCTTTTCACTCACGTTATCCTGCTCTGTTGGGAAAGCACCGACGCCCACTCGGGTCGTGTATGCTTTGACGACGCCGTAGACTCGGCCAACGTAAGAGGGAGGCACGCCGAGGCCGGTGCACACACCTCCCACGGTGCAGTTTGAAGACGTGACGAAAGGATACGTCCCTAAACAGAGACATATCCGTCAATCCGGGCAGGTTTAAAAAAAAAAAAAAAAAAAAAAAGATATCCATCTGCCTAATCCGCTGGACAAACATCTTGTTGCTCACCAAAGTCAATATCCAGGAGAGCAGCATTGGCACCCTCCACCAAGATCTTCTTAGTGGGTCCAGTCAGAGATTTGTGCATGAAGTACACTCCATCAGTCACCAGAGGACGCACCCTCTCTGCATAGTGCTGAAAAACAGCCACAACATTTTTACTGGCTGAGAGCCATAACGGAAGAAAGTACTTGCATCCTTTCCTGGAAAGTCTAAATCAATGTCAGGAAAATAGGAATTAACACATGGGAGCAAGTAACAAAGAAAAAAAAAGTCAGAATCTCAAGTTATTACAGCATTAAGTGAATGTGCATAACAGTTATATTTGTGAATGGAAAGATCTTTGTGAAAAACTACAAGTATTGAAATATCAAAACAACGCAACTGCATCAGTTAATGCAGTGAAATGGATCCATGAAGAGATCTCTCCTCACCTTCAGCTGCTCAAGCTCTTCCTCGATGTCGATGTTGAGGTTTGTATACATGTCCATGAAATGTTTTGCCAATTTACGGAACCTGCAGAACAAAACCCAGACACAGATTACGAGGGTGTTTAAATGTTCTCACAAATGTTTTTGAGCAGCCCCTCTGAGGTTTTTAACATGAAATAAATGAGTGAGTGAGGACTGAGGAAGAACTTCCAGAAAGCAGCGGTAACACAGGTGAGTGCTGCCACCTGCTGGCCGAAAAAGATACCGACAGTTCATGAGACCTGACTTGTCTGCAAGAAATGTAGATACAAGCGCTAGCAAAATGTAATTCAAACACTCTTAAAATGTTCTGAAACTCAAAAGGATAAATCCATTTTAGCAGACAGGCGCCTCTATTTTTTTGTAGTTGATAGCCACATTTGCTACATTTTCAGAATTAGTATTTGAAATAAAAGTGCAAACCTGCAGGAGAAAAAAAAAAAAAAAAACTACATATCCAGTGATTTAAAACAATAAAATAAAAAGAAAGCACTGCTTTGTCAAGATAAATTAAATGCGGACATTTCAACAGCAATATTTTGAGGTTTTCAAATGCCAGTAGATCAGCCCCACATACATTTATATTTTCCCCAATTACGGTAATATTACCATTTCATCGGTTCCATCTCTAAATTTCAGAAATAACAGTGTAAAAAACAAAGCCACGCATGGCTGAATTATGGAAAATTTGACAATACTCCGTTTCCAAAGATCATTAAGTTTTGATTGATGAATATAAATACAAAGACTGATGATTAAATCATATAGATATAGAATTATAAAAATATTTATATATATATATATATATATATATATATATATATATATATATATATATATATAGATAGAAGTGATATAGAATTACAACACAAGAAAACAAAAAGTAATTGCAATTTATCACAACCAAAACCTAAAGAGCAGCACTAATTAAACTGGTCATGGACACCTAATTATCCCGACTGTTACCTCGCTGTCTCTTCAGCTGCTTTAAAGATATTCTCCTCAGCTTTGTTCGACAATTTTCCCTTAGTCCGTATGAACCGATAAGATTATTGAGCGGCTGTCACAGTTTGAAAACCTCAGCTCCCAGCCTCTCATCTCCAGCTGCAGCTGCAGCTCCAGCCAATACTGAGTCAATAATACAGACGTGCAGGACATTCCTTTAGTAAAAATCACTCAGCTAGACAGAATTATGATCAATTACCACAGTCATGTGCACTTAAGCGTGTAATTATTTACAGGCAAAGTTTACTAATCATGTTATTAGTCATGTTTGTGGGGCCTGTTTGAGTTTTGTGACATGGGGCTCTGCCATCAGAGGTGGGGAGAGTGTAGGCTCCTTGTGACACTAAGATCTGTGAACTCCTGTCTCCAGTTTAACCTGCCATCTCTATTTTTAGATTTAGTACATTTCCCTCATGGCGTACTTAAGTCCTATTTGAATGCTCCTCTAGTGGTGATCCTTTTGTGTCTGAAATGCATCGAAAACACCTTGGAACAAGGTTTCCACACAGGCATTCACAATAATAAAATGGTAAACAGAAACCGAGCTGGCAACGGTAACTAGGGAGATGACTTAGATAGATAGGTCAGTTGCTACCACGACTACATCTGTATCAGTTTTCAGTAGCTACTCTTATTCAACACATTTAGAACTTAAAAATACAACAAAAACACAGCGATCTTTGATTCACATCAGCGTGTAATCATGTATTAGACGCGTTACATTCATAAAAAAGGAAAAATGCACTTACTTGTCCTCGAAAACCTTGAAATCTGAGACGAGGTCACAGACTCGTAGACCGTTCCGAGCAGCTTTGGACGAGTAGGCAGGACCGATGCCTTTCTTTGTGGTCCCCAAACTGACCAGAACCAGATAAAAATAATCAATAATCCACAAAATATTTTCACCCAGAAAGAAGGCTTCCTGTTTCTGAAAACTGTGGCACTGATAGAATATTTGAAAGATTTAGCAGAAGACGTACTTTTTTCCTCCATGTTGCTGCCGCTGCTGCTCTTGGATTCCATCAACAGCTTGGTGGAAGTTGAACACTGGAGGCAGACAGAGGGGACCGTCAAATGAAAGAACCCATGATGGTCAGAAACTCAGAAGGAAAAAAAAGCAGCAACTCACCAATGTGAGCACGATCAGAAATCTTCAACCTCTCCTCCCATCCTTGCAATCCTGCACAAATTACAACAAAAACGTGTCTCACAAAAGGTTTTTCCCTGACAATCATCTATTTTTATACAGAAGCAAATACGACATGCTGTACACTTTTTTTTCTAGGCCATCACCATTTTTTTTTACAACTTATTTCAGGCTCGACTGGAGGGAGATGTGATACATCACCTTTGCCTTTGTGCAGGTTCTTTTCTGCCTCCTCAAACAGACCCGGCAGGTGAATCACAACTCCATTACCTGTATAAGAAAGACACTCAACGTCTGACACAACATGCTGCACATGTACTAAAACGTTTCCCCACGACTGCTCCTTGTCCAACACTCACTTGTTCCCTCCCTCTATAACCCCACATCCACAAAAGGGACACCGTGTAAGATGTACATGAAAACAGAACCCTAAAGCGATGAGTTTAAAGTATTGACATATTATCGTTATTCACAACAGAGCATGGAAAACAAACTGAGGAAATGTACCATTTTAAGAATGAAAATGGTGATTTTGAATTTGATGGGAGCAAAAACATATCAAAAGCTCGAAAAGCTGATGTTTCCCACTGTGCATCATCCTCTCTTTTTAAACAATAGTCCATTCACGTTTGGAGAGGGGCCACTGCCTTGTCCCCTGCACACAAGATTTTTATTTCCAATTTTACACTGTGGAGTTTTATTCTTCCTCTCAAATGTGATATTTTAATAATTGCCAGCTAGTTTCAAAACGCTCTTCCAAGTGTTTCTTTTCACTGCCACTTACTTTTCTATCCTTTTGTTGACCATGAACCTACTTTTTTGAGACGTGTGACTGCCATGACGTCAAAAATGAACGAATGTTTTCAGAAAATGATCACATGTCCCACTTTCAAAGCTTGATATGTTTTTTTTTTTATGTTGTTTAGTAAATGAGATATCGGTTTGAACTCTGCTTTTATTTATACAGCATCCCAACCGTTTTTAGAGCTGTGGATTTATATTTCACAATGTTCAATAAATTATCTTGTATCTTTTGTTCTTGCTGCTGCTGTGTAAACTTAATTTATTGGGTTCATTTCACGTCAGCCAAATCCTCAGGAGGCTGTTTTCTTCTCAACTCTATTGTCTGAGAGGTGTTTTTATTACTTAACCGACTGATCTGATTTACAACAAGAGCCACTTTCTAAAACAACATGAAACAAAAGTGATAAGGCAGCGAGCAGTAGTCCTGAAGTTGACCTGATAACAACCTTATCCTTTTGTTTTATTATGACCTTTTATCGTCCCGACGCTTTCAAAGCTCAGAAAGAAATACAAGCATCATCTCTTACCGATGAAGGAGACAGCCTTCTTGTTGAGCACGCCGCTGGGGAGCAGGTGGAAGTCATACTCCACCGAGTCCACCACCACTGTGTGACCTGCGTTGTTGCCTCCCTGCAAACAGGACAAGCATTCAACTCTCCACAGCAGTTTTTTCTTCAAAGGAAACATAAATATGACGTACTTGAAAAAGTTGATGCAGACCTGAGGTCCCAATGAAATGTCTGTTACATGTTTTGTTCAGAGATTTACAACAGCAGCTCCTTTTTTCATATCTTTACAGCTGTGTTCACAGCAGCAAGTTTTAGGGGGTGGGGGTCAGACAACGGAGTCAACTCCACCTCCCTCTTCTGTGAAATGGACTTTATTTGAAATGCTGCTGCTTCGATTTCACTTCAGAGGAAGTTTCTTTTGGATCCGTTGGTTCTTCCCCCAAGAAGGCCAAGTTAAATTCAGAAAAAACATATTATTCTTTGTATTGAAGACTAAAACAGTAATGATGACCGGGCCGGGATAAAGGTGCGTCCTATTTTCTCGGAAGTCGGAACAAAGAATGACTCAATACCCGTTTAGACCGCACCCGACAGATGTTATAAACATTAAAATCATAATTTATTTGCTTCTGGAAATTAAAGTATTTTAAAGTTGAAATTACTTCACAGAGCTTCCCATTGAAACTTTCCACAAGGAAATAAATATTTTCAACTTTTCAGAATACACGAGGTTTCTCTGACTTTTTGTGTTGAAATTCCAACTTCAGGTGGTTTTCCAATTGAAACTTCCAACTTGGACATTCACATTTCCAAGTAGGGTTTTCTAACATTAAGCAAACATGTGATAAGAGATATCATGGTTGAAAACATCTTGCGATACATGAACAGATACTTTAGTCAAGGTCTTTCTGCTTTGCAGCTAAAATTGATCCCTGACTTCTTTTTCAGTGAGTCAAAGGATAGAGTTTAAAATCTTATTGCTGGTCTACAAAGCACTGAATGGTCTTGGACCAAAATACATGGTTGATCTGTTAGTTCCTATGAAGCTCCCAGACCCCTGAGGTTCATCTGGATCTGGTTTGTTGTGGTTCCCAAGAACCAGAACCAAGCAAGGTGAGGCAGCGTTCAGTTATTCTGCTCCTCACCGGTGGAACAAACTTCCTGTAGACCTGAGGTCTGCTCCAACTGTCAGCTCCTTTAAATCAGGCCTAAAAACATTACTGTTTACTGAAGCGTACTCCTAAATTAAATACTTACCTGCTGTACTCTACTGCCCTTATTTTTAACAACTTGTGCTTTTTATTATTTTACCTCTTTTATTTTATTTTATTTGTTATTTACTGTTTAATTGTGTCTTTCCGCTTTTAATGTTGATGTAAAGCACTTTGAATTACCTTGTGTTGAATTGTGCTATACAAATAATCATGCCTTGCCTTTAAAGTTTTCAGAGTTTTTGAGCTTGTAGCCACTTCCCACACCCAAACATGTGCCCTCCGGGACAGAATACGTATTTTTCCGGTATATCTCCTTTAAACTCAGCATCAGAGGACAAGTGCATACCTGCCAAGTCTCCAGTTTTGGCCGGGAAACTACCGTATTTCACCCATCTTTCCCATCGTCCTCCTGTATTAGTATTTTCCCATAAATTTCCTGTTTTATAATAATATAATTTTTTAAAAGCATTATTGTGTCTCTGCAAACTGAACTGCCACTTGCTGTAGCCTGGTTCTCGCGAGGTTAGTGGCGACAACGGGAACAAACACGGAACAACAAATCAGATGGGTGGATGTAACCAGAGAGAAGGCATTTCTGCCAACAAAGCGAAGACTTCGTTTAAATATCTCTAAAAATGCTAAACCAAATTTACTTTCCAAAAGAGGAGCAGGTGGGACAGAGAGCCAGAGGAGTTAAAATGACAAATTAAAAGAAAATGTTTCACTTGAAGACAATCAATGTGTACATAAACTGAAAATATTTTAAATAAATAAACGTGTTTTAATCCACTTTTGTGTTTTCATTTAGGCTCTATTATAGGAATAAGAATGTCCACAGCATTTTAGTGTCAACAAAGGTCGGCCTATCAGATTCTGAGCACATAATTGTAGTATTTAAGTGCTTGATGGGTAGTTATTTTAGATTTCTTGTAAACCTGTCTTAAAATGTAAGATACTGGACCTCTGTTGGGATGGTGGGAAGGCTGGCAGTGGAAAATTTCCCTTATTTTTAAATCCAAAACTTGACAGGTATGCAAGTGGAGCACAGAAAACATCGGCACTGATGGCTGTTGCAACGTTAAACCACCTCAGTGTCTCTTGGTTAGGGTTGCCAACCGTCCCTTGAAAAACGGAATCGTCCCGTATTTATAAACTAAAGTACACGTCCAGTATTGAGCTGAAAAGGGACGCACTTTGTCCTGTATTACTGTGAGAGTCAAAAAATACCAATGGAAAATGGCATTGAGCTGTTGAGTTCATAAGTTATTTTTTTCTGTTTTACTTCAACTTCAGTCTACAGTCATGGCTTTTGAGGCACAAATATGTTTACAAGTTTTCTACAGACTTTCTGTTTGCACTTTTGTTATTGCACTAAAATGTGCACTATTACAGAATGGATGTTCTGCTTTCTTTCTATTGTTTTATATAAATGTATACAATTTTAAGTTAAGCAGGACAGGTTTCTGTTTAAGAAAGATACTTATTTTGTTATTTTGTATTAAAGTGAACTGCTGAATAATAACTTGTTTTCCATGTGTTCATGGCATTCAAAAATATGCATCTAATTCAATTCAGGTTCGAGTCAAATAGTTAAAAAAAAAAATCGTTTCACTTACAAAAAAAAGGGGCAAAATAAATGAATTGGCTGGCCCTGCTGATAAATAAGGTGTCCCTTATTTATTTTCCAGGGAGTTGGCAACCCTACAAACAATGGTTTGAGTCTTGTCCCAACAAGGAAACAACTGGAGCACATTTTCCAACGCGACTGGACAAACAGCTGGTCGATGTCTTACGGCTGATTTATGGTCCCGCGTTACACCGACGCAGAGCCTACGCCGTAGGCTCTGCGTCGATTTAACGCGGACCACAATGTAGGCTTTACATAACCGCAGGTCTTATCAGGACTCGGAGGTCATCGCACCACCGCCTCAGTATTGGTGATAAACAATGAAAAAAACAGCAGATAAGAAGCCTCGGGACCCCTGCTAGTGTGAATCTCTCACTTCCACATCCGGGAGGTCAGAGAAGGTTGTTGACGTCGTTTTAACTCCCCCCATGTCGATAATCATCACCAAAATTCAGAAAAGAGGCGACATAATAAGTGTGGTGGGGTACCTGGCACCTGCAGACAATGTCCGCGTCCATGGCCAGCAGGTCCACGACTTTCCCCTTGCCCTCGTCGCCCCACTGCGCCCCGAGCACCACCGTCACCAGGTTCCGCTCCGCCGGGACCCGCAGCGGCGACGCGTCCTGGCTCAGGCTGTCCCGCGGCCGCTTCAGCACCGGCTCCCCGTTGACGTGCCCGGCCTCCCGGCCGTTCACGCTAGCCATGTTGCTGTCGGATGCCATGCTGCTGTTGCTGCTGCCAAACCGGAATCTCCTTTTACCGCGTTCTCCGCTCCAAGGGAAGTCGTCCCTCCGCTGCGCCGCCAGGGGGCGCTGTCGCCCCCCCCCCCGTCTGCACCTCTCTTCTTTTTTTTTTCTCCTTTTTTTAGAAACTTTATTGAAAGGTCAGACGTTACAATTAGTGAAAACACATTCAGGTGTTCCCAAGGCAGGTAGTAATGTACATGTCCAATTACAACAGTAATAATAATAAACAACAATTAAACAAATGTAGTATATATAATGACATGACGTTATTAATAGAAAAGACTACAACAGCTGAGTGAATTGAGCATGACAAATAATACAGCATTAGAAATCCAGAGAGTAACAAGGGAACATGAAATTGACCCTAATGTGACATATTTTAAAATGCTTTAACCTAAAGTGCAACAGACTGAATAAAATAAATAATAAACAGACATAATGAAATAAAAGGAACTTATATAAATAAGTAATTAAATTAGTAAAGTAATAAAACTAGTAAGGAAAAAAAAGCAGCTTTTATAAGGGGGAATTCAGACTGATTTTATTCAATTCAGTAGGGAAAGTTCTTTAAGAGATCATATAAATTTCGTGCCTTAATTGTTGTTATACGTTTTAGAGATTTCAAATACATTTTAAATTCGTTCATAAATACACAAAATTTTGGGGATGATTTTAGTATCCTATTCTTGTGGATAAAAAATGTATCAATTGACTTTTTATGAAATTTATGTAGTATATCATTTTTGTTTTGTTTGTTGGGGAACAAAGTTCCACTTGGGCAGTTTCTAATGAATTTATTGTTGCATTTCTTGTCCAGGACTGAGATCCCCTGTAGTGACAATGGGGCCAGTTGTGGCATTATAGGTTGGTGTGCCAATATGTTTTTTGTTAGAAAAACAAATTCATGGGGAAGTGCTTTTTGTAATTTAGTGAAATCTAATTTTGAGGGGTTGAATTTATGTTTAGTGCAAAATTGTTTATAATCCAAGAGACTGCACCTCTCTTCTTCTGGTGGGGGGTTAGATGTATAGATAGACGCCATCTTGGAGCGGTCTTCCTCCCCATACGACAGCATAAAGACACAACAGTATTGAAGATGCCAGAGCACTGTGCCACGTATTCCTGTACAAATCGTTGAACAATTGCGATAATAATAATTCAAACAATAAAAAATAAATAAAAAATCTAAAATAAGGCTATACCACATTGCCAAACTCACCCCTCTTGTCTCTTGACCTGCAGAAAGGGAACATGAGAAAGAAGCTCTGCAAAGCAGTCCTCTTTCAGGGCTTTTAGCATATGTGTAAATATGGTTTGTGAGATATCCATATATATATATATATATATATATATATACACACACATAGATGTATATGCGTGTTATGGCATGCCGTTCAGGAATATAATCTTTCTTTCAATTAATCTTGTTGTTTCATTTCATATTTTCAAAGATTAATTTCCTGAATGGCATACACATATATCTATCTATCTATATATATATATATATATATATATATATATATATATATATATATATATATATATATATATATATATATATATATATGGAGATGTTTATGGAAAACGTTTAATGGAAGAGCATTGTTTGTAGTTTGACTTTACTTTAGTGTTTGCATGGATTACTATGTGTAATTACCATTTAAAAGCTACCATAAAATCATTTCTATTTATTTTCATTTATATATTGCTCATCAAGGGCGTTTAAAAACATGTTAGATTTTGTTATAGTGCCACCTATTTTTAAATCTTAGGTGCAGTCCGTTATGCAGTTAAACAAAACAAAACAAAAACAGAACTTTTGACTTTATGAAATAAAAAAAAAAAAGATTTTATAGATGAGTTTAGGAGGAAATCCTTGCAGATTATGGATTTCAGATTTTGAGCCACAAATGGTGTTTATTTGATGCATAATATAGTTACTTAACCTCGAAACATTGTGCTTATTATGGCAGCTAGAAATGAAGTAAGGTAATTTTACTTGCCCTCCAAAATACTTCCATCTCACCTTGTGGTTTGGTACCCCCTAGTGGCACTGAGGATCTATGTATATGCACAATCCGCAGAGCAAGGAAAGGTTCTGGTCCAGAATGACAACAGTGAGCAGGGATAGGCTCATCCAGTCCTGATTCCTCCTCCTCTAACCGTGGCCCAGAGTAAGATTGGAGCAGATATAGAAAAATTATGAGTGGAGGATCAGTTTAAAACAGAGGTCATCTCAAGGCACGTTCCAAAGAGGCCACACAAAGTTAAAGTCAGATCTGTAGATACATTTTACACCAAAAGTGGGGCACAGTTGTGGAGGGATGATGTATTTGAGTTGTTCCGAAGCCCCAGGATCTGACCGCTTTGCATCTTTTCGGATAGAGGAGTCCACACCACAGTGCATAACATGAACATGTACAGTTTGTTGCAAACTAAGGTTATAGCTTGACTTAGCTGTTCCTTTCTTTACTTTACAGTGTACTTGCAAGTGAGGGTAATCAACTCATCAGGCAAGTATGTTAGCCTCCACCATGAAAGGCGGGTCTTCTTTCAGCTTGCTGGTATTGGGCTTTTCTGGTTGACCATTTAAGCTACACAATAGACTGTGCTTTGGCAGGAAATTTGAACAATGGCATACAGTAAACAACGGGATTCCAGCTCTGCATGTTCCATATATCCTGTATGTGTTGGATTACTTCCTTTATCATCTCCTTCTGTTGCTTCTGTATCATGCTGTGGCAGAATCTTGAGAGATCTGTGAAATATTGTTAGGAAACCAAAATCTCCCAATGAAAGCTTCATATTGCCGCACACCTAAAGCCACATTTGCAGAAAGAAAAGAACACCTTAAAGTTTCATCATTTAGTATCTTAAATCTTGTGACAGAGAATGGCAACATGCCAAAATAGTCAAACCTTTGTTGTCTCTGCTTTTTTTAGAAAGCGTTGCAGACTGGAAGTGAAGGAATGGATTTATATTAATACTCAAAGTAAATCTGATGAGAAAAAACATGACATCTTTTGCATTCAGACCGTCTGCAATTAAATAAAAGTCAAAGAAAAGACATGAATCATATGTTGAAATTTATACATTTATAAGAATGTATACTGTATATATATTTAATACGTAAGTACTTTTTGTGATTTTTTAAAATATATATTTCCCTTTTTTCACTCTGTATTAGAATCGTATTTATTAGCCCTTTTAAATGCTCTTAATGAAAATGTTGGAATGCCTGTGACCTCTTTTATAGCAAACACCAAGGTTAAACATACAACATAAACACTTTAATCAACAAATATTCAATTTAGAAAGAAAGAAAGAAAGAAAGAAAGAAAGAAAGAAAGAAAGAAAGAAAGAAAGAGAAAGAAAGAAAGAAAGAAAGAAAGAAAGAAAGAAAGAAAGAAAGAAAGAAAGAAAGAAAGAAAGAAAGAAAGAAAGAAAGAAAGAAAGAAAGAAAGAAAGAAAGAAAGAAAGAAAGTCTTGAATCTTTTTTATTCCGATCTGTTTCAGATTCAGTTTTTAGATGAAGGTTTTTTTTTTGTCTTTAGGAAAGCTTAGTGTGGCCTCCAGAGACATTGAAAATACCCAATAATCAATCCCAAATTGGACAACTACACAAAATGGTCCCATGGAATGTTTGGTCTGTGGTTATTTTTTTTCCCATAAAGGTGCTGAAGGCATTTAGAAAAGTCCCACAGACCAGCTCGTTGTAATCTTTCTGCTTTATACAACATTCATCTGAAGAGATTTATAACAGGATGCTTTAACTGTTATAACAAATAGCTCATGTGTGCCATATTTAACTGAATACACACTGCAGAGCAACACTTTCCCCTGGTTAACACCATAAAAACGTAGGTATTTTGTGTGTATTTTGTGTTAACATGAATAACATTAGACAGAACTGTTGTAAGAGTGAAATCCGATGTAGATGAGAGTAGCAGACATTTGGATTCTGAAGTCGTTGTAAATTAGGTTTCTTCAACTTTCTGAGCAAAAATTCCAATTTCATCGAGCATTCCAGTTAAAAGTTCTGACTTGGAACCTAAAAAAAAAAAACCTAACCCGGACTTACATCCCTCAGTCTCTCAACCAACTCCTTGTTCTCATTTAGTGTGAAGAGTATTGTACATTTAAAATTTGGAAAAGAAAAAAAATCCATATTTCTTTGAAAAGTTTGCACCATCTTTACTCCTAGACTTGATTGACCTTTTCAAAAAAATTAATTCACAAGATGACTGTAGGATAAAATGGTATCATTTGGAATAGCCATGAATTATTCTTTATAATAAGGAAACCTGAAAATGTGTCCAATTTCTTAAACAAATAGTCTGAAATTTTCATTTGAATGCAGTAAAAGTGTACCACTACGCTTCCTGATTCCCTCAGTATAGTTGTTATTCTTCATCGGCTGCTCCTGGAGTCCTACGGCAAGTGTATTCTTTTGACTGCGAGGAGTCATTGTAACTTTTGATAAAGTTACATTGACTCCTGTAAGTACATTGATGCACTTCTGAGTGTGTATAGACAAATATGGGCCGATAATTTATCAAGGGAGGAGAAAAAGTCTCTTATATGAAGGTATGTTTACTTGTGATTCTGTGTACAATCAAAGTGTGCTGAACAGGGTTCAAAATTGCCGTCCTCCACACCGATGGCTCGTTCCACAGATGAAATCAAAATATAGAGAGTGCAGCTCCACTCTGACCCCGCTGACCTCTCTGTCTTCAACAGAACTGCAGTCTGTGCTTCAAGGAGATGTTGTTAGCCACCAGGGGGCAGCACAGGCTGCACCATGTACATACTCGTATAGGCGTGCCCATATCTCACTCCAGGTGTTTTTGTGCCCACAGCACACTTCACGCCACCAGTGCACGCTTGTTCCAACAGGTGTGTACTGGTTCACTTTTGGCCCACAGAGTTCTCACATGTGTGTGGGAATATGATTTGAGAACAGTCGGAATAATATTTCCTTTTTTTCCTTTTTATTTTCCTTTTTCCTTTTGGTAGTAAGGTGTATCTTGATTAGATGGTGAACGCAGGGTTCCTTTGAAGTCTTGAAAAATGAATAAAAGTATTGGAAACTGTTGTTGGTAGTTTTCAGCTATGGACAAGTATGGAAAAAAGAGAAACAAGCATGGAATAAAGACATCTTTGTTTCCAGACTATTTCCCAGAATGACAGCACGGTGGACTGGTGATGATCGTGGCTGCTGGTCCAAATCTTTCCTGGAGCCCTGTGTGGAGTTTGCACGTTCTCCTTCTACTTGCATAGATCTAACGTCCAAAGAAGCATGCATGTTTGGCTAATTGGTCATTCTAGTTTGACCTTGTGAGTGAGGTCAATTTGAGGTCATACAGGACCCAGACAACAGCTTGTAATAGTAACAATCACATGAATTTGGAACTGATATTTTAACATTAAAAAATATTTGTATAAATCCTACAATATTATTATTTCAGTACTCATCTAGATTCATTTGCGTTGGCTCCCACATTGGCGCTAGTTAAGTGCAGTACGTTAAGTGCAGTAAGTGCAGTACTGCACGTAAGTGCAGATCATTTACACTAGTCACAAAACTTAGAGCGAAGCTAAACTTTACCCTGCTTTACCTATTTTACTCTCAATGAGGACATAGTTTTGCAAAAACCAAGTGATTGTAACCATAAAGGTCTTCATGACGACGAGTGAAGGAAATAAAAAGGTTGCTAGAAGTGGAGACCATTCCCAGGAAGACTGCAATATGCATTCTTTTAGCAACATACCTTTTCTTAGTGTCTATTTAAGAGACTGCAGCATGAATATATATAGTTCACTACATTCCCTGGTGGCCAATGTGTAGTGCTGTCTGAATATGTACAGAGGAATTGTTATCCCACATATACTACACTCCATGTATCATGATAGTACGGTACTGTTGATGTTCATTACATTGCCAGTAGCAATCTTTTACTTTTTGTCAGAGCAGCAGCAATGACAGAATAAACAATGCTGAATAAAACAATGCTGGTAGTGTCCAAAAGTTCCTTATGCTGATGACTTTTCCTCATCATTTTTTAAATGTAACTCTCCCACACTGTGACGCTGAAGTGTTGTACTTAATGGTGAGTAGGGGGTGATTTCAGACACAGCAGCTCTTTAGTTTTTCATGGTGGTTGGAGGGGAAAGGGCCTCAACCACAGCGTGGCTCTTTCAGGATCGCACAAACACCATAAATAACGTGACAGAACGGATGCCAAGAAAATCTTAATATTTATTTCTGTTTACTGAGTTTTTTATTTTATTTATTATTTATAAAAGAGACTGAATCAAATGAAGGGGGGAAAACAATCTTGTAAGGGGTCAGTACGGGAGAACACGCTGCGTCTGCTAGTTTGCTTCCTCTAATCCGACGCATTGGTGCTTCTGCCTCACGCGACCATTAGAATATTGGTTTGAACAAAACATTGTGCGTTTATCAGGTAGTTAATGACTTAGAGGAGGGACAGTATATTGAACTTTAATCTTTTGGGGCATATTTCATCCACACCTGATGCCACACATTGATCAGGACCATCAGGTCATCTGCCCATATAAATCAACACAGTAAATGTTTATGTTTTTCAGTTGTCAAAGACAGATTTGAAATGTTGACTAAGGAATCTGGAAAAACAAGTCTAGGAATGAGAAAAAATTAGGAACCCTGTAAAGTGGGTAATTTCCATTTTGTGCATATGAAGCCATATGACATGTGGTTTGTTGGTTTACTGTAGCTACCAGGCTTTACCACGCCTCCTCAGGTATGCGCTCAATCTGATTGGACACTTATTTAAAGAAGCCACCTGAGACGTAAAGTGAAAGTGTGGTCTTCTAGGTTTTCTTAAGGCATAATGATTTCTTTTTTATTCTTCTTATTTGAACCCAGATCTCGTTTTGTTAAGCACTTAGTTTTTGTGACAAACTAATAACGAAATGTTTTTATTATTATAACCTCTGAACTAATATTATCTGTGATGTGACCAGATCAGCACAACTCCCCACGTGTACGACAAGGATTGCTCGCCAACATTAAAAATGTCCTCTTCCTTGAAGAAACTGCAGCCACGTGTAACTTATGAGCTCATAAACTAGCTGATGAGAATGAATATGTAGTTTATTATTAATCCTGAGTATCACTGAACAGTCCAATGAACATGTGACATTTGTAAAATGAGTGAATTATTAATATAAGGATGGATGCGAAAGCCACACGTTATGGTCTTTATTAATGAATGATGATAAATGGAGATTTGGTAAACACCAGATTTGTCTGCAGGCGGGATTTCAATTAAGAACAGATAACCTTTTATTTATTTCACATTATTTCCAACTATGTCAGATCTTGCAGGAGCATCTAATCTAGCAGCATAATACTCATATTTTCATGATCATGTGTACAGTAATTTTTTTATCTTCTTTTTTTAAAAAAATTTTATTATTTTATTTTCATTCATGTTCTACATGCAATTTTTATGATTTATTTTCATTTTTTATGATTTTGTATCCTCATAAGTATTTTGTTAAATGTTATTAGGTGGGGGCTCCTCATAAGCCTACTGGCTTGCTCGCTCCTCCCTGTTTCTTTTAACTGAACTTATTTGTGTAATGTTATTTTTTTATGTTATGTGCTAGATAAAAAAACTAAAAACTAAAACTAATTGATCTTGTTTACTCCCATTTGAAATATTTCTGATTGTGTACAAGAGAAAATTAAACCATCGGCAGTAAGATTTGACCCCACAAGCTGTTTACAGCACTTTCCTTTACTCTCATTTACAAACACTGAGGATGTGCTTCAGCGTGAGATAAATACACACGTTTTCAGTGAGGTAACATCCTGTAATTATCATTATATTACAGTCATTATTACTTCCCATTTCTTTTCGGAACCAAAATGTTGATAAGTGAGATATTCAAGAATAAAATGCAAACTGACAGACTCATAGATCATCTCTTTCAGGCTTTATTGGCTGGAAAAGGTGATATAAAACAGTTCAAAACGTAAAAATGACACAGATTTACAGTGAAGTCACAGCTCTATGAAAACCAAACCTCTGTGATTTAGTCCGAGCGTGCTCAGAGGGACAAACGCAGCAGTGGCCTACAGAACTGACAGGCAGATGTTTGAAATCACTGGCTGTCAATTCATAGGTCATCCCCTCGTAGCCCATCGCTCACCAGAAACCCGTGTCGACAGTTTACCACAGTGACCCGTATCGTGACATCTCAGCTGGAGGAATATAGCAAAAAGAGAACAGATGGGCTTGGTGTCGTGTTTGGTGGGTCTCTGCAGGTAACAGCACCTCCACTGGAAAAGACAAAACTTCCACATGGAGTTGCTGTTACATCCAGCAAGCACCAGGAAGGCCCACCGTGATCACAGATGACCAACGACAGACGTTACAGATGATCAGGTCCCCCCCCTCCAGGCTCCTCTATGCAGACAGAGAGTGCAGAGAGGGCACAACGAAAGCATAGAGGTCAACACAGGATGCAGCCCCTTTAGTACGCCAGGAGTCTCCTCCTGCGAGCGACTTTGACCCAGCAATTTCCTCCTCCCAGTTTTTATAGCCTGAAGTATAAACAGCATCGTTGCTCACGCTCCTCCAACAGCACGTCCAAAGGGCCAAGGCCTGCAGAGATAACACAGATTTTATGGCAGCTGTCAACATGAGGGCGAGCATGAGGGTGTGTCTGACCTGTGTACCTGCAGGCCCAGCGTTTCCTGCTTGCTGACATTTTGTCTTCACATTTACTAAAAGGTTGACTCTAGGGTTGGGAACGATCAGTTTGAATCTAATCAAAGTTGTTCAAAGTGCTTTAATAAGTTTGTTCCCCTGCATGCTGCCAAGTCCAGCGTGCAGGGGAACAAAGACTCTGACATGCAGAACAATGATGCAAATAAAACTTGAGGCTCTGCTTGTACTTGGCTGGCTTTCATTGAGCTGAATAAACCAATTAGACACGGAAAATTACATCTTTTTTTTTTCTTATACCCAGATATCCAAATATCAGTTGATCAAAAATAAATAGGTATGTTCTTTAACATTAAAAAAGCATGAAAATAGATGACGATACTGGTTAAGAGGTTGGTTCTGTCTGGTTTTTCGACTCACCTTCACAGACGAGGCCAAAGGTTTGGAGAGCAGCATGGTGTCGCGACACAGGGAGCCGCAAGGAGCCGCAGGCAGGGAGTTGGAGTTCAGATGAGGAGAAACGCAACATAAAGAAGCAGAAAAAGCGAAGACACCGACGGAGATGGTGACAGTGAGCGGTGACTACAAGAGCAGCATTTTTTCGATGTAAATGCCAGCGATGACAGCGAGGCAATGGCAGCGAGGCAGAGCGGCCAGTTTAAGAGATCAGGAGTTGGTGGAGGGTTAATTATTACACCCGCTGTCAATATTTAACAGGCCCAGCGCCCTGCCCCTCAGTCCAACATCCTGATTCCACAGCGACTGACGCCGAGGGTAGGGTCAGCCTCAAGCACATCTCTTTTGTCCCCTGCAGAAAATATGTATTCAGCACATCACATGACCCCAACAGAATAACCTTTTACATACCCAGTAAAACAAGCTTATTGGCCCTGAAAGACGTGATTTTTAACATCGTTCTTAACAGTTTGCACCGTGATGGAGATTTAAAACTGAGGAGAAAGTCCCTTGAGCCTCCATCATAAAGAACACGCTACCTGTTGCTAGAAGACTGATGTTTTAGCTCCAGGTAGGCAGTAAGGTGTCTAATATATATCTGTGCACACTCACAGGGAGAACTCAGAGGTAAGAAGAAACATCACATGAAGAAGAAAGATATTGGTATTAGATGAAAGATTGGTGGAGGAAACTTTGATCCATGCAAATTATTAATAATATAATGAATAATAACCACAACGAGGGCAGTGGAACACAAAGAGACTGATTGCAAAATGATAAATATGCCATTTGCGTATTTGCTTAACTCCAAGGCGACCGTACAACATAAAAAGAAAAGACGTGACTTGTGACCCTGATATGCAGTAAAATGTCTCTCGTCTCTCTAACCCAGTGGGTTATATATTTAAGTCCCTTTCACCTGCATCTTTTGGCATTTGACTATCAGATTGTTAATCGAACAGGACAAAGGTCTCACCATATATTACTGATAGCACTCATAATGAAACAGATCGCGTATCAACAGGAAAGGCTGTTCCACTTTTTAACTGTTTTTCCACAGTTTCTTCATGGTAATCAGGGATTTGAAATCCTTGTAATTTAATAAAAGAAAAATATCATTTGCAATGATAGATAGGGATTCCTCTTCTTAGAGATGTCTTATTCATTTTTATATGCCTTGGCTATCTTATCACAGCACTTCAAGGGACTGGTACACCTGAGTGCAGAGTCCAGTGCCTGTTAGAGGAAGAATATCCACAAAGGATTAATCTTCCACACTGATAAAGCTGTTTTCTTCTTCCTTACAACTGACACTGACTGAGGTCATGGTAATTTCAGATGTAATTCAGATCAGATAGTAACATCAATTTGCTGAGCACACATGCACGATGTCACATGCAGTGTCCAAATCTTCTTAGCTCAGGTCGTAGCAACGTGACGCTCGTCTCATTTCAGAAATGATTGACTCTTTTAGGGTTGTTTATGCGGTTGTTTAAATGACTCATTCCACTTCAAACCTATCAGAAGCTTTGCTCCGCTCCTTAAGATTGCTTTGATTTTGTTCCAAGTGTCATTTCCAAAAGGTTTTCATTTCTTTCGTTTTCTCCAGTTGTGCTAAACTCACCTGAGAGGACGAGAAAGTAATGTAAGGACACGACTGTGTCAAACATGTTGCTTTAAACCTCCACAAGCATTTCCTTAGATAGCTGGTGTCTCTCAGAGGAACAAAACTTTGAGGATTTTTCTTGTACCAGTAAGCCAGGAGGAATCCAGCGATGTGGGAGAGTAGCCCAACTACAATATATTCATATTTGAATGTTCATACATCATACATACATGCTCTCTTCCATAGTCAACTGCCAGGTAGTCAAATGAGAAAACAAACCTCTCTGGATAAGCAGCAGTAAAACAGCAGGAGAACGGTGGTTAAAGGTGCTCAGAAACTCTCCATCTATATATAATCATGTTCTTTTCCAAGAAAATACTTCTGAGAAGAGTTTAAACTGGCACTTTCTTGAATTTAGTCGTAAGATTTCCTTTTTTCTGCACACTGCATATTAGTTTGGAGTGGATGGAGCTCAGCTGCAAAGTGGTAATAGTATGTACTGGAGCACTTCAGTGTGGATATGAAGACCAATTTGATTTAAATTTGAGTATGAAAGTTTGATTTGAACAGGTGGCCAAATGAAATGCACGAACTGGCCAACAGTTCTCCGATCTTTGCTTGGACTCTCGCCGCTGGCTGCACACGTGCAATAAAACCCATTGCTCCACACAGGTATACAGTATGTGGTGCGAGAGTGATAACACGTGTGTAAAAAATGCGTCTGAGGCTCATAGATTCAAGCTTTGTTCCTTCAAGAAATTCATTGAAGAAAAACTATGGTTTTGTAATAAAATACAGAAATATTTAACAGACGTGCAGTTTTCTGTTTTGAATAGGTTTGAATAGGTAAAAGATTTCACGTTACTTTTTTAAGAGCTTACATTAATGTAAGAGGATATAACTGGTGTTGTGTTTGTGTCAGTGCAAAAACACCAGTCTGCAGCTCCTTAGTGATGTGTTTGTGTGTTAATGACGGAGAGATGCAGAACACTAGTTGTCTCCCAAGGATTCACATTCATTCCACTGGTTTCTCCCTTGTAGTCAACAATGAAGAAAAACAATCCACCTGAAAGTTTCATGAGAGTAAAGAAAAAGTTCTGACCATGGAACTGTCAATGTTAGCTTGAATTTAGCCCCTTTTTTCTCTTTTAGGCTTACTTATGTCTGCGTTTATATTGAGGGGTAATTCTTTGCAGTCGTTTATGTTTGTTTATGTAGGAGGAGCACCTTCAGCAGTGGCGTCAATTCAGTCGAAGCTAAGGTATGGCAAGGTTACGAGTCACAGAACTTAACTAGAGTATCAATCAACACGTCCAGCAAATACTCATCACAGAAGTCTGCTATGTAGCTTATCTGTGTGGTCAAGAAAATTGGACCTTTTTGCAAATGCAGTCTCGCTCACTGCAAAAACTCAAAATCTTACCAGGAATATTTGTCTTATTTCTAGTTAAAATGTCTAATTTTTAGTCAAAAAATCTCATTACACTTAAAACAAGAGTCATTACCAGAAAAATAACTTGTTATTTGACCATTTTCACCTGTTTCAAGTACATTTTCACTTGAAATAAGTAGAAAAATCTGCCAGTGGAACAAGATTTATCTTCGCATTACAAGCAAAACAATCTTGTTCCACTGGCAGATTTTTCTACTTATTTTAAGTGAAAATCTACTTGAAACAGGTGAAAACGGTTGTTTTTGAGTCTTGCCTTAAAAGTAATGAGATTTTTTTTTTACTAAAAATTAGACATTTTAACTAGAAATAAGACAAATATTCTTGTTAAGATGAATTTTTGCAGTGTATAATAACTAGTGAAATCGATCATGTTGTTCTGATTTGCATTTGTAGTTATTCTATATGTATTAAGTAATAGAATAATCAATACAAAGAGAGAGTAATTCCATAAATGTATTTGAAAAAACAAACATTTAAATTTAACCCTTGAAGCCAAGGTGTGGCGGCTGCCGTACCTTGCCATACCCAATTGACGCCCCTGACCTTCAGCCACAGACTTGTGGCCCCCCGCCAGAGCACCAAGCGTTTTGGGCAGTCATTTGTACCATTGTGGCCATTAGGCTCCACAACCAGGCGTTGCCAACGGACCATCGCGGACAGGGGCGGGGGACCTGAGGACTTGTGTTTTTGCACACTTGCACTTTTTGCACACTACTTGCTCTTGCGCATATACTGGACTTTTATTCTTTTTAACTGTTTTTTTTAACAACTAATCTACTCTGCTTTTTTAACTTAACTCTTTTTAACTCTTTTTAACTCTTCTTAAACTGTTCTGTTGCTGGCTGACAAACCGAATCTCCCTACGGGGACAATAAAGGTTTTCATTCATTCATTCATTTTTTACAAATATAACCTGAAGCTTCTTGTAGTTATATGTTCTGAGAGTAGGACAGAACACAGTTAAAGAAATGATGAATAAAATTAGACTATGTCGTCCGGGAGAATACCCCAGCTCTCTTCAGGCAGACTTCCGGGGTACCCCATGGACATGGTGGCCAGTCCATTTCAGGGCCACAAACAGACAAACAATGTAAAAAACTTAGTCAGGGAAATTTAGAAAGGAAATTGGTCCGGTATCAAATATCTGAGGGGCTTTTGGTCATTTTGTTGTGTAATAGCTTTTTACAGGCAAATATTCTGACATTTTCCTTTGGTCATGCAGGTATAATTCTTAATTCATGATGCTATTAGGTACATCAAGCCATCCAAAAGAGCAGAGAGCTGGAACTCTCCATCGTGCTACCAGCACCGTGCTTGACAGGGAGGGTAAGGTTCTTATCATTTGTGGTCACATTACAAAACATTCTTGTTTTTTGTCCATGTGTACAAAACCATTCTGACCACTCCAAAGGCTGTACAAATGCTTTTGTAACCTTTTGCATTCCATGAGCGTCAACACTTTTATTGTCTGAGGTCAATCACCTGTCTTGTTCATGCCAAACCAAATTTGCAAACAGGTTTTTATGTCTTTTATTTTGAAGTCAGTATTTATGAAGCTGAATGATGATGAAACAAGAGCATAACCACGAAGGAAGAGAAAAAAAAAGAAATCAAAACCTTCGTCAGCACCTCGGAAAGATCATGCGGATCTGTGGGCTTAATACCTGTCGACAGGATAGCCTGCAGAGCTACAAGTCTGCCATGTGCTTTGGAGGCTGTGTGGCCACACTCAGCAAAGCCAGGGAAATACTTACCTCCACCCCGCATAAAAGGAAAAGGGCTGACTACAGAAAAACCTGACATCACAAGATGGAGGCAGATGGAAAAGCTGGAAGGAGTGGCCCTGGACTGGGATTCCTGGAAAGCCCTGAAGATCAGCGCAAACACTGATGTGAACCACAAAGGTGATCGAGCACAGAGCACGGCAGAGCCCCGCACACCGCTGTAACTCTGTCATACTCAGACTAAAAGTGCAATCAGCACCATCTTTACTTTAATCTTTACACTTCTCTTTGAGCCAGCCAGTGTTTTTTATGTCTGAAAAGATAAGTCTCCACATTCAAATCCCAGAACTTCCCGAAGATGAAAGTAGATTGTAAAATATTTATTCATAAATCATAAAAACAATCAAAGGTGACATCAGATAAGAAGACTTTCCTGTTTCTTACTTTGAAAAGAGACTGTGACACCGTTTTGCCTTTGCTTTGTAATCCCACATGCATAAACGCCACTATGAAATTTTGAAAAATAATCTTGGGCTTGTGGGAATAGTTTCTGAAATTCAACACCAAGTCAAAGAGTGATTTTGATACCCAGAGATTCACAGGTGATGCATGAACTCAAAAGAACCTGGAACGTTGTGTAAAATCTAAACAAGAGAATGCAATGATCTCCAAATCACATATATTTATATTTTATTCCCAACAGAACATAAGCAACATATCAGGTGTTGAAACAGAGACATTCTGCTCATTTTGAATTTGATGGCAGCGACACATCTGTTGGATTGAGATATGAAGAGCGGGCATTGATTTGAAGGTCATGATGCACGGACTGGGTGGTCTGGACGACCCAGAGCTCAGAGAACTGGACGGTGCCACGCACGCCGTCCTGTTGGGAGAAAACCACATGTGCCACTTACTGAGCATTGGTGGTAGAAGCTTCATGATTGGGGCTTGCTTTGAAGCAATAGCACTTCGACAATGATGGCTTCAACGTATTGCTGCTAAGAATGAGTCCATAAGTTACAAATACTTAGTTTTGCACATCCTGCTTCTGAATTTGGTTTCATTGTTAAATGACACAATGTAAAGTGCATTTATCTGAGGCTTTATTTACTTACTTTTAAGACCCGAGAGGCACCAGATGATTTTGTTTTAAATGCTATATAATATAAAACCTTCAAAGTGAAATTGGATGTACTTTCTTTTGCACAGGAATGCAAAAGGTACTGTATTCTCGCCCTCTACTGCTGACTGGTGTGCATCGCAGCCATCGCAGATTTAGGACAATACCCTGAAGTAGGCTAAAGAGTAAATACAGAGAAAATGCTCCTGATTTTGTACCTTGTTAAACTGACAGGTCAGACCTCTGATACTCTCTGTGTCCCTCAAAGTACTTGTGATATAAAACAACATCGACCACCCGGTTTCACACGAGAGATCCAAACGGGTTTCACTGTTTTATTCAGATAAAATGAATCATCTCTGTCTCCACAGGAGACGCCTTCACGGCCCATCACCCTGACGCTTTTCCCAGCTCTAATCCTCTGCATTCACTTCCTGGTTTTAATTCTGTTTTCTTCTTAGAGTAAAAATGCAAAACAGACAAACCTAAACTCATTTTTCAGTCACACAACACTGCTTTGTCGTGTGTTTTGGGCGATCTGGGTAGACGCCGTCGAAGCAGAAACAGTCCCTTGAACAAAGCACCTCTCTCTGCTTACGTAAAACCATTTGACGTGTTAAAGAAGAGGAGCTGATGAGGACTCGTTTGTCCCTCGCGGAGGAAGTTGTTGAGCATTAGTTGCACATTCAGCTTTCCCCCTAAGGACCTTGATGCTTTCTCATTTATGTTTAAGTAAAGAATGACACGGCTGCCACCAGCTTCTCACTGTGTTGGTGGCACGACGTACATATTTTCCATGACATGTATTGAGGAGGATCGTGTCTGTCGGGCACAAGAGGACCTAGAATAAACTCAAAACCGCCTCTTGGGCCTCTCGACATCTATCTGCATGATTACCTGCCTAAATAACAGCATGGATGCACACGTTTTCCCACAAAAGTGCCCTGGAAAATAAGTAATAACATACAAACACTAAGATAACTAAAAAATTAAAAGAATAAAGAAGACTTATTAAATAATTAAGATTATTTGATGTTATTGAATCTGAAAAACATAACACCAAAGGCAAAGTTTTGGGTGTAAATTATATGATGCAATATAATCTTTAACCAAACAGGAAGTCTTTATAGACTGTTACAGCTTTTAAATACTATTTTTGGCCTCAGACAGAAAAATAAATACAATTTGGACTGGTTATTATGTCTGAACAACGAAAACCACCATGCATGAGGGCAAAAGCTATTTGCTATTTGAGAATCTGCAACCCCAAATGACATCGACTACAAGTGTGTGACATCTGGACTCCATCTAATCCTGGTTAATACAAAAGCTGGTAAACCCCCACCTGACCTCAGCCTCCCCCATAAGCTGCTCTGCCTCAGTTTAGCTCCTGCCAACCTGTGATGGTAACTAGTGCCGCTGTACTTTCATCCTGATTTCATTGCTCCATCCATCCATCGTTGCTTCTGATGTGGCCAACTCCACCAGGACCCTGGACCAGCCAACGTGGCTAACTGTGCCCCCCCCGGGGGCTCTTCTGCCAGCGCTCGTACGGGCAGAAGTCTGGGTAACCATAGTCAACCTGGAGGCTGACTCGGCTGGAGGAGACGTCTGAACAGCCAAGGTCAGAGGTCGATTAGCCAGAGGGCGTCCTCTGGCTTTGCATCAGGCCACTTTCAACCAGATACCCAAAAGCAAGTTATTGTACAGGGAAGCCATAAACTATCATATCGTATGCTACAACAGTGGATGAGAAACAAGTTTCCAGATCAATTACAAACAATCTAATCTGATTCCAAATCAGACGAGTTGCAAAGAAATACTGGCTTGATGAGAGGCATGGTGAAATTATCGTTAATTTTCATCTACTGATCGTACATTGTAAAGAGTTCAAGATTATCGCACTAATACGATAATTATCGTACATCTGGCGACTGATTTCTGGTGTAAAGTTTGACATTTTAACTTGGAGACTCCTGACTACCAGAGCCGCCCCCTGGTGGTCATTCTGGTTACTGCACTTCCATATTTCCTTCAGATGAAACCGGTGATTGTTCCTTGGATAAAAATGAGCTCATCAGGTTTGTTTTGCTCCTCCAATGTTCCAATAGCTTTTTAATATCCCATATAAAACATTCAACATTTAGACATTCACAGACAAAGCTCATAAGTCACGATTTATTCATCAGATATTAGGTGTTTCAAGTGAGTTCAGTGTGGGGTTTAAAATCTGGGATCTCAGAAGCAGAATTTAATGCAGTTGATCAAAATAATTAAGATCTCTTGAATATGCATAATCTTGATAACGCAATGCAAATAAAAGTATTTTAGCCATATAACAGCATTACTTCCCCATCGACAGAGCAAATCAAGTTTTAAAAATCATCATGATGTGACTAGTTTATTTAAACAGTTATTTATTGTCTCTTGTGAGTGTGATGCAGAAGAAAAATGTCAATTGGGACAACGTGGGTGCTCACCAAAACTACTTAAAATGTTTTTAATAAAGCCTTAACTGCTTTCAATAAACAGGAAGGAAAGTGAGTAGAAATTAAAATAATAGTTCTAACAGAAAAATTGCAATAAATTAATCTTTGAATTGTAATTCTAAGGGGTTAAGAAAAAAAAAAAAAAGTATTGTAAAAAAAAAAATTAAGATTAGACTTTAAGATTTTATTCAGTTCTGATAATAAAGGCAAAGTGAAACTTACAGTCTACTCCCCAGGACAGCGAGTCATCTGATTTTCAATACGACTGAATTCAATCTAGTCTATAACGACAATTTAGCAGTTATGTACACATTTCATCGTTTAATTCCAGTAAATGATTAACAACTATTCACAGTCCTTTTTGTTACCCTCTACAAAACGTGTAAAATGAGTTTTAGACTCAACATCTACTTTTATTTTACAGTACACAACAGTTTAGCCATTTAAGTGTTACCATGCTCTGCCCTGACTAGGACTCCTCTCTAATTGGAGTGCAGCCAGAGAAGAAACTGTTCTGAAAACTGTTCAGGATTCGTTTCTTCTTCTTCAGGAAGCTGGCCGTCGTTCTGTCTTCCTCGAAGTCCTCTTCGTCATTGTCCTCATCCTTAGCCAGGACGGGCTTCCTGACCAACTTCAGCTCAGCGGAGTGGCCCATGTCTCCAATTTCCTGCAGCACCTGTTGTACATTTCAGTGGAAAAATACTTTTTAGGTGAGAAATTAAAATACAAATCATGAAAATCAATAATAAAAGGAGCAACAGATCAATAACTACAAGAACCCATTTGCTCATATTCCTCGATGCTCAGCATTTTGCAGGTTTGTCAGGTGCCCGTGTCAGTCCTTCCCTGAGCTGCTCAGTCTTCAGGGAGCTTACCTTGGTTGTGGGGGTGCAGGACGGCGGCTTGAAGAAGGTATTTTCAGGGCTGGGGGATGTGGCGTCCTGCAGGGATGGCGACTCTCTGGAAACATTTTCTGTGCGACTTGTATCCTGAAATGAATAAATGGTCCCAAACTGATTTGCCATCAACAGATTTACCATTTCTGTTTAGTGACGAGATTAAATTTCAGTTGTGAGTAGATTGATATGTCAGCCAACATTATCGGCCGATTGTGACTTATCACAGTATTTATATCCCCTGTACATGCTGAAGAATGCAGTAACGTACCTCCGCAGGCGCTTGGCTGTCCATGTTTCGACATTTCTCGTGATCGCACTGACAGTTCTCCCCACAAGTCATCTTTCCTTTGCGGCACCGGCACTGCTTGTTGCCACACCGACCTTTACACGCACACTGAACACAGAGAAACTGACCATTCTGATTTGATCCCAAACTCACATTTAACAGCTCAGCACCCTCTAAGAGACGTAAACCGATGAGATCAGCTCCAGCCGACGCTCATTTCAGGGTGAAGCAGAACCTCAGTCCACTCTTACCCCAGTTTGTTTGGCTTTCCTCGAAGGTCTGCGCCCCTTCTCGGGTTTTTGGGGTCGCCACTCCTCTTCCTCCTCCTTCTCATCCTCGCTGGGTGACGTCAGTTCTGCAACACTGATGGTCAGTGGAGCTTTGGCAGTGGTGAGGCGCTTCATTTTAGGCTTTAATTCAAAAAGAATAACAATTAACAAAAAAATCTGACCTGACCTCTAAATAAAAGCCTTCAATTCAATTTTATTTATATAGCGTCTATTACAACAGAAGTTGTCTCTAGGATCTTTCCGGAGACCAGAACATGACCCCCGAGCAATTATTACATAAACATAACATAAAACAATAGCAGGTAAAAACTCCCCTAGTGGGAGAAAAACCTTAAAGCTGGGCATACACTGTGTGATATTTTAAATCGTATGAGACTGCCCCATCTCACACTGCACGACTAGATCGCGGAGTTCAAAAGCTCACAGCGCCCACGATTTATGTTCTCACACTGTATGATGCTCGGGTGCGACCCGTCTGCTCACACTATACGATCATAATCCTCCCGTCGGACCTCTGTGTACTGGAACTCGAGGCCGGTTTTGGGGCAGGGGTGCGTCCTGCCCACCCGATCAAAGGTTATGGGGATCCTTTATTTTTTTATAATTTAATTTTTTTATATATATATTCAAAAAATCCCAAAATATCTGTACCGTTTCTGATTTGGTGGGTACTGCTTATCATTTTTAGACACAACAAAGAACGCATACCGCAAAAGTTGTGCCGCGGCGGAGGAACCCGGCGTCCCAGCAAAATGAGAAGAGAAAAAAGAGTTGTTCCGAACAGCACACACTAAAGGCTGATTTATGGTTCCGCGTTACACCAACGCAGAGCCTACGGCGTAGGGTACGCGGCGACCTGTACCGTACATGGAAATGCAGTCTTTTTTTTGCTATTAAAACATGATTTGTAATGTGAATTTGCAACACTTAAACTACAAATAATAGTTTTTTGACGTGACATCAGATAATGCGCATGCTCTCTGTGAAAGGATGAGGCAAATCGGGTCGTAGCTGCTTCAACTGTGATTCCTTCACGAGGAGCGACCAGGATTTCAAACATGCTTGATTTTCTTGCGACCTCACGATTTGTGATCGGGAGCTCATCGTGAGCTGTTAATCTCTCGTCGTTACCCCACGTACACTGCACGAGGCACGACATCGGGTCCGATCAAAAAAAGTCGCACGACTGGAAAATCGGCTCAAAACGAGCCGATAATCGCACAGTGTATGCCCGGCTTAAGCCAAACAGTGGCAAGAAAAACTCCCCTTTAGGAGGAGAAGAAACCTTGAGCAGGACCAGGCTAGACCAACTTGTTACTATGACTGCTTATTTCAGAAAATCATCTGAAAGAACGCTGCATCTTAAAACTCAACTTAAAATCACACTTTCCTGATGCAATCATCTCCTTTAGTCCAACACTGATCCAAACTAAAACAATAACGACTGGAGCCAAGTTGAACAGCTTTGACATCAGACTTTTAAACCGAGCAAACAAGAAGGCAGATATCTGCAAAAACTTACTTTTAGAGGAACATATTCAAAAGAGTCTTCAGGGTCCTTGTCGTTGCTGGCTGAAAGAAGCCGGATTTTCTTTTGACTTGCCAACTGGATCAAAGCCAGTTCCTAAAATGAATAAATAAATAAATAAATAAATAAATAAAATGAATAAACCCAAGACTCGTGGATGGATTGGGGGTCCTTTTTCTCTTTTTTTAATCCTGTTTTCCACAGAAAAGAAACTGAACAATCAAACTATAAAATAAAAATGTGAAGTTTTCCTGACGGCGGTCATGGAGAACGGCAGCTACGCCGGTCTTTTCTTCTGCCAATGGCTGCAGACATTCCCAGAGATATTTTTTAAAACATTTACTGGAACATTCTTTAGCGTTTACGGATCCACTCTACATAAACACGTTAAGCGAACCCAGAAATGATAATGGATGAAACCAGACCGTTCTGCACCAATGACAAAGTGCTTTGAAGATAGAGAATAAAGTTTAAACTAATCACACAGCTAGTCCCACTATGCAGCAACACCACTTCTGACCACATGGGGGCAGCATATAACAAGACAGTAAATAAAGTGGTATTACACAACATGCCGGACCGTCCTCACTCATTAGCACATTAGCATTGTCAGTGGTCTTTTTGAGTAAACTACAGTATATGACCCCTGTGTTTTCAGAACAGTCAAAATTACTAATCTCCAAATCTCGTAGGTGTAGATTTTGGTATTCACAAGAATTGTACACAGCTAGGAAGTCTGAAATCAGAGAGCCAAAGCTCAAGCATCTGCCAATGTTCATTTTTTTGTGTTCTGATTTAAAGTACAGATGATAAAGCGGGTCACGCTGAAGGGTAGGGAGTGACAGGCGGCTGCTCTTTAGATATAGTCCACTTTTAAAGAACCAAGTTAGAAAACTCCAGCTGAAGTCACCAAACCACACGGTGACATCGTCATGGCTGCAGTCATCCTTTTTTCATAATTACTTATGTACAAATATTGTTGTTATTGGCAGCCTGTTTTAGTTTTAGTCTAGTCTTTGGGTCAAGCTTTCATTTTAGTTTTTATTAGTTTTAGTCACGTTCATTCTCCTTTTAGTCGTGTCAAGTTTCAGTCGACTAAAAGTCTGAGCATTTTAGTCTTGTTTTAGTCGATGCAGACTGGTGACATTTTAGTCTAGTTTTAGTCAAAGATTGTATTTACCAAAACCCATTTTACAATTCAAACAAGGCCATTTCATTATTATTATATTATTGTTACCTTATAGGCTCAAGAATAAATTAATTCCAGATACAGAAGACTCTAATTTGAGTTTACAACATATTTATTTTTCCGCATTTTTCCCCATCTTTTTCTTTTTTGACGACACGTTCGGTTTTCTTTTCCACGTCTATGTAGGAAAGCGTATCCAAAGATGGATCTTCGAGAAGAGACCCGCGTGGCCGGCCATCGGCCCCTTTCTCTATGTAACTTTGTTTTTAATTGACGTGAACCTAGAGCTCTGCGTTAACGGCATCAGCCTCTAACTCTGCAGCTGCATCTTCTGGATCTGATTCCCCGCTGCCGCGACTGGGATTGAGGACTAACGTCACCCAGCAGAACTAAACCAGAGAAACTACTGAAAACATGGATGTTAAGGATCTTTGTTCGTCTCAACGAAAATGAAAACACATTTTGGCAGTTTTTATTTTGTAATCTACATTTTAGTCTCGTTTTCATTCCTCTACGATATTGCATTATATATATTTAATTATCGTTATCGTCGAATGACCAGCATTTTCGTTGCGTCTCGTCTCGTTTTCCTCAGGTGATAAAGGTTCGTTGACGACGATATTTAGTCATAATCGAAAGCAACTTTAGGTACAGTTCAGCATAAAAAACCCAATAAGAACAAATACATTCACCTCATTATTAAAGTTACCTGTCTATGCTCCTCATTCTGCTCCACCAGTTTCTGGTTCTGCTCCCTCAGAGCTTGCAGCTTTTCAAGCTCCTCCTCCTAAAATGATTTCACAAATAACTTTGCATGGCTTCTTGCAAAAGAAGGACAAAAGGAATCAAAGGTTGATGAATCATGTTGCTCGAAGCACCAAAGACAAACCTGAACTTGGAGGCGCTGGAGAAGCTCCATCTCTTTTGCACTTGGTTCATCTTTTAGTTTTGTCTCCTCCGACTCCTCACATATTGGCTTGTTCTGCAGTTCATTAAGAAGATAGTGAACCTGCAAAGAAAAAAAAAGGGATAGGAGGTGGGACTGTAAGAAAATATGCATATCTTTTTTTTTTTTTTTTTTTTTTTTTTTTTTTTTTTTTTTTTTCTACCTTGTCTGCACACATATTATTGAATTATACCATGACGGTAGAAACCAAAAGTGTATATATGTGCATTATTACTATATGTAATATATACATATATATACGCACACATATGCGTACACATACATAAACATACACATACAAACCCAGTGTTTTTTTTTTTTTTTTTTTTTTTTTTTTGGGGGGGGAGGGGGTGGGGGGGGGGGGTGACGACATCCGCTGCCAATCCAGGAAGCAGGAACACACGGAGACACACGTCAAGCACTGGAAATCTGCAACAAAAAAACCACAAACAAAGCACGAAACCGGCACGGAGCCAACCAAAACACGAACAGCAATCGACCTAAATCTTGAGATCTGATCGCAGTCTGAGCTAGGCTAACGCTACCGCTACCTAGACCCAAAAACTAGAGAGCCAGCATGCAGGTGAACAAGCCAGTGTGTATGTCTATGTGTGTGTGTGTGTGTGTATATGATCATGCGTGTGTGTGTGTGTGTGTGTGTGTGTGTGTGTGTGTGTGTGTGTGTGTGCATGTGACTAAATGACTATATGTGTGTGTGTGTGTGTGTGTGTGTGTGTGTGTGTGTGTGTGTGTAATAAACCAAACAAAGCTCCACCTGAAGTGTATCTATAGTGGGGGAGGGGGGGGAGCGACCCCGCCACCCGCGAGACCAGAGGCCGACAAGGAAGAGCCCGGAACCCAGGCCACCGGCAAACCCCACAGAGGGGAGAAGTAGGAGGGAGGCAACCCACCGCCTGCGAGGCCCCCCCCCCGCCCGGCGGCGGCCGAGGGGGCCCGCGGGCGGGGCCCCCACGGCGCGGAAAGAAGCAGCCAGGGATCCCGCGGCGGCGGACCGCGACCCAGGCAATCCCCGGCCACCCGGTCCGGGCCGGACACGCGGCCGGGAGGCCCTCACCCTTCCGGCCAACGACCCCCACCCGGCAGGGGGCCAGCCTGCCCGGAGAGACAGAGCCGCCCCGGCCGCCGACGCGGGCAGGCGCACCCGTCCCCCACGAAAGTGGCCCTCCAAGACCAGAGGGGCGCCCCGCCGTAGAGGCAGCGGGGGGGACCGGAGACGGGCCCGGAGAGAGGGAACCCCCCAACAAGGCGACACCCGCGCAGGCCCGACAACGGAGGGCCCCAGACCCAGGCATCCCATTCATTCATCCATTCACCTATCCGATACCTATACTAATAATAATATAATATATTATACATAATAATAATAATAATAATACTAATAATAATAATAATAATAATAATAATAACCATCTTTGTATAATATAATATTGATAAATTAATAAATATGCATATCTTAAATTAAAAAAAAGAAAAAAGAAGGATGGATACAGCACCTTCTCTTGATGTCTCTGCTCCAGCTCCACCAGCTGCTGCTGGTGCTCCATGTCCATGGTTGACATCACATTTCTCTCATCAGCCACCAACTTCCTTAAGTCTTGTGCATTTCCTTTCTCTTGTTTCAGCTCACTCTCCAGTTTGCCACACGCTGTCTTAGCTGAAACCAGCTGGAGGAACGCAACCGAAATTAAGACGAAGACAGAAGTCAGTGTGGTATCACCCGATTAGCGTTGCTGATGGATTTAATGGTGTATTAGCGAATGCTTACCTCAGACATCAGAACCCTCACGGCACACTTGGCTTCCACTATGCTTGTGATGGCGTCTACACGTTGCTTCAAACGGCCTTCGCCGTCAGCGACAAGTACTTTCTGCTGCAGGTCAGCTATTTGGGCGTTCCTGTGAGGAGACAAATCCAAATGAAACCAGAACAAAGCATCATCTGCGCTGCAGTAAGAAACAAAGCAACTAGGGGTGCAATGGATCAAAAAACTCATGGTTCGGATCGTTTTTCGGATCAGAGTCATGGATTGGGGGGCCCTGGTTAGCTCAGTGGGTTGAGCAGGCGCCATGAGGCTCTAGAGGATGCAGTCCTCGTGCACGCAGCACAGGTTCCAGTCCCAGCCTGTCGCTCTGTACTGCAATGTCTTCCACCCTCTCTCTACCTATTTCTCAATAAGGGCCATTAGTGCCACAAAAACCTTAAAAAAATAAATTAAAAATTAAGTCACGGATTGGATTATTTTTCGGAACAAGCTAAAAATATATATAATATATTCTTAACATAATTGATGTAAAACAACTTAAAGTGCAACATAAAAAGGCACCACACCTTCCTTGAAACATGGATATTGGAATAAAGCCCATGTCCACATCATCAAAGAAGAATAAAAGAAAGAAAGCAAAGCATACCTCAGTTTAGGGCTGGGCGATATGGACCAAAAGTAATATCTCGATATTTTCTAGCTAAATGGCGATACTCGATATATATCTCGATATTTTTTCTGTGCCTTAATTGGGGTTTCCCCCAAAGCATTATAGCATAGCATCTCTGTTAGCTTCATTTTTTTCTGAGGCAAACCCTTAAAAAAACAGTCAGTTTTAATACAAAGCCTCGTGCCAAATGTCACACAGGTACCTTTGTTAACAGAGGTCTGCACAATATCAAAATGTATAAAACAAATTAAATAAAAATAAACTGCCTGCATATATAGAATAAAAATGCTTCTTGAATAAAATAAAACAAATATCCCTTTCCTGCATAACAATTAAATTAAAATACACTGTGCAATTAATACAATGTAGACAGTAACAGGCAGACTTTTCCACTGAGACTGACAGTTGTGCAAATAACAAAACATTTGTGCAAATCTCAAATAAAACATTCAAGTCAATTTGTCACAAAATAAGTTGTATCAAAATCATTAAAAAAAAAATGTAAAAAATAAAATAAATAAATAAATTTTTCTTTTTTTAATCGATATAAACGATATTGTCTCGTACCATATCGTGTTTGAAAATATATCGATATATATTAAAATCTCGATATATCGCCCAGCCCTACCTCAGCTTATAATTTCAAATTCTTTTTCAAAAAGACAAGGATGTCTACATTGTCTGGGGAGAGAGTGGACATATTTGCAGTCACTATGTCCCGTCTGCACCTATAAACACACCGATAGCGTTTGGGATGGCTGTAGCCCGGCCGGAGGCTGCATAAACGCTGCGGTGATGAGCGGCAGTTGAGCAGCCTTCGTTGTCACTACTGTCGGGTGATGCTTCAAATGCGTGGCCATGCTTGATGTGTTTCCACTGTCATATGGCTTTCTCGTGCCACAGGCCCTACACGCCGTCACGGTTTTATCCGCTAACCTCTTTCCTTCATCATATTTGACAGGAAAGTCAAAATGCTCCCATACAAGCGATTTAAAGGATGCGAGGCATTCAGGCTCCTCCAACTTTTTTTTAAAATAAATCAATCCGCAGATTACGTGTGCCAAACCGAAGATACTGATATGAACGGATCAGGGATCACTGATGATCCGTGGCACCACTAAGAGCAACAGTTTCAGTTCTCAGCAATGACATCTGCTTGAGTGAAGATGTCTGACAACTTCACCTTAGAGAAGGGAGCACACCAGAGTAAAAAAAATAGTTAAAAAGCCTTCCAAAGCGTCAGTTCTGCTTTTATCAATGTTAAAATGGAGCAGAAGATGGCACAGCGAAGAAGGGTCATCACCAGCAGCCAGTAACAGTTACAGAGGACGAACAGACAAGAATGTGCTAGTTAGTTCTGGCTGTCGGACAGCAGGACAGTCTGTGTTTTGCTCTCCTTGAAGGCTCAAGGACACAGAAATGGGTAACTCAACCAGTTTGGGAAAAGCACTACAATGCCAGGACTGACAAGCACTCATTAATTATGGTACGTACTTTTCTGCTTTGAGTTTTAATGTTTGATAACTATTTATGTCTAGAGTATAAATATTCTTGACATAAAAGTGTGTAATGTGTCAAACACACAACAAAGTGGTATTACAAGTGCCGGACCATCCCTACTCATTAACACAACATGTCAGCAGCTCTTGTGTGAAGAGTAGAAACATTTGCCCCCATGTGGTCAGACGTGGTACTGCTGCATATAGTAGTACTATTTTCATAAACATATTATAGTCTTTGATTTATAGTTCCAGTAAAGTGCTGCTCATGGTGGCAGCTTGCTGCAGAAGACCATCGGACTGTTACCGGTACTAATGTTTTACGTATTTCTGAATTTTTAAACAGTCCCTATCATTGACATCATTGATTTTTTTATTATTTTTCATTCCAGTTTGGATGCTGTGCTGCTTGAAAGATTTTCCTTTGCTACTCTCTTTTTTTTAAACCACCTGTTATGATGAGTAACCATAGCAACGAGTTGTTTACAAGATGGAGTAGCTGACGGAGACATCAAGAAGTCAAATTATACTAGATGATATTAGAAATGAGAGGAGACGTTGGGGATGTGGAGCGAGAGTAAACGGGAGTGAGAGAAAGAGACCAGATACCCTTCATGAAGGAAATCACATAAACTGAAGTACCGCTGACATCAGATTACGGCTCACCATGAATCAGGTTTATTAAGACTGCGCCATTGCCTCCTAATTTATAATTATCCATGTTAGAAGAATTCTAAACAATTTCCCCACGGGATTAATAAAGTATTCAGATTCTGAAGGAACAGAAGAGTTAGAATTAAGGTTGATATCTTTAAACACTAAAAAAATAAAATAAAATAAATAATCAGGTGGTGGGCCAGATTTGCCTGCAGGCCCAGAGATTGACACGTGGATTAAATGTTCCAATTCACTGTTAAAAACACCCCTACTTGCATGGAGGGAAGAAAAACTTTAACTAGACTTTGATTCAGCATCAAAAACTGAACTATTAACTGGACTTTTTGGCTGGTGCACTACTAAAGCAAAGTGAAAACAAATTCAGTGCAGCGTTGTTAAATCTAAATTCTCAACAAACAAGAACAGGGTCTCTCAGGTGTGCTCGTATTAGGCTACATCCACAAGCGAGGTTTTAATCAAGAAAAGGTGTATGGGTTTGCAGATTGCTCTTACGTCTCAGTACCACTTGGCAATAAACCATCAATTCCACCTTCAAGACTTAAGATTCAAGATCACCATGATTTATTTTACGATGTATATAAATAAATAAAATCTTTTGATCCAAGGTCGACTTGCTTTGCCAGACTCACCTGAGCTCCATTTCTGTCTCCAGGTTCTCCACCTGTTTGGTCAGAGGCGTCTCCAGCGCCCCCCGGGTTTCCAGCTCAGAGATGATGAGTGTCCGCCGCTGCATGGAAAGATGCCACAAAGCAAGACATTGCTATTTCTCCTGCTGCTGGTGGTGTTTTATGAATACTGGTACAAATGTCTCAACTCACCCTAATTTTGGCAGCGGGTTTCTCCCCAGCATCTATCTGTTGTTTGAGGCGGTTGACCTCCTGAGCCAAAACTTTTCTGTCCTCCAGCAGATCGTTGAGGTGACGCTGGGCCTCTTCTGTGCTAACCATCACCTCCACTTCATTAAAAAGCCATGCCTGATGATATAAAAATGCAGGGTTAGCGAAGAAAAAGCCCAATGGCAAACAACACAACAGTGATTTTACTCATTAACTTTAACTTTCATGAATGCAGAGACATGTTTTAATATACTTGTAACCACTTAAACATACTAGCAGCTCCGTATAGCTCTTGAATATGGCCTTGCTACCTTAAGTCGTGCTGCAGTTCCCTCAGTGCCTCTGTTGTGGGTATCTTTGCGCTTCTCTGCTACCTCACTTCTCTTCTGCAGGGCATCTTTCAGTCTCTTATTTGCAGCTGCAGCCTGCAATGGACCCGCCCCCAAAAAAGTTCAAATATATTCTAAAATAATTAAAACAAATGAAAAATGAAAAAAGGAAAAAGTTCCTGATCTTACCTCTTCAGTCTTACGACGCAAGACATTAGCCTGTTTCTGGAAATCCCTTTCAAGTTTGAGTAATTCATACTGCCTTTTACGATCCTGTAGTGTGAAAAATGAGTTTGAGAGACGGAAAAAGCCATACACAAAAGTAAGTAATATTAATTATTGAACAAAAAGGACTGTGCAGAACTGGTTCTCTGCAGAAAAACCTTCTACAAACCTTCTCCTTCAGCTGCAGGACCTCCTTGTCCTTCTTGTTCTTCCACTGTCTGAATTTCTCAGAGTCGTCTCTCATTTGTCTCATTAGCTGTATACGCTGGCTCTTCATTGCCTACGGAAACCGCGTTACTTAGATTTAGGATTCAATGTTTCACTACTGGCATATGCTATCAAATACTAGCAAAGCTCCAGTCAAATATGCAGATACTGCTACACTGTGAGAAACCTTTACTATATTATATAATAATATATATTATATTTTAACTATGTAAAAAGGTTACCTGTATTTCCTGCATGAGCTTGCTAACTTTCTGAACGGAGGATTCTTTAATTTTCAGAATTTTGGACTGGTCAATCAGCTTCTTCTTCATGTCTGTAAGCTGACCCTCCAGCTCCTGTAGTCTCCTCCTCCGCTGCTCACTGAGCCTAGATGAAGTTGGTCAGAAGAAAAGGAAGGTCAGTAGGAAGATCTCAGAGGAAAAACAACTGTCTGCATCGTTGCGTGTCTGTTTTCTTCTTCATACTTTGCCTGGTTGGTGTCTTTCTTGGCAGACTGAAGAGCCAAAATGAGATCCTCTTTCTCCTTCTGCAAAGAATCCACTGCAGTCTGCAGAACCTTGACATTTTTCTATAAAACATGTCCACAAATTAAAATTAGTCCACCCATCAATGACAACAAGACTTTCAAATGACTAACATTGCATATAGACAGTAACGTATAGAGTAATTGCCGTGAACTCTGACCTGATGCTCTGACTGCATTGGCTCCAACTGACCGTCATTCTCACACATTTTCCTCACAAAAGCTTCCTTCAAGGTCAACACTTTGTTGAGCTCAATCAGTTCTTTGGAGAGCTGAGCCTGCCGCAGTGCATGATGGGTTGTAAAGGCCTCTGGGGAATCCTTTAAGGCACCAGGATCCTGCAAGAAATGTTTGTTGTTTAGTTCAGAAATAAGGCAGGCATAATACGGTGCGTGAAGAAAGAAACTCTTTTAGTAACGTACCGACAGAGACTCATCTGCTGAGTTTTTACTTCCATTCCCAGACGATTCCGGTAACTCCTCTCCTGCAGCCATGGCATCAATGCCGGCGGCGATGCCAGCGCTTTCATTCTTAAAATACAAACAAATGTTAAATCACAGAAATCAGTGTCACTAAAACAATAACTTTGACAAAATCTGCGTCTAGGCAAACGTGTAGCAAACACTTCTCGTCAATATTTATATCTTCTGACATGTCTAATACTAGGTTTTCTATAAAAGGTCAAGGATATTGTTGAACAGTAATTTCAGCATCATCACTCATTTGCTGGATTACGTCACTTGACGCGTGTACCTTGAGCTCCAAGATGATTTCTTGCAAGTTCTTCATCACCTCAACGTTCTCCTTCAACTCCTGGTCTTCCAGCGTCTCCAACAGTTTCTCAAGATCAACTTCACATCTGGGGAGGAAAAAACAAACAACTAATTGTACGATCACTGTTTGGCTCAATACATTTGTGTTAGGTAGTCAGTAATAAACAGCTGAGCTTTTGAGTAAAATGGACAAAGACTCCTCAAAACCAAACACATCCAGCCCCTGATGTAGATCAACAGAAATAGCTGAGCCTGACTGCTGTTTTTCTTGATTCCAGCAGGTGGCACTGTCTCAGTTTAGACCGGACTAAAGTCACAGGCTTCAAGTCGTAACCCTTTGTCAGGCAGAAGTAGTACATGGATGAATCCTTCATGGCTTTCACTGCCAGGGGCATATATCCAAGTATTTTTTTTCTTAATGACAGTATGTTTAAAATGTCAAGAGAACATCAACGTCTTCAGAGGTAAACATCTAAAAGATGCTGCAAATCTGTCAGAAAAAGAAAACTGACTTCCTCCAATAAATATGTGTTCATGAAGCGATCCATAACCAAGAATCAGCTCGGAAATTAACTATTAGTACTCATACGAGTTCAAACAGCAAATATTTGGAAAGTTTTTGCAGAAAAAAAAAGGTGCTTGATAAAAATGCAGTTAGCACCGTGCATCAACTCCTATGCAAATCCCTGCTTGAAGTTGATACCTAACAGTTACTGTTTACACAGAGTATACAAACATGGCCCTTTGGCTGCATCGTTCATCGTTAGGGCTGGGCGATATATCGAGATTTTAATATATATCGATATATTTTCAAACGCGATATGGTACGAGACAATATCGTTTATATCGATTAAAAAAAAATATTTTTTTTGATATAGCTTATTTGGTGACAAATTGACTTGAATGTTTTATTTGAGATTTGCACAAATGTTTTGTTATTTGCACAACTGTCAACCTCAGTGGAAAAGTCTGCCTGTTACTGTCTACATTGTATTAATTACAGTGTATTTTAATTGAATTGTTATGCAGGAAAGGGATATTTGTTTTATTTTATTCAAGAAGCATTTTTATTCTATATATGCAGGCAGTTTATTTTTATTTCATTTGTTTTATACATTTTGATATTGTGCAGACCTCTGTTAATAAAGGAACCTGTGTGACATTTGGCACGAGGCTTTGTATTAAAACTGACTGTTTTTTTAAGGGTTTGCCTCAGAACAAAATGAAGCTAACAGAGATGCTATACTATAATGCTTTGGGGGAAACCCCAATTATGGCACAGAAAAAATATCGAGATATATATCGAGTATCGCCATTTAGCTAGAAAATATCGAGATATGACTTTTGGTCCATATCGCCCAGCCCTATTCATCGTTGCAGCATAGAGGTGATGTGCACATTGACACTTGTCATATTATGGGATGTACACATTAAGAAGGAGAATTTCAAACCCGCCATGTTGTATGATATAATGGTTAAATTTTTTCTTTTTTGTAAATGGAGTAAATAATGTCTGTCAGAGGATATACTGTACATTACTCAGCTTCCACTGCTCTCATTTACTTGGTTTCAGTAAATAAAACACTCACTTTCAAGTGTGAAACAAAGCAGATTGTTCAGTGTGTGACTTTGACAGTCTGGTTGCATAAATGACAACACACTTGTGAAATATGGGAACTGCTGGCTGCCGGTCCCGTGGTTAAACGATGACGCTGTACGAGATGAGAGTTTAGCTGTCGTTTCTGCTGCAGTTTGATATACAGTATACAATATCCGCTCCTGTACTTTGGTTCTTTCACTTTTAAACTTGGCTGCTTGACGTTCTGGAGAATTCCATCTTGTGCAAGTAAGTCTGACAAGTGTCTAGCATCATTTTAATGGAATCTAAAGGTCTGTTTGAACAGTCACATTTTTCTCTCCCTCTGTGTTGCAAACTGGCAGATAAATTGGATTTGTGTCTGAGAGCAAGACCGGACCTGAAACAGGTTCACATTTCTGATAGTTTGTTCTCATTCAAAACCTTGCCACACAAACCGTGATTGTCGCATAAGTTCAGGGCTGTGGATCCTTCTTCCTCGGGTCCTGGGGCTGAGCAATTAACCGAAAATTAATCAAAACCGACATTTAGAACCTAATCATGCTCAGGTCGATTATTTAGGTCATCATGTCACTATTGAAATTGAATTTTGTTTATAAGATTTATAATAGCCGCTTTGTACATGTTTGAAACATTAATTTCCTAGAGATAACAAGAGTTATTTATTTTCAACTGTTTCAGAGCATGATTGTTTAAAGTGTGACCTTTGAAAAGTTATTTTCTATTTTTTTATTGACTTTATTTCAGATATTTGTTTAGAGAGAAAAAGAAAGAGATTTAAAATAGTTGCTGCCATTCAACATTACAATATTTAAAACAATTTAGTTAATTATTAATTGAAGGAAGTTTTTAAATATTGAGGTGAAATGGGACCCATGTCGTAAGGACTTTGATTTTCACGCTGCAATTGCTTTAACTGCAATAGTTGGCATTCAATAAATAACCTTAAATAGATAATTTGTGTGTGGGTTTTTTTGTGTTAGTGCTGATTTATTCATTTTTTGTTTGGGGGGATGCGCACCTAAAATAATTGTTGATTAATCGTAACCAAGGTAAAATATTCAGTTACCGGTAATCCTGATGTTGACATGAGGCCATAATGGCTCTGCCCTATCCGGTTCACTCATCGCTCTTGATTTCTTTCTCATTTTAGAAATTTTAGAAACCTGTAGTACTTCCACTTTTTCATCCGTTACCTCTGTTCTCGTTTTATTTTCCTCACTCGAGTTAAACACCACCACAGTCTCTGTGCTCCACAATACCCTCTTGTCTGGACCGCTCGAGTTCTCAATCCACCAAACCCTCGTCTCTCCAACTGATTTCATGGGACATCAGTTGCTCCCATCTTCCTTCACATCCACTGTTTACAAAAAAAGATTACCATCCCCACTGACACTCCCACTGCCACCAAACTATCTGCTGATTTCTATGTTTTTAAACCACAAAGGAGGTACAAGTAAACAGATCTGCTAATTGTGGACCAACTACAACCACTAGCCACTCCCTTTGTAGCTACACAGACGAGTGCCACTAGCACTGTGGCTGAAGGATTTTGTATATCAGCAAAATGGGCATGTGAACAAATCGTTTATGACCAGACTTTATGGTCATATTGTGAGGCCTGGTTCTCTTGTGTAACTAGCTGGAAGAAATGTGTTAATTGATTAAAGAAAAACCTGAAAACGCTTTTACTTGTAGGGCTGGGGATCGATTCAAATGTCAAGAATCGATTCGATTCCGATTCTTAAGATTCAGAATCGATTATCACGATCCGATCCGATATTGATTTGGGTTACTGTTAATAAAACAGTTTTTCAGCTGTTGCATGAATTATATGACTGTCTAGTTATGCAACATATTAATACTAGTATTATATTGAGATTCAACAGCAAGTATTGGCAGCTAATGATGCTGTAAGGACCAATCACCTCCCAGAATGCTGATAGAACTATTTTTTCCCCATTTATGAGAATTTGGTTTTTAACATTTATGCAAATGTAACCGCAAGACAGTATATAAAGCAAAGAAATATAGACAATTTATGCAGTTATAACTAAAAACTTTAATGTTTTCATACCTTTAAACATATTTAAAGGCAAAAACATGGCACCAGTTATTCTCGTGTCCAACAAAATATTCCTTTTTTGGGCATAAACAAAAAAGTACCAAAAGTTGTAATGTAATGATGAAAAGAAAAAAAAAAATATATATATATATTTTAAATCGATCTTTAGACATATGAATCGATTTTTAGGAATTAATATGAGAATCGATTTAAAATCGGAGAATCGATCTGTTCAACACAGGGCTATTTACTTGTTACTTCAAGTACGAGTTTTGTGCCGTTTTATTCTGACCTTATATCATATTTAGTTTCTTGTCAACATCTGACTTTTATAGTCATTACATAGAACGATCCAAATTGTTTTGCCCTCCTTTTGTGCTTTTTATGACCATCATTCTGAGCTGCATGCAATAACCTTAACTGAACTTACAACATTTGCAGCTGTCCAAAGGTTTTCTCCAAGGCTCAATGCCTTCACTTCTTGTGCCTTCACCTCACTGAGCCTCATCATCTGTCTTCATGTATGCCTTCTTCAACTAAACTCTCATCAGTGATCTATTGATCATCCATGACAATTTCTCCATCCAATAAAACTATATTCAACCATCTCTCAGGATGCAGTTACTCGTCTAGTGTATGATGAGTAACTTCAGGACAATGCAGGACAACTGACTAACTTCCACTGGTAACCCATGGCCACCAGAGTCCAGTTGGAGCCACTAATATTCCTTACAGAATGACAGCAGGGTCTGCATCGATCCTAATGTCAGCTCCTTCTTGATCATTGGACTGAGCAACCATCTCCCTCCACACAATCCAGTTTCAGCACAAATTACTTTCATTTGCAGGTCCACAATCGTGAAATGAGTAATTAAATTAATACTAATAGACAAAACAAGTGAATTAGCACCAGAGGATGTTGTATGCAGATAATTACACCACCACACATTTCAGTGCAATGAAAGTTCAGAAAGATGAGTTCAGTATAATATATATGTACATGTCTTGTTTTTTTTTCTATTTAAAGATGTAAGTACTCCGTCCTTACACCCTAATGCTTTAATGACTGTGAAAACTTACGCTTTGTGGTGCCTCAGTTGTTCCACTTTGCTTTGGAGCTTCTCATTTTCTTGTTCTGTCTATAAAATAAAGGATAATATTTTATAGAGAAATCGTTGTCCCCATCACCCTCTGTAAAAGTGTTTAGAAAGGACTGGTGAGTGCTGCCTTGATTTGGCTCACCATAATGATCTTCTCAAACATGAGGGCTGTCTGTCCAGCTGCCGTACTCAGCTCTCTGCTCAGCTTGCTGTTCTCATGCTGCAGAACGCGGTTTCTTTCCACCAGCTTGGTCACGTTCTCAGCTGACTCCGGCCTGTGGCAGAGGGACAGAATAACTGTGCTGGAGTTCATACTACAACTAACATGCATTTGACATCCTGCCAGGGCCCTGGTTTAAGAGGAAAGGGTTTCTTCTTACCCGGACATTACAGGGGCTACTCCTCCTCGCGCGTGCAGTAACATCACCTGCAACTCTTGAACCTGTACGAGATTACAAACATAAGTCATTTACTGTTGAAAACCAACGAAACTCTGAGATCTGATAAAAGCAGCAGATCTGTTGAGTACCTGCTGTTTCAGGCGGCCCATTTCAGCAGCTCTGGGGTCAATATTAACAATTGGCTTGTTTTTAATCTTGCGAGCTCTGTCGGCGTATCGGAGCGTGTTGATGGTTTCCTCCATGTTTGAGTCTGCAGGACTGACGCACGCAATCATCAAAGTGTGACTATTGCCTCCCAAGGAATCTGAGAACGTCCACACGCACAAACAGTTCTTTAAAAAAAGCGTTAATACTATACGGTTATTTACCATTTAGAAATTGGGCATTTTGATGTATTCGAAAGTCTGAACAGTATTCTAGCCCGGCCTGATGGCAGCTGTGACTTCTGAACATTTAAATCAAAGCCTACCTTGTAGCAGGCGGGTGAGCTTCGAGTCTCTGTAAGGAACAAAGTTGTTTTTCTTGCTTTCATCTCCCAAGGCACTGATCACATTACCCAGAGACAAAAGACCGCGATTGATGCTGATGCCTGCAGATAAGAATCCCCAGCATCACAAGATAAGTGCTCTTTTAAAAAACAGTTTCAATAGACGCATAAAGCATGCATAGTCATGCAAAAGTTTGGGCGTCTCGGGGGAAAATCTGTTGCAGAGGACAGTTTAGAAGAAACCCCCACCCCCGAAAAAAAGCAACTTTATTTTCAAAAGATATGAAGTAAATGATGCAACATTTTAACAAGACTACCTTGCTACTGCCAGGTCTAACAGGTAGGGTCTGCGATTCTATGTGATCTATAACTGAAAACACCTTTTGTAGCATTCATTAAATATTTTCGCCGCTCCAGCCAATCGCAGACGGGGAGTTTTTGCGCTTGTGCAGCTGGTGCCACTTTGGAAATATGTATTTATGATGGCGGTGTTTACTTGGGAAGCACCGAAAGGCGGGGGAGGCAGGAGCTAGCTCTCTGTTTTGCTCAAATATCATCATACATAACAGCAGCAACAAATAACTTAGTTTACTTTTAAAGATCATGAATAATAATAATACAAAAAAAGAACCCATGAAGCAGCTGTTTGGACATCACACAGGCTAATTTTTTGCTTTTTGAGGTAACTTACGATCTTCAAAATCTTGCTTTAGGTGTACACATATTTTAGAATTACAATGTTTAGGGACATAACTGATGTAATCAGTTATGAAAATTTGTTTTTTGCATTGATATCTCATAAAACCAAACAGGTGTTTACCACCCAGAGGGGAATGATCATATGTTATTGTTATTCAGTACAGGAAATGCAAGGGTCGGTAAAGATTAGATAAAGCTGTATAGGTGTAGTTGGCTAAAGAAGAATGGATGAACTGCGACAAGGGACATTTCTTTGGGGGGGGGCATGCAGTGTTAGCAGACAGCAGACGTCTGTTGCTTTGCAGTGGCTCCTGTGACACTTGTGATGCCATCAGGGCTTGCGAACCCAGGTATGTCAGTCATTTTCCAGGACTCAAACCTGAGCCGTAAGACGGGTTTATGTTCTTTATATGAGACGTACGCTAAACCATGTGAATCATGCAGTGTTAGTGGAAAAATGAAGAATGAAATGCTAATAAACTAGATGGATTTGAGGAAATACCTTCTTTTAGACGATCTCCCTCTGCTTTGGTTTTCTTTTGTCTCTCTGAACCAGCCAGGTCCACCAGGTGCAACTTAGAAACTATTGAATCCACTCTGTGAGAAATTTGCACAAAATTCAACTAAGACACCCATATTCACTCACTTATTTCCACCAAAAAGCAGGTTTTGCATTCCACATTTTCACTTTCTTCTAAGTAGCTGAGAGAGTCCAAATTTTTTCCAAACTATTCTTTAACCCCTTAAAAAAAAAAAACTTTCTCAGACTTTCTTTTCACACACACTAGGGGGGGAATGCGAGAAAGAAAAGTTAACCAGACTGACTTTTCCAACCCTTTGCGCTGCTCCAGTGTGATAGTGAAGATGGCATGGGACCGTGAAGAAGCTGCATTCATGGCAGTGGAGCCCACCGTCCGAGCAGAGTTCCCGAGCTCCAGGCAGCTCACCATTTCATAGGCAGAAGACACCTGATTCTCAGTTAACCCGACAATCTGAAGAAAAGGAAAATTATGAGAAAAATGTAATTAAAAAAACAAACTAAGAGCTGAGAACAAAGAGCCCACGCTTACATTACCTGGCTGAAGTTAATCATCTCTTTAATCCAATATTTTTGTGCAAAGACATAAAAATGATCTGATCAGACCTCAGAAAAACAACATCAATTTTTCACTGTGCCATTATTTAAAAAAAAAAAAAAGAAAAAAAAAAAAAGGAAAAGTAATAATATAATAATAATATTTAAGTAAAATAAGTGAAGCTAAAATAGCTAACTATGATTGGCATTAGGAGGGCGTGTTCCAGTCAGTTTCCCAGGTCTGCTTGCTACGCTCATCTGCAACACGGCCCACACAGCACGGGGAAAAAGAAGCTTCTAAAGCATTTCAGGTAAACTAGGGGTGCAACCCTGGAGAGTTTGTCCAGTTTGTCTTATATGGTCTATGGTTCAGATTCAGTTTAGGCCACATTAATCAAGTTTTTTTGATTTCATTCCACAAAAGAGCTTTTCTCCAAACAAAGTTTTTGTTGTGTCTCCTAATTGTGCTGTCAGGAACTTTTACATTTCAAAACTCTCAGTGAGCCTTGAACGGATTGAGATGTGACTCCTGGGCTTTTGGTCGAGCCTTGCCTGGTCTGACCTTCGGGTGAATTTTGCTGGAACATCTATTCCTAGAAAAATCCTTGAGTGTCTTGAATCTTTTCCACTTTTGAATAATCTTTCTCAATGTTGAACACTGAACTCCAATTTTTTTATTAGAAATTGGTGATTATAAGCAGCATGCAGTTGGAATTTACTCTGAAATCAGATGGAAGCAGTGAGGGGGTACTTAGTATTGTCCATGTGATATCATTCTTTTTGACGTCATTTTTGACAAATAATGCCACTGGCAAAAATGACATGCTATTGTTCACCTGAGTATTTGCCTAATACTAAGATCAACGATGCTCTCTCTTTGTCTTTCACTGTCTTTCTCTATCACAGAAGATTAACATAGGAACCAGAGGATTAAAAGACAGGACACAAAGTTCTTCATGACTATATTAGCAGTTTTTTTCCCACCGATTTGATTTGTAGCTAATTCATGCACCAAACAATAACAGCCAGGTCAACATCCTGCTCCAATACAATTGAACATTTTGTTTTCTGTTGTTGATACAAACGACACAAGCCAAATAGTATCTGGTGCACACACATGCCGTCTCACTGGACTCTCACATTCACATTAAAGTCTGACGAAAAGGCACATGTAGTTACTGGCATGAACCAACAATTCAGATCTTTACCTGAGTAGAATTGGACAACGTGGATGGTTATGTGAATGCACTATGAGACACGGATGTAGTTTACTGAAAGCCGTCTACTCGTCGGGAAACGTGGCAACACCTTTTCATGGTGAACATGACAGTCACTCACCTTGATGCCTTCTTTAGGATCTTCCCGAATGCTAATGGCAGGTTTGTCTTTCGATGAACACAGCAGATCCAAGATCTCTTCATTATAAATCTACAATCCGAAAAGGACAATCTTAGGGTCTATTGTGCAAAAAATAAATAAGTACATAAATAAAATGTACAATTACAAGATGCCAGAGATAAAAAAAAAAAAAACATTCACAACTGACAACAAATATTTACACAATGAAAGAAGAAATGTCTACAAACCTCTAGATAAGACACAGTAAGACAGCAATCACAGTCTGTTCTCTTCTCCCTCTCTTCAAAGATCTTCCTGATAACTCTGGGAATTACTCCAACCGAAGGTTCATTCTCCTGAGCCGTTGTGTACGTTCCACCCATGGAAAAGGTTTTTCCTGATCCCGTCTGTCCGTATGCAAGAACTGTGGCATGGTAGCCTACAAATGGAAGTATTGTTTTATTATCTTTTTGTAAAGCAGGGGCCCAAATGACTCAGTTGTGGTGACTTTGGAGAGCCTACAAAGATACTTACCCTTGAAAAGCCCTCTCAGTAACGGAGACACGGCGGTACTGTAGACTTCCTCTTGTTCAGCGGTTGGCTCAAACACATAATCATAGGTGAAAGCCTTCTCAGTACCAACAATCACCTGTAAACCAAACAAAACAGGTGTTTATTTTTCACATCTACACTGACTGAATGGAAGTCGTGTGGACCTGCTACATGAAAAAAAGCAGAGCAGCTCTTCATCCTGGTAAATGGTGTTGAGAACATTACCTGTTGCTCCCCTGGCACAAAGGTAAGACAGGTCTGACACCCCTCGTTGATTTCTTTTGGTACCAGTGGGCGACATCGCAAGGCAACCCGCACTGGGATCACCTTCACGGCTTCATTTGTCATGATGGAGGATTCCAACGAACGCCTTAAGGAAGAGGGGGAAAAAAAGATGTTGACATTATGCATCCAAGTAAAAGTGAGAACACGAGTCTGGTCTGATGGTGATATTACAAACTTGGAGTGGGTAGTCTTAAACAATGCTCTTCAATGAAAACGAAACATTTTTACCAAAGAAGATGAAGCAAAATTGTTTAACATGATTTGGTTTACAAAAGAGGTTAAACTTGTTCAGAAACACTTCAATACATGATGACCGATATGGGCTTTTATATGGCTGATATGGATTGTTAGAAATCTGGCTGTTAATGGCTAATTCAGCTTTTTTGACGATAAAGTAGGCTTTCTCCCTCTTTACAATAAGATATAACCAGTTAAAAATAACAAGTGCTTCACAGATTTTGGTTAACTTTGATAAACATCCAGTTAAAATATTTTTTAATGAAATTTATCAGATTAAAGAAAGGGGGACGGTTGTGTTCAAGAAATGCCTGCTGGTTAATTGGTAAGATATTGTCAGGAGATGGCCGAAGCTGATTACAGGGTTGTTTGACATTTGCAAAAATCAAATTCAAGCACCTTTCAAGTGCTCTCAATGTGCTTTTCAAATTTTGCAGCCCTTTACTCAAACAGTTGTAAAACACTCATTTATATGAACGCATGCACTCAAAACAATTATTTCATTATCTTTTTAATAACATAAAATTGAAAATCACATATAAATATGAAAGCTATTCCACCTGCTACATGATACTCTGTTGTGGAGAACCAGAATTGTGTTTTACAGCAGCCGTGAAGGAGGTTAAGGGACAGTTACATATAGTTTATTTACTGAAACGTCCTCTGGTTGTAATCAGACTTCACTCCCCAGCACGTAGAAATTGTAAATTATATCAAACTCAAAAACCAGTCTGATAGAAATTGCATCTACTTGGGGTTTAATATGGAAAAAGACACAATTCTGCATTCTTTTTTAAACAACAACAAAACACAAAATGGTGCTGCTATTGATAAAATCCTATAAAAACCCATTCTGAGCACAAGTTCAACTTAAAAAATATTTTCTGCAGTATGTATTGTTAGTAACGGTCACCAAGTAGAGAGAGAATGATTTAAAATAATTAAATTAAATTATAATAACAGTGAATGTTGATCTTATTATTACATAATACATTTTTTGTGTTCTTCTTTGTGTTTAATGTCTGTGTATCTTGTTTTGTATTCTGGACCCAGTGTCTGCAAATAAAGTTTATATATATTATTGACATTTAAAAGAATGAATGCAGGGCACTTGATACTATAAAATTGTTTGGTTTTTGCTGAGTTGATCAATCCTATTACATTTCCGTTACTTTGCATTGTTAATTCTACTTTGATTCAGTTTTCTTTTTATGAACAACTTTACTTTTTATTTCAGTAACATGTTTATTGTTTTCATTGTTACTTTCAGTTTTAGTTAATCACAATAAATGGTGCTGATATTGAGTTATTGTAATTTTAATAAACGTCCAATGCATAGATCAGCTCTGCTACCATTACTTTTAGAGAATGTATGAGTTTTACAAGGAACATAAATCCTAACTCTTAAAGAAAAATTGTATAACTAAACTCAAATAGAAATTATGTTAAAACAGCTGATGTTGCTTTAGACATACATAAGCAAAATTACAATTTTTACCACATTCAAGCAGCCCTACTGTCAAAACATCTCAGATTTAGAGACATCAAAGCTGAACCAGTAAACTAAACCTCTGAAGACACATAAAAGCTATGACACCAATGTAGTGAATAGTTACTGAAAACCTCAGTAAAGGGTATTTTGTGTTAAATATGTAATAGTTTGCCAAAGAGGCACACTATTTTGAGACGGATCACAAATGTCTTGTAGTTGAAAGAGGTGAGACAAAAAAGTTAGTGTGCTAATTAAAAGAAGAGGAAGACATAAGTATCTTCAGGCATAAACCCCTAACAGCCAGTCTCTGTAGTTTCCACCATGTGTCTGAACATGTCTATATTCCATCAACAAGCCCTTTAGCAACGAATCAGACATAGTTTCTTTTGTATTGCACCAATCACCACAACAAATTCCTTGTGTGTTAAACTATTTCTTTCTGATTCTGATTGTAGTTTCTTCCTAACAACCGTGGGTGTTGTCTTGTGTTCAGCTAAGAGCTCCATTACCACCCACTATGAGAAAACAAAACAAAACCAACAAAAATAGATAGACGGTTGCACATTAAAACTAGTTAATACATCTATAGCTCAGCTTCGCATTCCAACTAATTTTAACAAAACTAAGCATAGCAGAAAGGTCGATAGCACTTGGTTAATTATTGAGACCCAACTTATTAACGTACCTGCTCAAGTCTCCTCCGGTGCTAATGTTAAATATCACAAAAGAGGAATAGTTGTTTGTCAGTGGTTAACGATAACATACCACAATATAAAATGAACTTTTACTTGCAAATATTGCTTAATATTACGGCTATTTTGATAAACTGTGGCCTTTTGTTCGATAATAAAATGTGAATCTCAGATGATCTGATGTCGCTGCCCGCCACTTTCAAACAGCAAGCTCCGCCCACTTCCTTCTTCTTCTACTGCTAATTTTAACAAAGAGCACCGCATGTCAACAAGAACACTGACCTCTATTGGACAAAAGGAAAAATGCACTATTGCTTGAATAAATGCGTTTTTCCATTCAGAATCAGATTGGCCAAGTCAGGTCAAACAAGACAGGGAATTTGACTCCGGTTATTTCGCTAACTGTAAAGGAAATAGACAAATAACATCTCTTATTAACATATATACAATTTTTTTTTTTTAAGTGAAAGGTGCAGCACTATTGGTTATTGAAAGTTGCATTGTTACAGCGTATGATTGTGGTTATTATTATTATTATTATTATTATTATTATTATTATTATTATTATTATTATTATTATTATTATTATTATTATTATTATTATTATTATTGTCATTATCATTATTATTATTATTATTATTATTATTATTATTATTATTATTATTATTATTATTATTATTATTATTATTATTATTATTGCACAGTGGTTGATTACTCTGAGACTCTATGAGTGATGAGAGTTCATCAGAGCAACACTGGGGGAAGAAACTGTCTCTGGAGGTTTTGGTGTACAGTGCTCTGTAGCGCCGTCCAGAGGGGAGGAGTTCAGACAGACTGTGTCCTGGGTGTGAGGGGTCTGCATTCACTTCTTTGTTGCTGAACTAGAATTGATCCGGCATTTATTTGAAAGGACCAATAGTAAACAAATTAATTAAAACTCAGAGTTTTAAATATTAATATTCTTTGACAGTGAAAGTGACCAAAATGTTTGTGATAGGTAAAATGAAAAGGACAACAGAGTGATGCCACCCCGTCAAAGCATCATGTGACACAAAAACTCTGCAAGGCTGACATGTTCATTTAAAGAGACTGCAGATTTCTTTCCCCTAAAAGCACATGAGTTACATGAAATCCCTCTCGATGAGATGGGTTTTCTGCCTACAGTGCCTGCCTACTGTGTTCTGGGTGGAAGAAAAAGGTCATTACACTGGAAGTCGGAGGGTGAAATAGCTGAGTCCAGATAAAGGAACCACAAGGTTTCTGCAGGGGAGAGAGCTAAGCAGGCTCTAGTGTGGCAGAAGTCAGCGCATGGACTCACACTGCATTTGTATGCTTCTGATGCTGTGTATTCATATTTATTTAGCAATTTTCACAACTGTGGAAAGATTACACCCCTGTAACCCAATATTGCGCTAACCATGCATCCAATGACTTACTGAGTTTGCAGGACGAATGAGTGCACACAGCTCTGAGAACTGTAATAACACTGATAGAGCTTATCTTTTCCAGCCAACAAAAATGTCTGGTTCAGCCTCCACTCTTCCTACAAACAGATGCTGCATACAAGCAGTGCATACGAGCAATGAAGTCCCCCTTTCACTTGGTTTAATCAGCTGTGGAAACATAAGCTACATACATGTATATGTCCTCTGTCATGCCTATCATTATTACCATCAGATAAGTATGTATGCTCTATTATTTAGCTTTTAAGCCTATAACACTAACAATGCTCCTGGATATAAAGGGTTCAGAGTTCCCTGAAAGAATATTCATTGCTCTATTTTCTTAAATTATATTTGGTTAGTAATCATTATTGATATTTTACTGATCTTCCTGTTCATGATCATATTGGGACTCCCTTCATTTGGATTCATTTGTCTGAGAGGTAAGCAAGGGTGACTTCTGTGGAAAAACCCCCACAAGGTCTAAAGACAACATCCCAGATTGTCCTCAGCTCCCAAAAATAGAAGAGCCCGCAAATGAATGAAAAAAAAACCCAGCTTCTTTTGTTTCCATGTTTCCTACATCAAATGATTATCATAAAGCTCATTTATGTTAGTAAGAGAATTATAATGCCAGTCATAATTAGTCTCTCTGTGTAGCATGCTGGGATTAGAGTGCTACGTGTATCTGGACTTTGTCAGCAGTGCACACACACTTGGACTGCAGCTGGAGGGGAGGAAATTCAGCCTGCTTTATTCTGTCCTGTTGTAGCTTCAAAAGCTAATCTGGATGTGCTGGATTGCAATACAATGACATCACCCATGCCGGAAAATCAGTGGTTGCAAGAATGGGGTTTTTGAATTGAATACATTCTGCACAGCAGCATTAAGCCATGTGTACATACCAGCTTTAGGCTCCACTAGGCGAAATGTTCTTCTATGGAGTTTGCCTTTAAAAACTGATTAACCCTGCAGTCAATCAGTATTAATTTAGATTTTTTTTTAAATCAATCTTAAAATGTCAATGCTGAACTTCAGTCAAATTATAATACAGTTAAACACAATTTTACCTGTCAAATAATCGCAACAACCTATTTGAGTAAGGACAACTGACTCCACTGCTCCTCTTATGCTGTGACTTGAAATGTTGTGACCTATGAAAGAATATAATATTCTCCAAGCTCATGGCCAGTAGGCTTCCCTGACTGCTGGTGGATTACATCCAACCAGGAGCAGGCCTGGCGACAGGGCGCCCTTGAGGAGCTCTTCTACTTTCAGCTCGGGGACGATAGTCTTCTTGCTTGCAACACTTGAACACTGTGTCTGAAAAGGAAGTCCTGTGAACTTGTTAACCCAAGAAAACACTCAATCAGCAGAGTCAACAATAATCAGCTGATTTCTGAAAAAAGGCTGGAAGTCTTCAGCCTGTGTGCAACCAACACACAACTGATAACTATAACTGGTGCTTCAGGCGCCTTTTATTAACAGCAATCATCATCCTAAGCAGTAGGTGTCACTAGTGAGGAAATGTTGTTGGTGTCCTGCCGGAATGCTGGAAAAATGTTTGGTTTGGTTACACTGAACATGATAATAAATTGAATTCCCCAGTTTTATTTGATTAGTTTGTTAATTATTTTATCTAAATTCCACATACACTATATTACACAATATTTTATAATATTTTATAATATTTTATAAAAATGATGTTATATTAGGATATTACTATATTATTATTCTATTTTATATCGTGCTACACCACTCTATATGATAATTATTTATTTGTTTAACATATTTAATCTCGAATTAATGTCAATTTATGTATCTACTTTCATCACCTTATCTTCACACACACACACACACACACACACACACACACACACACACACACACACACACACACACACACACACACACACACACACACAAACTGATGTCGTCTTTTGTCGTTGTTTGCACTGTATGTTAATAAATAAAAAATAAATACAAAAATTCCACATACACAAATCTAAATGTTCTGGTAATAAAACCCTACATGTTTTTACTTTTTGCATATATTAAACAATATATCTCCTCCTTATGTGATTGTGAGGAATAAAAAAGCTGTTAAAACATATGATCTATGTAAGCTTTATAATATTTTTACTGACTAAGTTTTAATTTGTTTTTCACTCCTGCTGTCAACCCCTATCGTGTTTGATTGATAATGATGGTTTTTGTATTAATGTTGTATACAACATCTCATCATTATTGTATACACTGTTCTTGTCTTATTTATAATCTTGTTGTGAATGTCAATAAAGATGTTAAAAAAATTTTAAAAACACAATCATATGTGGTAATCTTCCAACTATTCCTGCTAAATATATTGTAAAAGACTTTGTTCCGACAGAGTTGTCTATTTTAGCTTGGCTGGCAAGGCTTATATTAACATTACTTTATGTTCACTCTGATCAAATCTTTCCAAATATCTTAATTTCAAGTGTTGCTACAGAAACAACATATGAAACCTGTCAGAGGTGAAATGAAGACCAGTAGAGCTGTGACACCCCTTCTCCCCAATTCCACATCCACAGGAACTGTATATTAAAGATTGCACTATTTAGCATTAAGTGGGTAGAGATTTTTTTCTAATCAATGCACCAAGTCTGAAGGTAATGCAATTTTGATTCTGTGACTTATCTTATTTTTGTAAAGCGAGAATATTGGCACTTTTGCACAACAGGTTCATCTAAGTAAATGGACATGGTTCCATATGTCCTTCATAAAGCTGTATGAAATACATTATATGCCCTCAGTGTTCAAAACAAGGAAGTGCAGTTAGAAAGTTAGTTATCTGGATGTATTGGCCTGATAATATGTTTGATTTTGATGCAGTTTTTCTAACATCATGGAACCAGACTGATTGTGTGAGGCTAAAGACGGACAGAAAACAGCTGCTTGATGTTATTTCTTCCCTCTGTACCAGCTGACAGGAAGTCAAAGCCTGGTTCACCCACACCCGCATCAACAACATCACCCGGTCTGCCTACTTCCGCTCTTCACTCTCCCAACGGTGCAATCCTGGTCCACTCTCTCTGGTCCCCTCCCGCCTGCAGTTCCCTCTCTTTGGTCTTCCCCACAAACTCCTCCATAAAGTCCAGCTGGTCCAGAAACCTGCTGCTTGGATCATCACCAGAACACCGTCCATCAGTCACATCGACCCGTTCTACATCAACTCCACTGGCTTCCCATCAAACACTGTGTCAACTACAAAATCCTCCTTGTTGACGTTTACGGACACCCATAACCCTCGTACCTCTCTGTCCTCCTGTACATCAGTATCCCCATCCGGTCTCTCAGATCTGCCTCCTCCATGACTGTCCCCCCCGCACGTCTGTCCACCATGGAGTCTAGAGTCTTCAGCCGCTCTGCTCTTCATCTCTGATACTCCCTCCCCTCTGACATCAGGACTATTGACTCTGTTTCAGTTTTTAAGTCAGATCTCAAAATGTACTTATTCAGACAGACATTTGAATCATAATGCTTGTCTTTTATGTTCTGCAGCAAACTGCTGTTTTCTGTTGTTTTAATTGTTTTCATGTTTGATTGTTGTACGGCGACCTTGAGTGCCAATAAAATCGCCTTACAATTAAAATGTATTATGATTATTTTATTATTTCTGCTTAAGATGGAGCTACAAACTTTTGAATAATGGGGGATACCTATATTTCCCACATGATTATATTACATTTCATTTATTATTTTAATTTTGGCTTCATTTTCCCTTGTGATTTACTGTCCAGGGTGTACCCCTTCCTTTTGTGCAGAGAGAGCTGGGATAAACTCCAGCAGACACCCGTGACTCTGCATTGGAATAAGCTGGTATAAAGGATGGATGGATAACAGCACGGTGCAGAAAGTTAATGTGTATGTTGTATGTCGTTCATTTGAGGTTGTATTTACTTACTGATAAAAAAGGAATACATAAAGGTTTGTTAAAGTTTACTTATAGCCATAATATGTTGCTATGGCACGCTGTGAGTCAGGGTAGGGTGACAGCTTACCATACTAGGTATCAATCACATAGATTCCTTTAGTACCAAAACATATGAGTGGGTCTGAAGCTGCAGATGGAGAATGACTTTGAACGACTGGTGGGGTCAGAAATGAATAGGAGACATTTGTGACAAGATTACACCATGCATATTTACATGCGCTTTCAGAATGTGTTCATGAAACCCAAAAATGTACCTGAAGCAGGAAATACTTTAGAAATATTGTATTGTGAATCATAAGAAGCACAAGTGTCTCTATTTGTCCAGTGTGTTTCCTGACGTGCACTGAAGGGGCATGCAGTGAAAGCCCACTCATGTACTGTACCTTTTACAAATTGGGGGAGAACCGTTACTTTTTATTTTTTCCATGCACGCACGCACGCAAACGCGCGTCTGGACGTCATGAGCGCGCATGCTTCCGCAGCACCGTACATTTATTCCGAATCGCAAACTTGACACCCCTGAAAAATCTGCGCATATGTGTAGCAGCTGGGCGCAGACCCTGTTTCTGAATCCGGTTCCGGCGTCGTCCAGTGCCCACAGACGGATCCCTGGGCTTCCACCCGACCAGCACCGAACCGTAGCAGCAGCCGAGAGGCGGATGCGCAAGGGAGGGTTGCCAAATCCAGCGGATTTCTCACGGTCCACGGACTAGAACGCTCTGTGTGTATCCCCGTGCGCGGATGACAACCTCAAAACACCTATACTGAAAACTTTCAGCTCTCCATTTTGACGCGGAGGGGGGTGTTGTTGAGATTTTTTAGTTTTATTCCTCTCTTTCTTTTTTTTTTTTACTCAGATCCAAGAACAAGTCATGATGATGCAGGTGCAACCGGCGCTGACATGACTTGCTCGGCCCTGACGCGTTTTCATTGTGCCATGCCAACCCCGCATTGTCAGATGCCATTTTACTCCAGCGTCTGGACTCCCAATGTCCTGGGCCTGTTGTGTAATTAGAAGTTCGTGAGGCAGTAGCAAAAAAAAATAACAAAAAAAATAACAAAAAAAAAACGAACTGGTGCAATGAGAAGCTACGTTGCTTAGGGAACTGTGCGCATTTTGCGCTGAAGCTTATGGGTCGTGCGTACTCCAGATCCCGGCGTCCACTTGGAGAGCTGTGCTGCGGGGCTACGGCGCACTGGCTGTCGGCTTCACATCTGGCCCGCTTGGTTCGGACTGTTTATTCCCTCAGCTTATACGTCTAAGGGGGAATTAACCGAGCTCGGATGTGTTGGGGATACAGGGTGTATATTTAAAAAGAAATAATAATAATAAAAAAAAAAAAAAACATTATTATTATACGCATTTTTAAAAAGGCAACGCGAGGGTGACTTTGCAGTCTTCGGTTATTATATATCGTCTGACACAAAAAAAAAAAATAATAGTGTAAAAAAAATAAAAAAAAATAAAAAAAGGAGTGAAAGTGGAGTGTCCGTCGTGCGTGTCAACGCAGCGGGATTTGTGCGTCTGGTCGGCGTTGCCCCCCCCGCCCTTCCCGCGGTGACGGTTATGGGTCGGAAGCGGTGTGTCGGTGCAGATTGTTCCAAGATGGCGGCCGGGTGCTGCGGGGTGAAGAAGCAGAAGCTGTCGGGGTCGCCCGGGTCGGGGGGCCCCGGCGGGGTGGGGGCGGGGAGCGGGGTGGCGGGAACCGGACACTGCGGCTCGGAGCTGGGCATCGGCGGCTCCTCCGCCACCGTTGGATCGACGGGGAACGCGGGCAGAGCCAACGGCCTGGGGGGACCCGGCGGGAGCGCCGTCGTCGGCGGCAGCAGCAACTCTCTGTCCCCGGCACCGGCCGGATACACCACCGGCCTCTCCCCCAGCCTCAGCCCCGGCCCGGGCTCGGCCAGCGGCGGCAGGAAGATGGTCGTCTCCGCCGAGATGTGCTGCTTCTGCTTCGACGTGCTTTATTGCCATCTGTACGGATACCAACCTCCGAGGACACCCAGGTTTACAAACGATCCCTAGTGAGTACTGCTTTGTTTTCATATATTTGTATTAACTAAAGTACATTCTTATTTCTATAGCACCTTTCACAGACAAGGGGATGTCACAAAAAATAAAACAACATCAATAATAACACACAATACTATAATAAAAGTAGAAATACGATAAAAACAAGACATTACCGATAAAAGCTCCTAGAATAAAAGTCCATGAAATCAACATGACGGTCATGCAACATAAAACAACCCTTTTAACTACTAATAGTGTACTATTATTATATATTTTATTTATATATATGTATATATATGTGTATATATATATATATATATATATATATATATATATATATATATATATATATACATACAGTACAGACCAAAAGTTTGGACACACTTGCCCATTTGTTTGAATGAGAAGGTGCGTCCAAACTTTTGGTCTGTACTGTATATATTATATATCAATACATATACACCCACACACTCTATATATATATATATATATATATATATATATATATATATATATATATATATATATATTATGGTTACACCTCATGGTTGTATATTCTCTCCACAGATGTTTGTTGCACAACACTTTGTCTGATTTGCTCGGGATTCCGCTCCAGAGTTGAGAGCACAAACTGTCATTTCAAAACTAAATTGAACTTGCTGTTGAATTTAAGTTAAAAACCTCGCAAATGTGTGTGAGATGGAGCAAGTGTGTGTCTGGGCCTGGAGACTGCCTGTCTGCCCCGGCCTGCAGCTAAACAAGCATGTTAATGCTGCTCTTCATGGGACATGATGTCCATCAGTTCTGGTGTGTGTTTGTGTGACCCATGCAGCGAGTACCTGGTAGGTTTTCCGTCGCCACGTGTCGGAAAAATGAACTTTTTACGGTCAAACGCGTTTATTGTGACTAAGGATGTGTGCTAATAGCATCAGCTAGCAGCTGAAAGGAAAACACGGCTAAACCAAGTCTAAAGTCTGAATGCTTTCGGGTTTAGGGTCTATTTTTATTTTAAGGATTTAAAAAACCAGGGAAAAACACTTTAAAAGTGCTAGTTTTCACTCAAACTTGAATTAACTGCTTGAAACAAACCGGTCTTAGCTGCGTTAGCCACAATAAGCTACGATAGCCTACTAATGAGCTTTTGAGTGATTAATTTATCCTCAGAAATATTCAATTCACCCTTAAGTTTCATGTGCAAGATAACTTGACAGGCATTTCACATGGTTTAGGACAGATTCTGTCTGAAATGAGTGTTTTATTTTATCGTCGAATTAAGGAAAAATATCGACTTGAGTCAACAAAGAAAAGGTGGCACTCGCTAACTACTTAGCACTTGTGAGGTTTTTCAATCTAATTGATGTTCAGGATTGGTAAATAAGCAGGGAATCGAGCAAACTTGTGACTATACTGACTATGTTGAATGTATGGTTTGACCAAAGTAACCATGAGATGAGTAAATGTATGTCTTCCTGTCTGTAACTGGACTCCTACGCCCTCCACAGAAACATTTTGTCCCCTCCTTATATGACCATTGTAATGTGATAGCATGTGACTTTAAGGAAGGCTTACCCACATTTTTTGGAGGAGATTTCTTTCTCAACCATATATGACACTTCTAGTGTATTGGCTTTAAATGTTTTGAGGGGAAAATAAGATTTCACACCGATTTTCAACATGCTTTGTTTGTCTTTAACATGTCATCAACTACAATTGCAGTGTCAAGTCTTCACCATGTAGACGCTAATAGATTACACTGCTCCATACAAGGCAAATGTATATTGGGAGTTAAAACTAGGCTCCAGCAAGGTCTGTAAAGTTGCTACAGCTATAACGTTTTCTTTTGCATTTTTTTCTGTAATAACTGAAATTCTGTTTACACCCCAATAGTAATTAAATAATTTAATGGCAAGACAAAATTATTAATCACCTGTGAAAAGGACAGAGCCTTAAAAACACTTCAATTATTGTGGGTGTGACTCTAGTGAAGTTATTGGACTGTTGGCTTGTCTGTCAAGTTGTTTCTTCAGTGAACAGGCAGCCATTTGTGCTTTGGAAGGAGGTCTGAATGAAGTGGATTCAACCCTCTTTGAATGTGTCTTTTTCAAAAAAATCTTGCAGTCTTTCAAGATTCCTCAATATCTCCTACCCAACATTTTTTGTACAGTCAATGGAAAATCTGCATTTTTATGTGCTATTCTTTGTCATATGCATTGTCCCCATCAAATACATATATTAAAAAAATTAACTGAATTGTATCTAAACAGTGAATTGTTATGTACTTGTCAGGGTACATACAGCTTGCTATAACAAACTTGTGCAAATATATTTTTAAAATAGAATATGAATATTTCTTAATGCATATTCCTATGCAGAATTGCATTCCTCTACTTTGTAAAATGTATCCTCTACAAAGATTTTCATCCAGTGTTACTCCTTATCCAAGTCTTGCAGGCAAAATAATGATAATACAATTTATCTATAGGTACCTTGAAAAGTACTCAGGAACACACGGAAAAATCAATAAGTAACAGCGAAAGAGCCATACATTTGAATGTAAGCAAAATGCCAACAAATAATAATAATAAAAAAAACTGTTTAAAACTACAAATACATTGATTGCCCCCAGTAATCACCAAGTCTCTGCAGAGGAATATTTAAAATCATTTGTGTTTCAAAAAATGTAACAATTCTGTTCTTTCACCATTGGTTTAAGGCCCAGTTCTAGATTCCACGCTACGCAGCACACTCTTTGAACTGTTTAATAACATTATCTGAATAACTGGGATAAGTGCTTCATTGTGATAAATTTCCTAAAAGCAATTTTGTAAAACTTGCTTACGTTGGCAGTCCTTATAGAATGGAATGCGGTAGAATAACTCTTTAAACTGGTTTAAAGTATTGCATTGGGGTAGAGCAAATGCCAAAAAAAAAATCTGGTTGAGGAAAAAAAACAAAACAATTATGACCCAGATGAGATTAGTATTATTTCCCAAAAAAAAGAATTATACATAAACACATGTGCAAAAATGCATATTTGTGTCTATACAGAAACACGCAATACAAATGGGGAGAAACTACAATGGGGAAGAAAATTATTTCGGGTGCAGCAGCATGTCACCGATGTGCTTTCTTATGCCTATACGATGCCAGGAGTACCCCCACTTAACAATACCTAAGTCTCCTCAGCACATCAGTGTTTTGGGTCCAGTCCTGTTTTATTGTTCAGGTGAGCACACAGATATTGATAGCAGCCGTTTTGTCTCCATTACCTGTGAAGGGTGGGGTTCATAAGTTGTAACATGAAGTGAAAATTAATTAAGTTCAGTCATGGGTTTGTGCGTTACCTTCACCGACAGACAAAACGTATACTTTGTGACTGGAAAGGCAAAAGGCAGGGTTGAAAATCTTGTGCTTCTGCTCTGTGATGTCCCCAAATTGTCCTTGGCTTGGCCTTAACTTGGGGCCATTGTCAGATTGAATTATTGAAATGCTCAAAATGACCCGAGCATTTGTCATAGACGCAGTGTTCAGCAGCGTTGGCGAGTAGGTGGCACATGGCAGCAGATTGTTAAAATTTTGTCTACTGTTAACAGTAACAGTAGTGGCTTAAATATTTAGATGGCCAGACCTGTTTTCCTCCAAAAATGTGGCTTTATCTTTTCTAAGTGATTATGCAAAGCAGTCTCTAATGTGAAACACCCTAAGGTGTGTGTATGTTTTGACTGTTGCAGGTATCCAGTAAATACAACAGATCAACATTGAGTAAACTATTTGGATGCACATGTATCATTTTAAAAATAAAGAATAAACTAATCAGGAAGCTCTGCTGCAGGTAATTCAGTATGATTACTTAGCTAACTAAGTTACTGTAGCTGATGCTCATTTGTCTTAAAGGGATGCGATGAGGCCACTGTGGTCAGCTGATGTGTACAATGTTAGATAACATATTCATCTGAAGCTATCAAGCAGAACGTCTGCATTTGGGAACATGACGGAAAATTCAACAAACTTCCAGAGAATATGTTTCCTTTTTAAATGGATACTCTTCTATCAGTAAAATAACCAAACTAGCAATATGTCCAACCTTTGCCCATGCCAGCTCTTCAGTTGGGAACATCACCTTCTTGCCAATATGTAAAAGAAAAAAAGGAGAATTGATTATTGAAAACAAAAGCAAAGCCACAGTTGAGTTTTCCTCTTATTTTTGTGGAGTATTTTAATGTGGAAACTAAAAATGATCGAGGAAAAATACGAATTCTGGTGTCTTGCAATTTTATGTGTCATGTGACTGACACATGTAACGTATCTGATGCAAGACTTAAGACAATCAAGGAAAATCAATCAGTAAATGTAATTAATTTTTCCACTGAATATTTAAGTGACAGAAAAAAAGTAGGACATTTGGATAAAAAAAAATCCTGGTTGCAGTAAAGTTATAAGCACTTGCAGTGATGGACCCATAATGCTTCTACAATGAGCCGCTGCTAGAATGATGAAAGTTAAAATGCATTGCTTTGTTATGCTGTGAACAGATGAATAAAAGTTGTGCAGTGGAGATACAGTTTTATATGCACATTACTGGATGGCTTTAATTCCCTGTTGTTTAATTCTGCTTTTGATTTCCCCCTTTATTATCAGTCCGATAATCTACCTGAAACTGGTGTCATTAATTCTGCTGAAACGGTGCTTCAGTGTTGCAGAATTTGGCTTTCACACATTTGTCTAAGTCAAATGGTTATAAATTGTTATGTATGTTAGTTTATTTTCATACCAATTGGTTTTTCCCGAGGCTAATGTTCTATACCAGTAGCTCTTTCTTCATAAAAACTGGAACATCTTACTACATGAAACGGTTGAAAATTGCAGTCTAAGAAAAATAAATGGTTATGCAGATGGCTCAATACTATAAGCAGACATTCGGTGATCCATCATGATGAAAGTTTGTGCCAGAGCTAGAGAAGACTCAGTACTTCTATCTAAACGGAAAAAGCAGCATGTGTTGACGGCATCCTTTATTGCACTACAGAAAAGTATTGTAAAGGTGGCATGTTTGTTGTGAAAGTTCAACTAACTTGAAGACATTCTTCTGTTCTTCTCTGTTTTTCAGTCCGCTGTTTGTCACATGGAAAATAGGCAGAGACAAGCGGTTGAGGGGTTGTATAGGTACATTTTCTGCCATGAATCTGCACTCAGGACTCAGGGAGTACACCCTTACCAGGTAAGCAGCTTATACAGTTACTTTATTTTGTCTTAAAGATACCGATTTAGGTTCTGTTCAGAGTGCCAGATCTGATCATTTGTATATCGGGATTGCATTTACTTAAATGCAATTTAATTATATAGCATCTGTTACATAGACACACGTTGTCTCTGGGTGCTTTTCAGAGGCCCAGAGCATGACCCCCCCACCCCTACAGTACCTCCCCAGACAAATATTGAAGAAAAAATGGCAAGTAAAAAAAAAAAAAGACAAAACTCCCCCACCAGGAGAAAAACAAACATCATTTTTTCTCTTCTAAATCTGATTGAAACCAAATGTGGAGTTACTTTGAGATGCAACTCTGATCAGGTTTTCATGGATGTGTAACAATCTTTTTGGTGTGGTCACTCGAAAAGGGTTTTCTGTCATTCACAATGCAACACAAAGGTCTGCCATGGTGACAAAGGTGACATCGGAGCATGGGAATAATTTTGTCAGCTTTATTTTGAGACATGGCAGACAATTAGCACGATGGTGACAGTCATCAACAGTTCATGGATGGATACTGTAATAAAGCAGTAGACAGTAGCGCCCTCGATCCCTGGCTCTTTCAAGTAACTTGTAAAGTCGCACAACAGCTGCACATAAGCCTTTGTGATAATGGCAACACTGGATCACCCCCTCCATTTCTTCTTGTTTATATTGGTTTTATGCATGTACGCTACCATAGCAACCATGTGATTGAGGGAAAGTCTGCAAGGACACCCAGATCAGATTCCTTGCCCGTGGCCCTTTGCCGAGTGTCTTCTCCATCTCTCTCTTCCTCAATTTCTGGTCTCTAAACTGTCAATAAAGGTCAACAGAGTAACAAAATTTGAAGAAAAAAAAGTTTTTGGACAAGTTGTCCAATTATACCTGTAGTGTTGTGAAAAAGAAAGATTGGACTTGTTTTAAACAAATGGAAGAAGTTGTTTTTAACCCGCCAAAAAGCAAATGAGGTGCCAAATACATGTAGCCTTGTTAGTAAACCATGGCAGCTGCATGGCCCAAGAAATATGACAAAGTAAAGACCCCCTTGTTGTGGAGTGTCCTCACCAGTATTTCTTTATCTGAATGCCTCTTCAGGTGACTTGTCAAATAGATGTAAATGCACAAAGTACAGTGTAATAGTTATACTCATTTTATCTGTCGCACTCCTTATGTCCTTGGGTCATCTCCAACAGAGGAAGCATCTTGCTGGTAACCTGATTTCATGTCACCGTTTGAATGTAAATATATAATGTAAGGGGGAAGGGAAATGTGTTTGGGGATGGATGGATTCAAATAATAGTCAACCAGTCCTTTTAAGGCTGGTGTTGACTTTCTTCCAAATTTTCTAATGCCATATGTCTTTGTACCTTTTCATGCAGTGCCCTTAAAGACAGCCGCTTCCCCCCGATGACAAGGGATGAGCTGCCTCGCCTCTTCTGCTCAGTGTCTCTTCTCACCAACTTTGAAGACGTCGGTGATTACCTTGACTGGGAGGTAAGAGACGCAGCTTTGCTAGAATATGGCTGAGAGAGCCCAGCTTTTGATATGCTCATGCACTCTTCTCCTTATCACTACAATCCTCTAAATCCATGTTTCTTTGAGGCTTCTCTGGTGGGTTCACTTCAAGGCATAACTGGTTTCATGAGATGATAGGAGAGTTGATGTTTGTTCAGCTGTTGTGTGAAATAGGATATTTAGGAAGATGATATCATCATATCTGCCATGACGCATCTCATGAAATGATCAAAGTCGGAGCTAAAACATTTCTCACAGCTGCAAATAGTTGTAAAATGTGAAGCCTTCATTCTATTATGTTCAGCTTCAAACTCTCTTTGTTTTCTCAATGGAGTGATTTATGTTTTCTAACCTAATTTTTTATGAGTGCTGCATCTAACTTTGATTTTAGGTGGGTGTTCATGGTATAAGGATAGAGTTTTTCAATGAAAAAGGATCAAAACGCACCGCCACCTACCTTCCAGAGGTTGCAAAGGAGCAAGGTGAGATTTTTTGTGTGCACCTAACAAACCAGGCCCTTCTGATTTCTTTTCTTTTTTGATAAAGACAGTGACATTTGAACTTTTTTTTTTCCCCTAGGTTGGGACCACATTCAAACCATAGATTCCTTACTACGAAAGGGAGGCTATAAAGCTCCCATCACAAATGACTTCAGGAAGACCATTAAATTAACCAGGTAAATTACATTTATGCCATGAAATGATTGTTGCTAAAGCATTAATGGGTCCCAGCTGAACAGAGCTGCAAAGATATTACACGTAAATGAACATTCTGGAGTTCAATCAAGCCGAAGTCTGTTATCAGGTTGTAAAGCGTGTAGCATTTTGTTGGGGACCAAAACACATTGAATCAAAGCAGTTTTGAGTTAGAATATGTGTTTGAAACCAAATGACCATTTATTTTAGCACCTCAGGGCAAAATACATTACAAATAAATTGATATTTTAACTCTCTGACGAGACTCCAGAAAATGTTTCTATCTTAAGTGTTATTGTTGATCGGATTTCCTACAGAGGAACCAAAGTGATTCTAACTATGCAAATTTATAGAAAGGACTGTTTGTACAGGAAGTGCTTTCCGGCAGCTCCTTCTGGTCACTGCCACCTTTTTATAATGCTGAAGTTGACTACCGAATTTTTAAGTAGCTACTATAAATACACACAAAGAAGGAGAGTTCCTGGTCGCTGTTTCTAACACTTGCCTATTTTGTCATAAATATCTGAGCGCTGATTGAGTTCAGTGAAGCGCGTCATGAATGGTCCTCCTTTTGTGTTTATTGACGGTAGTTTGTACGACATTCAGCAGTCGGCTTCTACAGACTTATGAAAAGGTGGCGGTGACTGGGCAGAGACATCATTTTTCTACACTTTCTGTACGCTTACACAGTTGGAATTACTTTTTGAACACAGTGATAGTGTTGCCATTTCACAGCTAACACATATATCGCTCTCCCACAGAAGGTGTTTTGATTCCCATTGTTTTGTTTCGCCGGTGAAGGTTTACACATCTTATGATAGACCTTGTGTTTAACTCAGGAATGTTCCTTTTTAAGATTATGTTAACTTGTCTTGAGACGTGGCTACTCCAGTGGTTCCAGAGGAGGTTGTTAAATCTAAAAATCCCCCCTCAAGTGGTTCTACTCGAGTTGAGGCTACAAAGCTATGATGAAAAGACTGTGGCTGCACAGGTTGGAAGAAGTGACCGTGCCAGTCATCTGCACCTGCTCTGCACCTGCCTGAGGCTAGCTAAAGGGGTTACGAGGGGCATTACTGTGTTGTGGTCCAAACTATGATCATGACGCTTCTAATGACACTTTTACACTAGTACCTACTCAGCCCGACTCGACTCTCCCTGCTCTCGTTTCTTTTCAATACCCAGATTGGAAGTAGGCGGGTTGGAGCGAAGCTGCTCTGACGTTTGTAGCCTTGGACTGAGGAAGCTCCTGGTATTTTTTAATTCCTCGTGGCCCCATCTTAATAATAATAATAATAATAATAATAATAATAACTTTATTTGTATAGCACATTTCATACAAGAATTGTAGCTCTACATTGTGCTTTACATCAATAATAAGGCAAACAGCAAGTTTAAATAAAGAGAAAGGTATATAATAACAATCAACATCATATCAGATCCTAGCATTCTAATAGGTTACTTAGTTACCATAATCTTGTTGCAAATACACATTAAAAACATTAATCAACATCATATCAGATCCTAGTGTTCTAGTAATAGGTTACTTGAATTACCATAATCTCATTACGGAGTATAAATAGTGATAGTTAAAAAAAAACAATTTAAAGTTTAAAAATATAAAAGTTTAGAAAAAATTAAACAGTAGTGCATACAGTAATTATAATAATAATAATAAATAATAATTAATAATACATTTTTACACAAAATTTTATTTAAAGGCCCCTTTCTTGGCACTCAAAGTCGCCATACACAACACGTTAAAAAAAATTGAAAAACAGCAGAGGTAAGAAATAAAGAAACAACAGAAAGAGGCGGTAGGCAGTCTTGAACAGATGAGTTTTGAGTTGAGATTTGAAAAGAGGGAATGAGTCAATGCTCCTGAGTTGGGGTGGTAGTGAGTTCCAGAGACGAGGAGCAGAGCGGCCGAATGCTCTGCTCCCCCTGGTGGTGAGACGGGCGGAGAGGACAGATGGCTTTATGGAGGAGGAGGAGGATCTTAGGGCTCGGGAGGGAGTGTGGACGTGGAGGAGATCAGACAGATATGGGGGGGCGAGGTTGTGGATGGCCTTGAATGTAAAAAAGAGGACTTTGAACTGAATGCGGAACTGAACCGGGAGCCAGTGGAGCTGTTGGAGGACAGGAGTGATGTGATGGATGGAGGGGGTCCCAGTTATGATGCGGGCTAGTGTCCGACCGATCAGCCTTTTTTTCAATTATTTCGATCACCGATTAGGGGGAAATCAAAAAGACCGATAGCCTATATCAGCCGATACGATTATTACCCTTTTTTACCTTTTTGGGAGAAAACAAATTTCAATACAAGAATTCATTTAAATGAATGGTGAGCAATTTATTGCTTTAACTAGGAAGGACAGCAATATTCACTTCGCACGGCTCACACATCAAAAGTGCAAATTATGGAACATCAAACAAAACAAGCAGCATTTCAGTTATTAAAAAATAACATTAAGTGAATTTTCTCTTTACATAAAATAAAAAAGCTGCCTATAACAAATTAAAAGGAATAACAGCCTCAATTTTAGAACAGTCAGGCACAATACTCCCAATTCCCAGACCCAAACCACAGCAAGTGCCTACTTGGAGGTAGTAACAGTAAGCTAACTAGTACACACGACAAACAACCAAACAGTACAGGTTGTGAAAATGGCTACACAGGTTATTTTTTTAAGTGCAAATATTTACTTAAGTTTACTTAAGTTTGAGCATGTTGAACATTCTTAATACAAAAAGAAAATGCAGTATTTCAGTAAATTTCTTAATTTTTCTTTAAAAAAAAAAAAACGAAATTATTTATTTTCGATTTTTTTGGGGGGGGGGCGATACCGATTATTAATAAAATTATGAATATCGAATTCGATAATCGGCCACGGCCGATTATCGGTCGCCCGCTAATGCGGGCAGCTGAATTCTGGACCAGTTGAAGTTTTTGGAGGGATTTGTGAGGGAGGCCGAAGAGGAGAGGGTTGCAAGCGGGAAGTGACGAGGCTGTGAACAAGTGTGGCGGCAGTGTGGGGGGTAAGGGAGGGGCGGAGGCGATTGATGTTGCGTAGATGGAAATAGGCACACCAGGCAGATCTAGCTCTCTCTCTGGATATTTTCCTCAGCCACCAGGTTTAAGAAGGTCTGCACCTCGGAATTTGACCACAGAACAGACTTCTGTGCTGCCATTGTTCTTCGGAAAAAATGAACGAGAAGCTGCGAGTCGCTCTTGAAACGATGTCACATCCTGACTCAGACATCTGATTGGCCAACCGCCTGACCAATCGGTGGCATGTATTGTGATGACGTCAGATGCAGCCCGCCTCAGCCCGCTTAGAACCTCAGCAGAGTAATTACAGAAAAGTATCCACTCGGCACGGCTACACCCCTAGTGGAAAGCCACCAAAACCGAGTAGAGGCGAGTCGGGCAGAGTAGGTACTAGTTGAAAAGCTCCATAAATGACTAGATTCTTCTTCCCTTCACTGACAAATTTTCCCCTGATCCCAGGTACCGTAGCGAGAAGATGACGATGGGTTATGCAGAGTACATCGCCCACCGCCAGCACCATCACTACCAGAACGGCATCGGGCACCCTCTACCACCCTACAACCATTATTCCTGACAGCGAGCCGCATGACCAATCATTGGACCTCTCCGCGGACCTTTTCCCAGGAGAGCCAGCCCCTTCCTGGTCTAGCTATTTCTACTACTGTACCATTTTATGATGATAGTTTCCGTTGCCATGCTGGCCGTCTCCTAGACGTTGACATGGCAACGGGTGGCAACGAAGCATCATTTGATTATGGCAAGAGATCCATGTATTTCATTTCGTTTGCCCGTGGTTATGTTTTTGCAGCATATGTATACGTATATCTATAACCCCGTTCATTCATATGTTTGGAAATTAAACCAATATTAGATTTTATTAATATTGCGTCTTTTCAGCAAACCTAATCAGGTGTTTGATTCTGTGGATGGAAAGAAGTCTCTTATGGTGGATTAGTCTTTCGCTTGTATTGTTAAGGCTTTGCTACAGTTTTACATTTAAAAAAAGTAATTCCTTAGTTTTTCCTCACTTTTCTTTCTATTACTATCCAGACGTGGTATATCATGTAGCAAAGAAACTGCAGTTGTCAAAGGCTGTGTCGTCTCTGCTTCGATTACTCTCAAAAAACTTGACTGTGGAGGTTCTAGCCTTGTAAACTCTCGTAGTGTTGTAGTTGGAACAATGTATTGGGATATGTATACTCCAAAGTTAGGTAGGATTGTGATGCCCTACGGCCTGCCTTCGTTGGTAGTGTTTATTGCTTTGAGCTCACAGTTGTGTGCGTTATTGTGTGTGGATATAGAAAATGTCCTCCAACGGGACAAAAACCAGTAGAACATGTAAATTAGATTTCACCAAAAGATGCCCCAGAGACACCGTTGGAAGCCTCCCCCTCTCAGTAGTTGATGTTTTGAGGTGAAACCTGTATATCTTGAATTACATTTGATTGATCAGGGTTTTCAGCTATATACTTTTTTTTTTTTTTTTCAAAATTTAAGATGGTTGCAGAGGAAGACGTTTTATTTGAGGATAATCCCATTAGAGCAGTTAATTTGATTAGTATCTATATAAAATGTTTTTTTTAGTGGGGCTGATTTTCCTTAGTTGGAGAGGGGGTGCAGGTGTGATTACGTGTCCCCCAAGAGTTAACAGAAGTACAGGAACTATCTTTTTCTTAACTTAAATGTCTGTTGGAGTTCACTAGCAGGGAGTAACTTGACAGGGAAATGCTAAAACTACTTAAGCCATATTCTCATATCTTTATTCCACGCTTTGTGAGAGTTGTTGGTTGTTTGGCTTGAAGAGTTTGCATCGCGCGATGTAAGATCTTCAGATCGAGAACGCAGATGCACAGCAGCCAGCCTGAAAAATGTATGGCTGAATGCTCGTCAGACCCAGCGGTTTCACCCATCGGCCCAGACCTAGTCCGTTACCCGTCGTAGAAACATCGTCTTGCCTTTTCAGATTATAGCTAACCATTGTCACTCGTCCACAATGTATGATGGATTTAAAAAAAAAAGAAAAGAAAAACAAAAGGTCATTTTTGAATGAAACCACTTCCTGGTGCACAGAGGGAGTGATCTTATTAACATGTTTGTGTCATTTAGAAGTGCATGTCATAGTGCTGTGTAGAAACCGAAGCTGTCACTGTAATGCAGCTAGTTGATATAGTTGTTGAAACCGCACCGCCGCCGTTCTCCTCCTCGCCCTTCACTGAGATCCCGTTGATCCTGTTGACCCGTGTGTTTACAGCACAGGGATTGTTTTGATTCATGGTCCGTTTTGTCAGGTGTCTGGCAGCAGGTTGCTGGAAACACAGCTGGATTTGTTGAAGCAGAATCTCTGTGTGGGGCCTTGCAGCTCACAGTCGAGGCCTATCTTTCAAAAGCAAGAGCTTTGTGAGGGACTTAAAAAGCCATTTTCCATCCAAATATTTCTAGTTGTGAGTCACATCCACACACATTAGGCTAGTTGGACTTGCTTTAAAGAATGTTTAGTTGAGGATCACCATGCGGTCTGCTCTTTTTGGATGTTTGGTTACTAACTGGAATTTTTTGAGAGGTTCTTGTTACATGACCGACATCTTTCATGGTAACAGCCTTTACTAACTGACAGGTTATTTTTCTTTATGCAAAAATGTCAAGGGCTTTTGGCGCTCCATCCACAGTAACCCAAAATGATCCAGATTTCAGTTGTGTTGCCTTAAATAAATTATTTATTCAGCAATGGACCAGTAGATGATGATCTGAATGTTCCTCTGTGCTGTGGTCTGCTCCTTCCCAGCTCCATCTGTACTCCACGAATGGGAGAGGGCCGCAGATTACACTGTCCTCACTTAGAGACCTTTTTACCCAAGTCTCCATGGATGTACGGGGGACCCTGTACACCAGCAGTCTCCTGTTCCCTCACATACACTTCACATACTCATCCTCTGTAGAGAAAGTTGGGCACTGTGATGCTGACACCCTTGACGTTTCAACCACAGGAAGATGGCGGTAAGCCTCTTGAAGAAAATACAAAATACACTACAAAGAGGAACAGTCAGGCACCAATTTCCTGGTCCATTTAATACAGCACAACCTGAAGTTTTCTGCTGCAAAACCAAACTGACCATGCTCTTTTACATATATGTCTTTGTATACACATGCAATTTATTTTGTTGCATGTATGTATGAGTATGAGACCTATGGTTTTATCCATGATATGCTTGATCTATGGCTTAGACACTCTTTATTAACCATTAAGAGATTTAAAAGACAAATATGGTGCTATCGGACCTCATATTGGGGTGGTCACAGCTCGTGACTGGTCATGCGGACTCATTGATCATATCATACTTAAAGATGCTACATGTAAGGTTTTCTCTTTAATGCTTGCTGTGAAATGAGTCATGACAGCACATTTTAATAGTGAAGGATGACTCATTCATATAAACAATAGCCCCAAGAAACTCTGCTTTCTAGATTGTGGGTGATTTTTTTGGGATCAATTCCCTATGGGAAAAATAGACATTCTTACTTACAATGAAGGACACCATAGGGGCTATAGAATGTACTGTTAATGGTCATTATTGTAATTCAACGGCGATGTATTAAGAGAAAATCCTACAAGTGTTACTTTTTACTATCCTTGATATATGCAGATCTGTTCAACAGGTGTTTGTTTGTTTTCTTTTATGATTTTATTGTTCCTACCAGTGCAAGTCAACACCCCTGCAGGTTTGAAAGGACAAGAAGTCACACATTAACCTTTTCCCCCCCGAAGACTCCCAACACTGTGGCCCAACCGCATGGCCAAGTTTGTCAAGGTGTGATGCGTGTTGTTTACTAGAAGTTAACAGTAGAAGTGGTCATTGCCTCGCCTGGAAGATTGGATCCTGTTTTTATTTTGGTTTACAGAACACATTTCTGTTCTTGCTGCTGAATCATTTGACCTCCTCTGAAAGAGCAAAGTTTGAATTGTTGCCAAGTGACGGGTCCTTTTTCTGCAGCCCTCTGCAGCATCTCTTATAGCGGGACGGTAGTCGACGTTTTATGTAGAACATGCAGAATTCTGTACCGATCAACAGTTGAAAGCATTGATACCTCACAGGATTTTATGGAACGACATTTGTAGATTGTTGTAGCAGATTGTGTTTTGGTTCCATACCAGGGTTCGAGTTCAGCCTCAGCGTTCCTTGTGTGGTCATTCTTGTTATCCGTGGAATGCTCGAGCTCATGTTACCTTCGTATGTTTGACTGAACCAAAGATGCCAGCGGCCATGCCCAAATGCTGCTCTTCTGGCCTGGCTTCCTGTCCTTCCAAAAATCACCCCTGCTATTGACAAAATGTTCTTTGTCTCTTTTTATTTTTTTCCCCTCTCCTAATTTCTTTTTTGTGCGATTTCTCAACTGTCTTGACTTGTTAAGCAACCCAGTTTTCAATGAATTTTCATTGATTCTGTCTCTGAAGCCGTACCCGGCATTGGGATGGTTGCTAATTGTTGTTACTTGTTCTGTTGTTATTATTAGTATTATTGCTATAATTTTCAAAAATGAAAATCCCATGGTGTGCCTCCTAGCTTTGTGGGTTTATAAATGTTCTTCTTTTTTTTTTTTTTTTTTTTTTTTCCCCCTAAAGACCAGCAGTCATACTTTGTATAAAAGATGGATTTTTCCTTATTTTTTATGCCATTAAAAATAAGAAAAGCCTGTTTTCTTTACTCTGGACCCAGTAGCTGCACTGGTATACAATCGCACTGATGGATAAGAAAAAAAAAAAAAAGAAAAGAATAAAAAAAGAGGAATAAATGAATCAATAATAATAATGATAATGACAAATAAGAACTACAATAAACTTGTGTTTGAAGCTTTTATTATAAAAATATTTAAGAAAAAGACAAAAAAAAGAGAAAATGACTGTTTTTGTACAACAAAATAAATTCTTTTCAAAGGAATATTTTGGATCTAGTTTCAAAATTATTTTAGTGGTTTTCTATGTTCTGAATTTTTGAGACACCGACTTCTAAGACGTGTCACTGTACAAATGACTTTCCGTTGCAGTGGCCTGATGGGCTGGGAGGGTTACCTGGTGTAACTCCTCATACCAACTTTTCTTTTTCTGTCAATGTTTGGAATTTTTTTTCCCTTTTTCTTTTCTTTTTATTCCTCTACTTTAATACTCTTGAAAATTTTGATGGAATAATATGAACTGGGAACTTCAACTCCATCCCCCGTAGAGCTAGGCCCTTTCTCCCCTCCTATTGAATTGCTGTTAGTGTGACACGACTTGAAATGGGCATTTATTATCATATGACTAAATGGAAAAAGTGAATATGAGGAAAAAAAAAAGAAAAGCAAAACAAAATGTGGGGAGGGTTGAAAGAATATATATAGATGGGGTATCTGAGTATGTAAGCAATGGCTGTGAAGATAATGTAGTTTTAAACCTTGTTATTACCTTTTAAGATCATTTATTCAATAAAAAATACAAAATCCACTGCAAAGCAAGTGTGTCCTCCTGTCTTTCAAAGCATCCACAAGTGTAGTATTTAATGATATTCTGAAAAACACCTTTTTCAGCCTGGGGTGATGTACATGCATTTAGTATGTGATCGAAGATGATTTATAGATGTTACATCATGTTTCAAAATAAGATTTATTAGTATTTGTGTTCAATATTTCTGAGAACTTGCTTCTTTGTAGTTTGACATCGCTGTTAAGGAAACGCTGAACATGGATGTAAGACTGTTTCCAAGTAGCTTCATGCTTCTGTGACCACAATTGCAAATATTGTTTAGAAACATTAGATCCATGTGACTCCAGCCAACTTCCCAGACATGGCTGGGGGAGGAAATGCAGCAAAAGGTCGATCAGAGGGAGAGACGTGGGCCGTGGACGAAGAGCCAAACAAAACATCCACAGACAAGCTGAAGTCCCAAGGCCAGAGTACATCAAAGTCTGATCACGGCTTGTTTGCTTTATGAACAATAATGGGCTCCGTGGAAGAAGATCCAGGAGGACTCGAAGCAAAAAATTAATAAGCGCCAGATTCAATTTTGCAGGCCAATAAGCCACAAAGGGGCTGAGTTATGTTTGGGGGTTGATTTACTGTATTTAGGACTCAATGAAGTCTCAGCCTGCTCCAACAGGATAATGACCTGAAACACACAGCTAAAAACACCCAGGAATGACTAAAAGAAAACCCTGGAGTGCTTTCCAATGACCCACTATACCGGAATATGAAAAAGACACACTTCACAAACCTGTTGGCAGACGCAGAGCTCTCACTTACACCTACAGAGGTCGCCTGTTGGCAGCGATTGATGCTAAAGGTTGTGCAGGAAACATTAAAGTAAGGGTGCTGTCATTTTGGTTCACACTGCTTTCATCTCCTTAATGTAAAACATTAAATGTTAACAATATTCTGTGTGACCTGGAATATTGAACATCAGCAACTAATGAAAATGTCATGTTATTCACAAGTAATTGTGGGTACTATCTGTATCTGTATCCACACAATGTAAAACCTTGTTGATAAGAACATAATCCATGCACATATAATAGCTTTTTTGTTGTTGTTGATCAATTGTAATTCAGTTTCTTTGCTAGAATGGTTTACATGGAAGAAGAACTGGGCATTTATTGCTTCACTAACCTGTTACAAATACTCTGTTCTGGTTTTTTTCAGTTAGCTAAATTATTATTACCCACAAAAACCCTGAAATGTACACATTTGCTGCAGTCATTTTTAAAGTTAACACCCCCTCTTTCAGTTCAAAGAATCTGTATCAGCATAACAGAAAACTACATAAATAAAATCAATGAAGAAGCAAACATATTGGTCCTTATCAGCTCTTAAAATAAGGTAAAACCATTCTTAGATAAACATGACATTGTTTTTAATTACCTTAGTCCCCACATTTGCTATTTGAGGTGTAACCACACATGAACCTGGCATTAGGATTGAATCTATGAAGCTCTTTACTTTGTATCCATGCCAGTGTTGTAGCTTCCAGTTCTTTGTATAAATAATACTGATGATTTCATTAATTTTAAACCAGCAAGGTCTGCAACTTTTATTGTACCAAAGAATTTCAATGTGATTTCTGTTACAAAGTTTGCTCACTGCATCAGTTTCATGTGCTCCAGTGATGAAACAGCACAGTATTCCTGCAGGTCCCTGCGCTGTGTTTGAGTCTCTCTCTTAATCCACCATTTCCTTGAGGCCCTGCTGTGCAGCTGCAGGGTCTGTTTTGAAGTTTGAAGATAAAAACCTCCTCTCGTGACAGTCTGCAGTCATGGGTTGCTACAGACTAGCGGAAAGGCTCACTTCAGTTGCAGTTTAAGCCCTTCACCCCGCCTGACCTCGCGGAGAACAGTGGTCCAAACATGAAACGCAGAGGCATTCAAAACAGATTTGTCCTCTGCTTCAAGTTCTGGGTACACAGTTCTTTGAAAATCAACAAGATTAATGTCAATTTTAATATTTGTCAGTTTAAGAATGATGTTCGGACTCGGGCCTCTTCTCAATACGTGGAGTCGGGGCTTCCGTACTTGTTAGTTGATGCTCAGCACGAATGGGAAAAGGGAGGACAGTTTGATCTTTCTGCTGTCAGAACTGAGTACCTGTGTACTTGATGACATCACAGCTCAGCTAACAGGTGAACGCTTATTTAAAACACCTACATTTTAACTGCTGCACATTGATATGACTCTGAATGGACCATGGAATCCTCTGGTAGAATTATTTATAACTGCAGCGCTGATGGTTTCACGAGGACACAAAACACAAGAACAGACACGTAAACATATTACGGCTTCTGTATCCCAATTTTAAGTACCACCAAGTCACTTTAGAGATTTTTAGCTCAGTCCCCCTCCATACATTGAGGTTGAATTGATCCATTTGTTCTCTGAAGTTTGAATTTCCAAGTTCCTCATTGGAAAATTAAACTGGAACGCCCCTGAAATCAGAATTCCCTCTCTGAAAGTCAAACCTTGCTCACCTCTGACTTGAGAATCCAGCATGGCCTTGAGGAGGGGAAAAACAGGAAAAAAAGCAATCCTGCAGAAGGATTGTAAGTTGGAAGAGCTTCTTGCCAAAGAGAAGCTTTTTGTTTCTAAGAAAAGCTCAAAGGCTCGGCATTTAGAAGAGGGAAAGATGGCAAGACAAGAAGGAGCACAGAAAAGGCTGAAAGAAAAAGAAAAGAAGGTGATGGATAGGAGATTCACTGAAGTCCAGCAAGACAAGGCTAAATAAATACTGGACACCAGCAGATTCCTTCTTTTTTACTTTTTATCCCATTCTTCCTCTTCTTTCACTTTACCCAACATCTTCTCTGGGAAAATCAGAACAACAGAAACAAGAAAAGGCAACAAAACAACAACAAAAATGGAAACAAGAAAAAGGCTGTGCATAAATGTGGTTTGAGTATCACTTATGCTTTCATTTTCCAAGCTCCAGTGGCGCAATCGGTCAGCGCACGGTACTTATAAGACAGTATCCTGTTGAGCAATGCCGAGGTTGTGAGTTCGAGCCTCACCTGGAGCAGTTCTGCACTGTAGACCACATCTTTGGTCTTTTCTGAGAGCACCACTTCCTTCTTAAGTGGTGGATGTTCCCACAAACCTAGAATGTTAGAGTTGTTTATGTATTAGTTTTAAATCTTATTTCAGCTCAGAGTCGACTGTGTCACACCCTGCTTGAGGTGAAAAACTTCCTGCAACTTACTGCAAAACTGCACGAATCACAAAACAAATGAAGTATGAAGATTTAATATAATTGTCATATTATTATTGAATGTTTACATGGATCAGAAACTATGCTCTTTTTCGTCTTACTGTTGACCTATCCTTTTGAATGAGATCCATCCATCCATCCATCCATCCATCCATCCATCCATCCATCCATCCATCCATCCATCCATCCATCCATCCATCCATCCATCCATCCATCCATCCATCCATCCATCCATCCATCCATCCATCCATCCATCCATCCAAAGCAGACACAATTCTGAGTTTACCAAACCAGGTCCCCAACATATCTTGGCCGTGCTAAAAAATGAATCCACTCACTCATTCATCACTCATCTTCTCCCGCTTATCCGTTACCGGGTCGCGGGGGCAGCAGCCTCAGCAGGGATGCCCAGACTTCCCTCACCCCAGACACCTCCTCCAGCTCTTCCGGGGGGAGTCCGAGGCGTTCCCAGGCCAGCCGAGAGACATAGTCTCTCCAGCGTGTCCTGGGTCTTCCCCGGGGTCTCCTCCCGGTGGGACATGCCTGGAACACCTCCCTAGGGAGGCGTCCAGGAGGCATCCGGTACAGATGCCCAAGCCACCTCAGCTGACTCCTCTCAATGTGGAGGAGTAGCGGCTCGACTCCGAGCTCCTCCCGGGTGACCGAACTCCTCACCCTATCTCTAAGGGAGCGTCCAGCCACCCTGCGGAGGAAACTCATCTCGGCCGCTTGTATCCGCGATCTTGTCCTTTCGGTCACTACCCAAAGTTCATGACCATAGGTGAGGGTAGGGGCGTAGATTGACCGGTAAATCGAGAGCTTCGCCTTTCGACTCAGCTCCCTCTTTACCACGACGGTCCAGTACATCGACCGCATTACTGCGGACGCTGCACCGATCCGCCTGTCAATCTCACGCTCCATTGTTCCCTCACTCGTGAACAAGATCCCGAGATACTTGAACTCCTCCACCTGAGGCAGGACTTCTCCACCCACCTGGAGAAGGCATGCCACCCTTTTCCGGTCGAGAACCATGGCCTCGGTCTTGGAGGTGCTGATTCTCATCCCTGCCGCGTCGCACTCGGCCGCAAACCGCCCCAGCACATGCTGGAGGTCCCGGTCTGATGAAGCCAACAGGACAACATCATCTGCAAAAAGCAGAGATGAAATCCTGAGGTTCCCAAACCGGATCCCCTCCGGCCCCTGGCTGCGCCTAGAAATCCTGTCCATAAAAATTATGAACAGGACCGGTGACAAAGGGCAGCCCTGCCGGAGTCCAACATGCACCGGGAACAAGTCTGACTTACTGCCGGCAATGCGAACCAGACTCCTGCTTCGATCATACAGAGACCGGACAGCCCTTAGTAGAGGGCCCCGGACTCCATACTCACTCAGCACCCCCCACAGAATGGCACGAGGGACACGGTCAAATGCCTTCTCCAGATCCACAAAACACATGTAGACTGGTTGGGCAAATTCCCATGAACCCTCGAGCACCCTGCGGAGGGTATAGAGCTGGTCCAGTGTTCCACGACCGGGACGAAAACCGCATTGTTCCTCCTGAATCCGAGGTTCGACTATCGGCCGTAATCTCCTCTCCAGTACCCTGGCGTAGACTTTCCCCGGGAGGCTGAGAAGTGTGATCCCCCTGTAGTTGGAACACACTCTCCGGTCCCCCTTTTTAAACAGAGGGACCACCACCCCGGTTTGCCACCCCAGCGGTACTGTCCCCTTCCTCCATGCAATGTCGCACAGGCGTGTCAGCCAAGACAGCCCTACGACATCCAGAGACTTGAGGTACTCAGGGCGAATCTCATCCACCCCCGGTGCCCGGCCACCGAGGAGCTTACGAACCACCTCGGTGACCTCGGCTTGGGTGATGGATGAGCACGCCTCCGAGCCCCAACCCTCTGCTTCCTCAGTGGAAGGCATGTCAGTCGGGTTGAGGAGATCCTCAAAGTATTCCTTCCACCGTCCGACAATGTCCCCAGTCGAGGTCAACAGCTCCCCACCAGCACCATAAATGGTGCCGGCAGAGTACTGCTTCCCCCTTCTGAGGCGCCGAACGGTCCTCCAGAATTTCCTCGAGGCCGACCGAAAGTCCTCCTCCATGGCCTCCCCGAACTCCTCCCAGACCCGAGTTTTTGCCTCCAAGACTGCCCGAGCCGCGGCCCGCTTGGCCTGCCGGTACCTATCTACTGCGTCAGGAGTCCCACCGGCCAACATAGCCCGGTAGGACTCCTTCTTCAGTCTGACGGCATCCTGTACTTCCGGTGTCCACCACCGGGTTCTAGGATTGCCGCCACGACAGGCACCGGAGACCTTGCGTCCGCAGCTTCGAGCCGCCGCGTTGACAATGGAGGCAGAGAACATGGTCCACTCGGACTCGATGTCCCCCGCCTCCCCCGGGATCCGAGAGAAGCTCTCCCGGAGGTGGGAGTTGAAGATGTCCCTGACAGAGGGCTCAGCCAGACGTTCCCAACAGACCCTCACAATCCGTTTGGGTCTGCCCGGTCTGTCCAACCTCCTCCTCCGCCAGCGCATCCAACTCACCACCAGGTGGTGATCAGTTGACAGCTCAGCCCCTCTCTTCACCCGAGTGTCCAAGACATGCGGCCGAAGGTCAGATGAAACGACAACAAAGTCGATCATTGACCTCCGGCCTAGGGTGTCCTGGTGCCACGTGCACTGATGGACACCCTTATGCCTGAACATGGTGTTCGTGATGGACAAACTGTGACTCGCACAGAAGTCCAACAACAAAACACCACTCGGGTTCAGATCGGGGAGGCCGTTCCTCCCAATCACGCCTCTCCAGGTATCACTGTCATTGCCCACGTGAGCGTTGAAGTCCCCCAGTAGAACAATGGAGTCCCCAGTTGGAGCACTATCAAGTACTCCTCCCAGGGACTCCAAGAAGGCCGGGTACTCCCCACTGCTGTTTGGCCCGTAGGCACAAACAACAGTGAGAGACCTATCCCCGACCCGAAGGCGCAGGGAAGCGACCCTCTCGTTCACCGGGGTGAACTCCAACACATGGCGGCTGAGCTGGGGGGCTATAACCAAGCCCACACCAGCCCGCCGCCTCTCACCCTGGGCAACTCCAGAGTAGTGGAGGGTCCAGCCCCCTTCAAGGAGCTGGGTTCCAGAGCCCAAGCTATGTGACATTCCATGTCCCCACTGTGAGGGTTGATGTCCAGGGATTGGGTCGTCGAGGCACCCCGCCACGACTGCTACCCAGCCCACAATGCACCGGCCTGCCATGGTCCTTCCTGCGGGTGGTGGGCCTACTGGAAGGCGGACCCGCGTCGCCGTTTCGGGCTGAGCCCGGCCGGGTCCCACGGGCAAAGACCCGGCCACCAGGCGCTCGCCTACGAGCCCCGACCCCAGGCCTGGCTCCAGGGCGGGGCCCCGGTGACGCCGATCCGGGCGACGTAACGGTCCTTGTTTTTCTTCTTCTCATGATAGGCTTGTGAACCGCTCTTAGTCTGGCCCGTCACCCAGGACCTGTTTGCCATGGGAGTCCCTACCAGGGGCGAAAGTGCCCCCGACAACATAGCTCCTAGGATCACTCGGGCACACAAACCCCTCCACCACAGTAAGGTGGCGGTTCAAGGAGGGGAAAAAAATGAATCCAGTCATTCCTAAAATGTTATTATTTTTCCATATGGCTGCTGCCAGTGGTTCTATAAAGAGGGCAAATAAAGATGGGGAAAGTGGACATCCTTCCCTTGTACCCTTGTGGAGTGTGAAATGTTGTGATATTAATCCATTTGTGGAGACTGTTGCCATCGGTGATGTGTACAGAATCTTTATCCAATGAATAAATGATTCACCAGAGCCAATTTTTTTAGTGCTTGAAACAGAAATTCCCAATCGACTTTTTCAGTATCCAATGAAAATATGCCTCACCTGGAGCAATTAGTATCAACTGCAGCCACAGTTTTACTGCGTAGAAGAATTTATGCCCAGGGATCTGAAATATTTCTGTTCTGTGGCGGATAGTCTTAAATACTCTTTCAAACTGTACTGTGTGACAGCCTGCCAGAGGTGAACCTATTCTACTAAATCAGGGGTCGGCAACCCAAAATGTTGAAAGAGCCATATTGGACCAAAAACAAAAAAAACAAATATGTCTGGAGCCGCAAAAAATGAAAAGTCTTGTATAAGCTTTGGAATGAAGGCAAATGGCGAAAGGCGAAATGTCGAGAAAAAAGTCGAAATGTTGAGAAAAAAGTCGAAATGTCGAGAAAAAAGTCGAAATGTAGGAAAAAAGAAAAAAAAGAAGAAAAAAAGGAAAAAAAAGAGAAAAAAAGAAGAAAAAAAGGAAAAAAAAAGGTCAAACATTTTTTTAAAAAAGCTCCAGGGAGCCACTAGGGCGGCGCTAATGAGCCGCATGCGGCTCTAGAGCCGCGGGTTGCCGACCCCTGTACTAAATGTACCAGCTAATCCCCAATAAGGGTCATGACGACGCCCTGGAGCCTATCCCAGCAGTCCTGGGCTGAAAGGCAGGGGTACATCCTCCTTGTTGTTTATATACAGTAGATGTGTTGGTTTGATTGAGAAGATCTTCAAAATCTTCCTTTTACTGTCCAATAACATCCCCAGTTGAGGCCAACAGCACGCCACCCCTACTGTACACAGTGTTTGTGGAGTGCTGCTTTCTTAATATTGCCTGTATTGAGTGAGAGGGGTGCAGTCTCAATTGTTACATCCCAGCCGCTAGAGTGGTACTATGGTGGGCTTAGACCAGTGAATAGTGTAATCTGAGATACCAGAGAATACATTTACAAGGTTGATGGATTGGGGAAGCGAATTTGATGGCGTTTCAAAGTACAGAAGAATGTCATCAGCATGTAAACTGATTTTATGGGTTGTATCTCAAGTTGTAATTCCTAAAATGTACATTTTTTGGCTGCATGGCTGCTGCCAGTGGTTATATAAAGATGGGAAATAAAGATGGGGAAAGTAGACATCCTTGCCTGGTACCCCTGTGTAGCATGAAACGCTGTGATATCAATCCATTTGTGGAGACTGTTGCCATCGGTGATGTGTAGAGAATCTTTATCCAATGAATAAATGATTCACCAGAGCCAAATTTTCGAGTGCTTGAAACAGAAATTCCCAATCGACTTTATCAAATGCTTTTTCATCATCCAATGAAAATATGGGTCTTGGGCCATTTGTTTGCAATGAATAATTAATTAGATTGAATAGTCTGAACAGGTTATAGCAGAGTGCCTGCCTTTAATGAAGCCTGTCTGATCTTGGTGGATAATAAAAGGCGTTACCTTTTCTAATCGCAGCGCTAGTGCTTTACTGATAATTTTACTGTCTGAATTAATAAGGGACAATGGATGATAGCTTGCTGGGAAAGTGGGATCTTTGCCAGGTTTTAATATTAAAGAAATTATAGCTGTGTCTATTTCTGTAGTGAGCTTAGACTTTTCTGTGATTTTGGCCGTTAATCTTATAAATATGTGTGCTAGGATGGTCCAAAAGTGCTTAAAAAAGTCTGCAGGGAAACCATCTGGACCTGGTGATTTGTTATAAGGCATAAGTTGGAGCGCTTTGTGGAGCTCTGTTGGAGTTAGTGACTTATCAAGTTCTTTAGCTTGGTCTTCTGTAAGGTGATTGAGGTTAAAACTGTTTAGAAAGTCATCAATAACTAGTATGTTTGGTTTGTTTGTAGATGAATACAAGTTTATATAAAAGTTACTGAATTTATCATTGATTTCTTTAGGTTCTTGAATTTGAGGAAATGTGTTATTGGCATTCATATTTTCTAATTCTTTAATCCTTTTTTCCAATTTTCTTTCTTCTTGCTGTTCCTTCTTTTTCTTATGGGATGAATATGAAATGATCTGCCCTCTTAGCACAGCTTTGCCCGTTCCCCAAAGAAGTGACTGAGCTATTTCTGGTGAATAATTTATTTCAAGGAAGAATTCTGAGTTTCTAAATTTAGTTTTAGCAGCATGCTCCAATGCCGCAATCGGTCAGCGCACGGTACTTATAAGACAGTATCCTGTCGAGCTAATGCCGAGGTTGTGAGTTCAAGCCTCACCTGGAGCAATTACTATGAACTGCAGCAAGGTGTTTTACTCTGTAGAAGAATTTGTGTCCAGCATTCTGAAATTGTTCTGTGGAGGTAATCGTAAATGCTCTTTGAAACTGTACTGTGTGACAGCCTGCCAGAGGTGAACCTATTCTATTACATTTACCTCTTAATCCCCATAAACGGTCATGAGGACGCCCTGGAGCCTATCCCAGCACGCCCGGGGTGAAAGGCAGGGGGACATCCTCCTGGTTTATATACAGTAAATGTGTTGGTGTGACTGAGAAGATCCTCAAAATATTTCTTTCACTGTCCAATAACATCCCCTGTTGAGGTCAACAGCACGCCACCACTATCCCTACTGTACGCAGTGTTTGTGGAGTGCTGCTTTCGTCATCTGAGCTGCCTCACAGTTTGTCAGAATCTCTGGATCGATCGAAAGTTACCAAACTACTCTCATACCCAAATCTTTGCATCAGCAACCACCAAGGCTGCAGCCTCATCGGTATGCTAGTCCATCCATCCATCCATCCAAAGCAGACACAATTCTGAGGTTGTCAAACCAGGTCCCCAACATTTCTTGGCTCTGCATTAAAATTCTTTCCGTGAACGTTTTGAAAAGAATCTGTGACAAAGTGCAGCCCTGATGGAGTCCAACTCTCACTGGAACAAATCCAACTTGTACTAGCAATCTTTGTGTGAGGTCCTGGCCAGCAAGCATTTGTGAATGAGTCCCTCCTTTGCACCTGGCCCCAGGGTGGGACCAGCCTATAGATCTTATTTTCATTATACACAGTCTTTTGCAGATGAGTTTTCATTTTTAATAAAAAAACAGAACAACAAACAGGCAAACATGCACTTGCACATAAATATAGTTCTGTATCACTTATGTCATGTTTTCTTTGTGCAAGCTCCAGTGGCGCAATCGGTCAGCGCACGGTACTTATAAGACAGTATCCTGTTGAGCAATGCCGAGGTTGTGAGTTCAAGCCTCACCTGGAGCATTTCTGGACTGTAGACAACATCTTCCATCTCTTCTGAGAGCAGAGGTGGGTTCCTTCCTTCAAAAGTAGTGGATGAATGTCACAGTCCTTTAAATAATAGTTTTAAATCTTCATTCTGCTCATTCTCAAACTCGACTGTGTCACAGCCTGCTGGACGTGAAGCCTGTTTACTGCAAAACTTCATTAATCGCAAAACAAATGAAGTATGAAAAAAACCCAAGATATAAAGTAATCATTTTATTATTTTACATGTTTACATGAATCAGAAAGTATACTGTATTCATTCCGTCTTGCTGTTACATCTACATGACCGCTCTGCAAGCTCCAGTGGCGCAATCGGTCAGCACACGGTACTTATAAGACAGTATCCTGTTGAGCAATGCCGAGGTTGTGAGTTCAAGCCTCACCTGGAGCAGATTGTATCACCTACAGCGAAGTAGTTGTCTTTTCTTGTGAGTAAACATCTGAAATATTTCTGTATTGGTTAGAGACAATCTTAAGTACTCTTGTAAAACTGTTTGAGCCTCACCTGGAGCATTTCTGGACTGTAAACATTTTCTTTGGTCTGTTCTGAGAGCAGAGGTGGTTTCCTTCCTTCATAAGATGTAGACATTGTCCCCACAAACCTGGAATGTCACAGTCCTTTAAGTAATAGTTTTAAAATCTTCTTTCAGCTCATTCTCAGACTTGACTGTGTGACAGCCTGCTGGAGGGGAAACCTGTTTACTGCAAAACTTAATAAATAACAAAACAAAGGACGTATGAAAAAAAACAACAAGATTTAACATAATCGTTATATTATAATTGGACGTTTACGTGGATCAGAAAGTGTATCCATTTTTGTCTTACTAATGACCTTTTAAAGGTCTACCTGGAGATGCTTCTGAATGAGATCCATCCATCCATCCATCCATCCATCCATCCATCCATCCATCCATCCATCCATCCATCCATCCATCTGTCCAATCAAAGCAGACACAATTCTAAGGTTCCCAAACCAGGTCCCCAACAAATTTTGGCCTTCCTAAAAAAACAATCCATAAAAGAATATAATCTGTGACAAAGTGCAGCCCTGATGGAGTCCAACTCTCACTGGAACAAATCCAACTTGTACTAGCAATCTTTGTATGAGATCCTGGCCAGCAAGCATTTGCGAATGAGTCCCTCCTTTGCACCTGCCCCAGGGTGGGACCAGCCTATAGATCTTATTTTCATTATACACAGTCTTTTGCAGATGAGTAATAAAAAACAGAACAACAAACAAAAAGGCTAACAAACCCTTGTGCATACATTTCTTTTGAGTATCACATCTATGTGAGCACAAACCAAGCTCCAGTGGCGCAATCGGTCAGCGCACGGTACTTATAAGACAGTATCCTGTTGAGCAATGCCGAGGTTGTGAGTTCGAGCCTCACCTGGAGCAATTCTGGACTGTAGACAACATCTTTGGTCTGTTCTGAGAGCAGAGGTGGTTTCCTTTCTTCATAAGATGTAGACATTGTCCCCACAAACCTAGAAATGTACAGTCCTTTAAAGTAATAGCTTTAAATCTTCTTTCAGCTCATTCTCAGACTTACCTGCTGGACGTGAAACCTGTTTACTGCAAAACTTCCTGAATCACAAATGCATCCATCCCTCCATCCATCCATTTCAGGGTCACAGGTTTCTGCTGGAGCCGATCTAAGATCTCTGGGTGAAAAGCAAAGGTTCATCCTCAACAGTTATACTGCAGGGTCAATTCAGACCAACAAACAAACACACACACTCTTTCCAACTCACACATTCACATCCTGACAATCAAAATAAGGAAACGAAATGAAAATAAATAACCCCTTATATACTTTAAGTCTTTCTGAAAGCTGAACATCCTGGTTCCAGTTATTTTGACGATTGGTGTTTAATCATTACTGTGTTGACCTCAACATCTTCTCAGTCTCAGGGTTTGGGGCAAAACCTTCAAAACATTTGCTTTTATAAAGGTCTGCACGCCTTCCGATGATGCATTTATCAGGGTTTGATAAAAACTACCACTTGGCCACAACTTACCATAATGGAGTACACCCATAAATAAGGGGGTACTTGGTATTGCCCAAATTAGTTTTTTTTCTTTTTTGACTTTTGTTTTTGTGAACTAATCCTGTGCTAAAAATAATTGTTTTGTCTCAGACAAGGCTGCGTTCGTATCACTTCTATATTTTCACTTTCTGAGCTCCAGTGGCGCAATCGGTCAGCGCACGGTACTTATAAGACAGTATCCTGTTGAGCAATGCCGAGGTTGTGAGTTCGAGCCTCACCTGGAGCAATTAGTATCGCCTACAGCGAAGTAGTTGTCTCTTCTTGTGAGTAGACATCTGAAATATTTCTGTATTGGTTAGAGACAATCTTAAGTACTCTTGTCAAACTGTTTGAGCCTCACCTGGAGCATTCCTGGACTGTAGACATTTTTTTGTAGACACAATGAGTCCCTCCTTTGCACCTGGCCCCAGGGTGGGACCAGCCTATAGAACTTATTTTCATTATACACAGTCTTTTGCAGATGAGTTTTCCTTTTTAATAAAAAACAGAACTACAAACAAAAAGGCAAACAAACCCTTGTGCATACATTTCTTTTGAGTATCACATCTATGTGAGCACAATCCAAGCTCCAGTGGCGCAATCGGTCAGCGCACGGTACTTATAAGACAGTATCCTGTTGAGCAATGCCGAGGTTGTGAGTTCGAGCCTCACCTGGAGCATTTCTGGACCATAGACAACATCTTTGGTCTGTTCTGAGAGCAGAGGTGGTTTCCTTCCTTCATAAGATGTAGACATTGTCCTCACAAACCTAGAATTTTACAGTCCTTTAAAGTAATTGCTTTAAGTAAAAGTTGCAGGAAGGGAAACGTGTTTACTGCAAAACTTTTTGAATCACAAAACAAATGAAGTATAAAAAAACAAGATTTAACATGATAATTGTATTATTATTGAATGTTTACATGGATGAGAAAGTATATTCTTTTTGTCTTACTGTTGATGAGTCCCTCCCTTGCACCTGACCCCAGGGTGGGATCGGCCTATAGATATTATTTTCAATATGCACAATCTTTTGCAGATGGTTTTCTCCTTTCTTAGAAAAATGATACAAAACCACAAAAAAACAGAAACAAAAAAAATGGTAATGCATAAAGTTAACCCAAGTACCAAGCTCCAGTGGCGCAATCGGTCAGCGCACGGTACTTATAAGACAGTATCCTGTTGAGCAATGCTGAGGATGTGAGTTCGAGCCTCACCTGGAGCAGATTGTATCACCTACAACAAAGTGGTTGCCTTTTCTTGTGAGTAGACATCTGAAATATTTCTATAGTGGTTAGAGCGATCTTAAGTACACTTGTTTGAGCCTCACCTGGAGCATTCCTGAACTGTAGGTAACTTCTTTGACATGTTCTGAGAATGGAGTTGTTTTTCTTCCTTCATAAGAAGACAAAATTGTCCCCACAAAACTAAAATGTTCCAGTACTTTAAATAATTGTTCTAAATCTTCTTTCAGACTCGACTGTGTGACAGCCTGCTGGATGTGAAACCTTACAGCAAAGGTTAATGAATCACAAAAGCATCCATCCCTCCATCCATCCATTTCAGGCTCACAGGTTTCTGCTGGAGCCGATCCAAGATCTCTTTGGGTTAAAGGCGGAGGTTCATCCTCAACAGTTATACTGCACGGCCAAATCACAACAACCACACACACTCTCCCCAACTCACACACTGACGATCAAAATAAGAAAAAGAAATGACCCATGATATACTTTAAGCTTTTTCTGAGAGCTGAACATACTGGCTCCAGTGATTGTGACGATTGGTGTTTAATCATTACTGTTTTGACCTTGATATCTTCTCAGTCTCAGGGTTTGGGGTTTATAAAGGTCTGCACGCCTTCCAATGATGCATTTATCAGGGTTTGATGACCAGCACCACTTGGCCACTTACCATAATGAGGTGAACCCATAAATAAGGGGGTACTTGGTATTGGCCAAGTTAGTTTTTTTTCTTTTTTGACTTTATTTTTCCATCCATCCATTTCAGGGTCACAGGTTTCTGCTGGAGCCGATCTAAGATCTCTGGGTGAAAAGGGAAGGTTCATCCTCAACAGTTATACTGCAGGGTCAATTCAGACCAACAAACAAACACACACACTGGTGGTTTCCGAATTCGGACACTACCGCACTATATGCTACATACTGCAAAGTATGCACTGAATACTGCCTACTAAATGAACGATTCAGTACGCTGCTCCAGCAGACCGTTCACACAGCAGTGTGCTACAGTGTATCCCAGAATGCATTTCGCACCAAAACGTCAGCGAAAGATGAGATTTAAAAGCAGACTAGAAGCTGTTGTAATTCCAGCTGTAGCGCTGTTAATATGCCACTTTATTACGTTTTAACATCTTTTCAGGCGTAAAAGTAACCGTTTAGTTTAGTAGCAAGTTTCTCCAAATAACACCTGTTAAGAAATTTGATCCGATGTTCCGGGGATCAAAAAAGCCGCCGGTCCGGCCGCATCAGCAGCTCACGGCCGGAGAACAGACGCGATCGCTGGGTCAAACTACGGCGTCGTCCCGGGGAGAAACCTGCAGCCCTGTGGAGAATTGTCGCCGGCTGAAATAAATCATTCAGGAAAATAAATGTTGGTTTAATAGATGAAATCTAACAGTTGTATCTATCACGTTAGTTTGTCTGAATATAAAGTGAAGCTTCATGTTTTTACTAGATAGATAGATAGATAGATAGATAGATAGATAGATAGATAGATAGATAGATAGATAGATAGATAGATAGATAGATAGATAGATAGATAGATAGATAGATAGATAGATAGATAGATAGATAGATAGATAGATAGATAGATAGATAGATAGAACTTTATTCATCTATCTAGTAAAAAAAGAGAACATGAAGCTTCAATATTATATAGTTTTATATTCAGACAAAACTACAAACTACAGACAAAACAAAGCTATATAGCTTATAGCTCAACGGGTTGAGTAGGTGACTTACGTACAGCAAACGCGGTTTCGATTCCAGTCGGGCCATATTTTGCAAATTTCCCCGATGTGGGACTAATAAAGGATTATCTTATCTTAAATGTTGAAATAGCAGTAAAACCACATTCATTGATGAAATGACATAAGGGATGGAAAGGGATTTTAATAAATGTATTGAAATGAACATATCAGTCTATTGAAGTTAATTTTATTTTATTTATCTTCTCCTCTCTGTCGAGTAGCTCCCTCCCCATCTTCTCCTCCTTGTCCAAACCCTCTCTCTGCATCTATTTATTTCAGCTCCCGGACAAATTCTCTGTCAAAACACAGCAATGAAAAGTAGTTATTTCATGAAAATACAACGAACTACCGATATATAACGTTGTCATAACACTTAGTTCACTTTTATTTACGTAGCAAGCACGCTAAGATAACTAACAAAAACCTAACATACTATTAAAAACCCACAATTTTTAATCGTTGTCCTTACACTAAATTGAATTAAAAAGGATATATATTAAAGTTACTTACATTTATATTCCTCCTTCTCCCTCTCCACGGTGCAATAGTCCTTTCTGCCTTCACATCACATCACTGTCCGATTGCAGCTGTTTTCTCTATAAAGCTTTGAGAAAAAAAGAAAAAAGCGCTGCCCGGCCGAGGCCGCATTGCATTCTGGGATATAGTAAGCGAGGTAGGCTGGTCTGATGCATGCTGCGGATTTTTTTCCAAATCAGTACAACATCCGGGTATTTTTCGCACACTGCAGATTTCCTTCTGTTCACATACAGCATACTACTTACTACACTTTGGCCAAATCAGTGTATACTTGTAGTACAGTATGCGAATTCGGAAACGACCACTCTTTCCAACTCACACATTCACATCCTGACAATCAAAATAATGAAACGAAATGAAAATAAATAACCCCTTATATACTTTAAGTCTTTCTGAAACTGAACATCCTGGTTCCAGTGATTTTGACGATTGGTGTTTAATCATTACTGCGTTGACCTCAACATCTTCTCAGTCTCAGGGTTTGGGGCAAAACCTTCAAAACATTTGCTTTTATAAAGGTCTGCACGCCTTCCGATGATGCATTTATCAGGGTTTGATAACCACTACCACTTGGCCACAACTTACCATAATGGAGTACACCCATAAATAAGGGGGTACTTGGTATTGCCCAAATTAGTTTTTTTTCTTTTTTGACTTTTGTTTTTGTGAATGAATCCTGTGCTAAAAAGAATTGTTTTGTCTCAGACAAGGCTGTGTTCGTATCACTTCTATATTTTCACTTTCTGAGCTCCAGTGGCGCAATCGGTCAGCGCACGGTACTTATAAGACAGTATCCTGTTGAGCAATGCCGAGGTTGTGAGTTCGAGCCTCACCTGGAGCAATTCTGGACCATAAACAACATCTTTGGTCTGTTCTGAGAGCAGAGGTGGTTTCCTTCCTTCATAAGATGTAGACATTGTCCCCACAAACCCAGAATTTTACAGTCCTTTAAAGTAATAGTTTTAAGTAAAAGTTGCAGGAAGGGAAACGTGTTTACTGCAAAACTTTTTGAATCACAAAACAAATGAAGTATAAAAAAAACAAGATTTAACATGATAATTGTATTATTATTGAATGTTTACATGGATGAGAAAGTATATTCTTTTTGTCTTACTGTTGTTGAGTCCCTCCCTCTCACCTGACCCCAGGGTGGGATCGGCCTATAGATATTATTTTCAATATGCACAATCTTTTGCAGATGGTTTTCTCCTTTCTTAGAAAAATGATACAAAACCACAAAAAAACTGAAACAAAAAAAATGCCAATGCATAAGGTTAACCCAAGTACCAAGCTCCAGTGGCGCAATCGGTCAGCGCACGGTACTTATAAGACAGTATCCTGTTGAGCAATGCCGAGGTTGTGAGTTCAAGCCTCACCTGGAGCAATTAGTTTTACCTACAACAAAGTGGTTTACATTGCTTGTGAGTAGACATCTGAAGTATTTCGGTACTAAGTGCTCTTGTGAAACTGTTTGAGCCTCACCTGGAGCATTTCTGTATTGTAGACAATTTCTTTGGTCTCTTCTGAGAGAGGGATGGTTTCCTTCCTTCAAAAGTCATGCACATTGTCCCCACAGTACTTTAAGTAATACTTTTAAATCTTCGTTCTGCTCATTCTCAAACTCGACTGTGTGACAGGCTGCAGGAGATGAAACCTCACTGCAAAAGTGAATTAATCACAAAACCATCCATCCCTGCATCCATCCATTTCAGGGTCACAGGGTTCTGCTGGAGCCGATCCAAGATCTCTTTGGGTTAAAGGCGGAGGTTCATCCTCAACAGTTATACTGCACGGCCAAATCACAACAACCACACACACTCTCTCCAACTCACACACTGACGATCAAAATAAGAAAAAGAAATGACCCATGATATACTTTAAGCTTTTTCTGAGAGCTGAACATACTGGCTCCAGTGATTGTGACGATTGGTGTTTAATCATTACTGTGTTGACCTTGATATCTTCTCAGTCTCAGGGTTTGGGGTTTATAAAGGTCTGCACGCCTTCCAATGATGCATTTATCAGGGTTTGATGACCAGCACCACTTGGCCACCACTTACCGTAATGAGGTAAACCCATAAATAAGGGCGTACTTGGTATTGACCAAGTGAGTTTTTTTTTCTTTTTTGACTTTATTTTTGTGAACTAATCCTGTGCTAAAAATAATTGTATGTTGTGTCTCAGACGAGGCTGCGTTCGTATCACTTCTATATTCTCACTTTCTGAGCTCCAGTGGCGCAATCGGTCAGCGCACGGTACTTATAAGACAGTATCCTGTTGAGCAATGCCGAGGTTGTGAGTTCAAGCCTCACCTGGAGCAATTCTGGACCATCGACAACATCTTTGGTCTGTTCTGAGAGCAGAGGTGGTTTCCTTTCTTCATAAGATGTAGACATTGTCCCCACAAACCTAGAAATGTACAGTCCTTTAAAGTAAAAGCTTTAAATCTTCTTTCAGCTCATTCTCAGACTTGACTGTGTCACAGCCTGCTGGACGTGAAACCTGTTTACTGCAAAACTTCCTGAATCACAAATGCATCCATCCCTCCATCCATCCATTTCAGGGTCACAGGTTTCTGCTGGAGCCGATCTATGATCTCTGGGTGAAAAGCGAAGGTTCATCCTCAACAGTTATACTGCAGGGTCAATTCAGACCAACAAACACACATACTCTTTCCAACTCACACATTCACATCCTGACAATCAAAATAAGGAAACGAAATGAAAATAAATAACCCCTTATATACTTTAAGTCTTTCTGAAAGCTGAACATCCTGGTTCCAGTTATTTTGATGATTGGTGTTTAATCATTACTGTGTTGACCTCAACATCTTCTCAGTGTCAGGGTTTGGGGCAAAACCTTCAAAACATTTGCTTTTATAAAGGTCTGCACGCCTTCCAATGATGCATTTATCAGGGTTTGATAACCAGTACCACTTGGACACAACTTACCATAATGGAGTACACCCATAAATAAGGGGGTACTTGGTATTGCCCAAATTAGTTTTTTTTCTTTTTTGACTTTTGTTTTTGTGAACTAATCCTGTGCTAAAAAGAATTGTTTTGTCTCAGACGAGGCTGCGTTCGTATCACTTCTATATTCTCACTTTCTGAGCTCCAGTGGCGCAATCGGTCAGCGCACGGTACTTATAAGACAGTATCCTGTTGAGCAATGCCGAGGTTGTGAGTTCAAGCCTCACCTGGAGCATTTCTGGACTGTAGACAACATCTTTGGTCTGTTCTGAGAGCAGAGGTGGTTTCCTTCCTTCATAAGATGTAGACATTCCCCACAAACCTAGAACTTTACAGTCACAAAATCACAAAACAAATGAAGTATAAAAAAAACAAGATTTAACATGATAATTGTATTATTATTGAATGTTTACATGGATGAGAAAGTATATTCTTTTTGTCTTACTGTTGATGAGTCCCTCCCTTGCACCTGACCCCAGGGTGGGATCGGCCTATAGATATTATTTTCAATATGCACAATCTTTTGCAGATGGATTTCTCCTTTCTTAGAAAAATGATACAAAACCACAAAAAAACAGAAACAAAAAAAATGGCAATGCATAAAGTTAACCCAAGTACCAAGCTCCAGTGGCGCAATCGGTCAGCGCACGGTACTTATAAGACAGTATCCTGTTGAGCAATGCTGAGGTTGTGAGTTCAAGCCTCACCTGGAGCAATTAGTATCACCTACAGCGAAGTAGTTGTCTTTTATTGTGAGTAAACATCTGAAATATTTCTGTATTGGTTAGAGACAATCTTAAGTACTCTTGTAAAACTGTTTGAGCCTCACCTGGAGCATTTCTGGACTGTAAACATTTTCTTTGGTCTGTTCTGAGAGCAGAGGTGGTTTCCTTCCTTCATAAGATGTAGACATTGTCCCCACAAACCTGGAATGTCACAGTCCTTCAAGTAATAGTTTTAAAATCTTCTTTCAGCTCATTCTCAGACTTGACTGTGTGACAGCCTGCTGGAGGGGAAACCTGTTTACTGCAAAACTTAATGAATAACAAAACAAAGGACGTATGAAAAAAAACAACAAGATTTAACATAATCGTTATATTATAATTGGACGTTTACGTGGATCAGAAAGTGTATCCATTTTTGTCTTACTAATGACCTTTTAAAGGTCTACCTGGAGATGCTTCTGAATGAGATCCATCCATCCATCCATCCATCCATCCATCCATCCATCCATCCATCCATCCATCCATCCAAACATCCATCCATCCAAACATCCATCCATCCATCCATCCATCCATCCATCCATCCATCTGTCCAATCAAAGCAGACACAATTCTAAGGTTCCCAAACCAGGTCCCCAACAAATTTTGGCCTTCCTAAAAAAAACAATCCATAAAAGAATATAATCTGTGACAAAGTGCAGCCCTGATGGAGTCCAACTCTCACTGGAACAAATCCAACTTGTACTAGCAATCTTTGTATGAGATCCTGGCCAGCAAGCATTTGTGAATGAGTCCCTCCTTTGCACCTGGCCCCAGGGTGGGACCAGCCTGTAGATCTGATTTTCATTATACACAGTCTTTTGCAGATGAGTTTTCCTTTTTAATAAAAACAGAACAACAAACAAAAAGGCAAACAAACCCTTGTGCATACATCTCTTTTGAGTATCACGTCTATGTGAGCACAATCCAAGCTCCAGTGGCGCAATCGGTCAGCGCACGGTACTTATAAGACAGTATCCTGTTGAGCAATGCCGAGGTTGTGAGTTCGAGCCTCACCTGGAGCAGATTGTATCACCTACAACAAAGTGGTTGCCTTTTTTTGTGAGTAGACATCTGAAATATTTCTATAGTGGTTAGAGCAATCTTAAGTACACTTGTAAAACTGTTTGAGCCTCACCTGGAGCATCCCTGAACTGTAGGAAACTTCTTTGACATGTTCTGAGAATGGAGTTGTTTTTCTTCCTTCATAAGAAGTAAAAATTGTCCCAACAAACCTAAAATGTTCCAGTACTCTAAATAATTGTTCTAAATCTTCTTTCAGACTCGACTGTGTGACAGCCTGCTGGATGTGAAACCTTACAGCAAAGGTTAATGAATCACAAAAGCATCCATCCCTCCATCCATCCATTTCAGGGTCACAGGTTTCTGCTGGAGCCGATCCAAGATCTGTTTGGGTTAAAGGCGGAGGTTCATCCTCAACAGTTATACTGCACGGCCAAATCACAACAACCACACACACTCTCTCCAACTCACACACTGACGATCAAAATAAGAAAAAGAAATGACCCATGATATACTTTAAGTTTTTTCTGAGAGCTGAACATACTGGCTCCAGTGATTGTGACGATTGGTGTTTAATCATTACTGTGTTGACCTTGATATCTTCTCAGTCTCAGGGTTTGGGGTTTATAAAGGTCTGCACGCCTTCCAATGATGCATTTATCAGGGTTTGATGACCAGAACCACTTGGCCACTTACCATAATGAGGTAAACCCATAAATAAGGGGGTACTTGGTATTGGCCAAGTGAGTTTTTTTTTCTTTTTTGACTTTATTTTTGTGAACTAATCCTGTGCTAAAAATAATTGTATGTTGTGTCTCAGACGAGGCTGCGTTCGTATCACTTCTATATTCTCACTTTCTGAGCTCCAGTGGCGCAATCGGTCAGCGCACGGTACTTATAAGACAGTATCCTGTTGAGCAATGCCGAGGTTGTGAGTTCAAGCCTCACCTGGAGCATTTCTGGACTGTAGACAACATCTTTGGTCTGTTCTGAGAGCAGAGGTGGTTTCCTTCCTTCATAAGATGTAGACATTGTCCCCACAAACCTAGAATTTTACAGTCCTTTAAAGTAATAGTTTTAAGTAAAAGTTTCAAGAAGGGAAATGTGTTTACTGCAAAACTTTTTGAATCACAAAACAAATGAAGTATAAAAAAAACAAGATTTAACATGATAACTGTATTATTATTGAATGTTTACATGGATGAGAAAGTATATTCTTTTTGTCTTACTGTTGATGAGTCCCTCCCTCTCACCTGACCCCAGGGTGGGATCGGCCTATAGATATTATTTTCAATATGCACAATCTTTTGCAGATGGTTTTCTCCTTTCTTAGAAAAATGATATAAAACCACAAAAAAACAGAAACAAAAAAAATGGCAATGCATAAAGTTAACCCAAGTACCAAGCTCCAGTGGCGCAATCGGTCAGCGCACGGTACTTATAAGACAGTATCCTGTTGAGCAATGCCGAGGTTGTGAGTTCAAGCCTCACCTGGAGCAATTAGTTTTACCTACAACAAAGTGGTTTACATTGCTTGTGAGTAGACATCTGAAGTATTTCGGTACTAAGTGCTCTTGTGAAACTGTTTGAGCCTCACCTGGAGCATTTCTGTATTGTAGACAATTTCTTTGGTCTCTTCTGAGAGAGGGATGGTTTCCTTCCTTCAAAAGTCGTGCACATTGTCCCCAGACTCCCCACAGTACTTTAAGTAATACTTTTAAATCTTCGTTCTGCTCATTCTCAAACTCGACTGTGTGACAGGCTGCAGGAGGTGAAACCTCACTGCAAAAGTGAATTAATCACAAAACCATCCATCCCTGCATCCATCCATTTCAGGGTCACAGGGTTCTGCTGGAGCCGATCCAAGATCTCTTTGGGTTAAAGGCGGAGGTTGACTGCGTTGACCTCAACATCTTCTCAGTCTCAGGGTTTGGGGCAAAACCTTCAAAACATTTGCTTTTATAAAAGGTCTGCACGCCTTCCAATGGTGCATTTATCTGGGTTTGATAACCAGTACCACTTGGCCACAACTTACCATAATGGGGTAAACCCATAAATAAGGGGGTACTTGGTATTGATTAAATTCGTTTTTTTTGCCGAGGTTATGAGTTCAAGCCTCACCTGGAGCACTCAGTATAACCTACAGCAAAGTGGTTTACTTTGCTTTTGAGTAGACATCTGAAATATTTCTGTACTGTGGACGACAATCTTAAGTGCTCTTGTGAAACTGTTCGAGCTTCACCTGGAGCATTTCTGGACTGTACACAACATCTTCGGTCTGTTTTTCTACCAGACGTGGTTTCTTTCATCATAAGATGTAGACATTATCCCCCGAGTGATTTCTCCCGAATGGACTCTAATGTATTCAGTAACTTTTCCATAATTTTTATTGGGAAGCATATGATGGAAATGTTTCCTAACAGAATTAATTGAAATATGCTCCAAAACTAAATATTTAGGAGGAGCAAAACAAAATGTAAAGAAGAAAGACCTCGGTGAACAGAAATCCCTTTTATTGTCAATACAGCACACATACTCAAACTGATTGAAATACAAAAGTTTTCTCTCCTTCCAACCTTACAGTGAAACATAGAACATGTTACAGTAACACATACCCTCAGTACATGACATCTTATCTTTCCATGACTGACATCCTCCAATTATCAGTGTTGGTTAATACTTTCTTTCCAAAGAAACATCAATAAATAACCCAGAGTGACTTCATGCGGGTCAGACACATTTTTATGAATGTGACTTGTTACAGTTGTGTTGGAGTGAATACAAGATGCTTTAAAAGATTTGCTCATTGATCAAGGAAGAAGTGCTCTTCAAGTGTCGCAGCGTTGCATGACTCCAGCACAGATGCACGTTTTATTAAGATCCCTTTTATCTCGTCAAGCAACCCATTTAATCCAGCAGTGATCTCAAGGTTGCACCTTGCTAAATGTGATCCAACAGCACGATAAAAGAACACAAAATAGAAACATGACCTCCTTGGTAGAGGTGATAATAGCGTTCTACAGTAGATCCTCATTCATCGCTTTGGATCGCAGCATGAAATACATCCTCACGTCCCCTGATTATCACAGCTGGAATGTTCTGAACACGCTGGAGACAAGCAAACAAAACCACACACACACACGCACACACGCACACACACACGCACACGCACACGCACACGCACACGCACACGCTTTCAGACACTTTCGGGAATGCCACAAAGTTTCTGTTTTCAGTCATGACAACACTAAGAGGAGATCATACACATCCTCACACTATAAACAAGCAGGAACTTTTACGACAGCTCACATTTGCAATCTGCTTCGAAGCGCACTTGCGACAAATGAAATGACAGCTTTTTCCCACCGACGCACGATCTACTGCAACTACCACGTTAAGAACTGAAGGTGTAACGACTGCAGATCAGTGACATGTGGGGGACCCTCCATTCCTGCCCTCAGAAGTCTACTCTTTAAGGCAGCTTGAGAAATCTCCCGCAGACCCACCGACACGACTGGAAGTTTTATTCCAGCGAAAGCCGGCCAGCCCCACAACGCTAACTACCAGCTTTGAAATGCACATCACAGTTTGTGCATGCAAATACGTATGCAAGCCAATGACAACACAAGTATGACACACTGATTCACTGGCCCCGAACTGCCCCCTCCTTCCACCGGAACAGAGGGAAAGTCTTAAAAGATGCGTTAAAATGTTGATTTTTTTTTATTACTTTCTTTCTTTTTTTGTGTTTTTTTTTTCTTAATCTCATTTTTAAGAGAGGGCATTCGGAGCGAGAGGCTGCGAGTGCTTCTTCCTGGACATTCAGTCGACTTTCTTGCTGCGGAGTCGGAGCGTGTCCAGCAGGTATCTGCAGACGGAGCCGCTGTGTTGGGAGACGAGTGTGAGGAACTTCCCGTGGACGAGGGTCAGCAAGGTCTGGTGGCCCGTGGCCCACACCCGGTACCACGGCCCGTAGAACGGGTCGGACACGGCCGGACACAGCATGTTGTTCAGGTTGACCTCAGTCGCCTGGGGGACAACAAAGATTGAAGCAGTGATTTGATAAAGTTCATTTTGTCCACGGCTTTCCAATCTAACTTGCTGATTCTTTTCATCGGACAAGAATATTTAGGTTTTTAAATACCTGACATGTTTGGGCGATTACCTGACACGCTCTCTCCTACCTGGAGCATCCGGGAGGGGGGAACGGACAGCAGAGTGCGTGACTCACCTGTCAGGTTCACTCCTTTTAACATCAGCACACACACCATTCTGTGACTCTGATGAAGGCGGAAGTAATCGCAGAAACACGTCTGGTATTTCAAAACCTAAATATTCTTGTCCGACGAAAAGAATCAGCAAGAAAGATTAAAGCAGTGCGAGACCTAATCGGATACAAATGTAAATGTGACAAGTATTATTGGTGTGGATGAAGTTTCAACAAACGTCATGGTCACTTTCACTCTGCGTATCTTTATAAAATCATGAATTTCCTCTTGATTTTTCTACTCATGAAAAAACAAAAAAAAAACTTTCAAATGTGAGAACAAAATGTTTCTTTTTGGAAACATAGCAATTAATCTTGGCGCTCACATCAAAATAAATTGCCATTTAAATCTCTTTTTCCTGACGGGTCGTGTGGGAAGGCTCCCTTCAGACAAGCTGAAGTAATTTACCTTCCTAAGTGTACTGAGTGCATAAAAATTATTCTGTTCAGGCGTCCCTGTCTCGGAATATTATACGAGTTTTAATGGGGCTTATGCTTTTATATTTTAGTTGTGTTCTACAGTTGGGTGAAAGTACTAAGTACACATACTAAAATGCAGCGCTAGCCTGCTGAGGGACCTCTCAGGATTTTAACACTGTTCCCTTTGCTCCTCCTGTTGGTTGATGTCAAATATTACTGCAATTAAACTTTTTCTCTTGCGAGTCTCACAGGCAGGTTTGTCATCCCAGACCCCTGAGTCTGGTTCTGCTGGAGTGTTGTTGTACGTTTGTGGAATGCCCTTCACCGCGTGCACGCTCAGGATGGGGGACTGCACTGAAGTGAAGATTTAACCCGATCTGCTGGGTTCCTCTGCTCGGTTGCAGTTCTGAGATCTGGAACTACGCGCTATTGGAATAAACTGGAATAACTGAGTGACAGTGAAATGGACCGAACTGGATCGTCGATGACTGAACTTCATCAAACTTCTGTGTGAAATTCATTGAGATGATTTGTTTTGACCTGTCGCTACACAGACAAAGTTAATTTAATTGAAGTGAAATAAAACTGAGTGTAGCAGAGATGTTTTGTCACAAAAACAGCATCTGTGAAAGGCTGAGTTGTAGAGGAGTAAAGGTAGGAGGATCTCCACTTTGACAATGAATGTGTGAAGAAGAAGAAAAATCACTGAAATGTTTTACAAACAATGTTCCTTAAAAAGGAAAATGGGAGCTTAAAATTATACTACGCTATATTATACACTAAAGTTGGAAACGCCTTTCAAAACGTTATCGTGCAGAATAGCAGCCTTATATCCACCTGGTCTGGGCTCAGAGGCATCTGGGAAAGAAATGTGTGCTGTGTCAGAAGAATCCTGATCTGGTTTGGAAACAATGGCGCCTTGTGCTCCGGTCCGGGAATGAAAAGAGATCATCCAGACTGTCATCAGAGACGAGTCCAGAAGCCAGAGCCTCTGATGAGGTTGTACTCGAGCCTTTGGAAAAGGCCATTTACACGTCTGTGATGCCAACATTATTGGGGGAAAGTACACAGAGACTTCAGAGCAACATATGCTGCCTCGGAGGCAACAGCTTTCCCCGGGACGTCATGCAACATTCTGTTCACATCACAAAGACGTGATGAAGACGCGTGCATGAGCCTGCAGTCCTGATCTGTCCCCAACACAGCGTGTGAGGAGAAGTATGAAAAGAGAAATGCAACGACAAAGACCCAGTGCTGCTGCGCATCTTCAGACGTATTTGAAGGAAGAAATGGGACAAAATAAGTGAAACGTTTCACTGCTTTGTGTCCTCAATGCTAGAAAGCCTTTTAATTCTGGGAGAAGAGATGGAAACTTGCCAGAGAGGTGAAAAGTTGGCAAGTTTTTTTAATTTAAATTGATACATATTACCATATAAATCAAGTTGATAAAAAAAAAAACACATGAATTACCTTGAGTTCTGGGATATGTATATGATTTCTTTTTAAATTGCACTTTCCATCTGGTCCCAGGGTTTTCCGATTAAAGGCAGTGAATGTTTTCCTCTGAACACATGAAGTCAGGGCTTTTACTGCAGCTGCTTTCAGGGGAGAGTTTTCTGCATATTTCTGCTTCTAATTCGATGTTCAACAAGTGCAAATAAACTTGTTTGGACTTAAATCAGGTGATTAACTGTGAACAACATTGCACTATTTGACTGAATCTGAGGCGAGCTGAGCTTCAGCTGAGCTGCTGCTGTTAAGATTAGTCAGTTAACACGTGTAAATACATTTTAATTTGCTAATTCTTTTTGTCTGACAAGAGTTTTTAGGTTTTTTATAATACATGACATGTTTCGGCGATTCCTTTCGCATTCATCAGAGTCACAAGCACTGAAACATGTCAGGTATTTAAAAAAATCTAAAAATTCTTGTCCAACAAAAAGAATTAGCAAATTAAATTGTAAAGCCATGGAAAAAATGAACTTTATTAAATAATCATGAGTAAATAAAAGTGTAGCCGTCGTAAACACAGCGCTGGTCACGCTGTGATGTGGTCACATGGCGTGACAGATGACAGGTCGGTTTTTGAACCAACTCTTCACATTATTCTCTTCATCAATTTATATCAGTTTCATCCTCCTACATCTCTTAAAACTGACCAAACTCATTGTGATATGTTTGCAAAAAAGTTTATCATAAGCTCAATGCAAAGGAAGCTATGAGTTCGATACGGCTGTCGAGCCTCGAAAAATCCGCCGACCGTAAATGTTGGACTTAATTAACCTCTTCAGATGAAACCGGGGATAAAAAGTGAGATCCCTGCAGGTGTTTTGTGTGTGGAAGTAGCAGGAGATGGACAGCAGAGGGCTCCACCTTACCAGGCCGAGGACCTGCAGGAAGAGGAAATGATAGAGGAACAGGATGCCGGTGGAGAGCAGCGCCCACCACATGTCTCCCAGAGGCTCGGGCTTGTACACACCTGCAAAAAGAATCACTTTCAAAAAAAAGTCTGCAACAGTTTTCTAGTTAAAGAGACCACATGTGCAGGAAATGCATTTTGCAAACCAAACTGGGCCATGTGTTTAGTAGAAATGTGCAAAATACAAACGGATCAACTGATATGCCTTTCTACTTCCCTGTGTGTGCGTGTGTAGTTCTTCAAATGGACAGTGTAACCGCAGAAAAACTATTAACAGGATGTGTGTCAAACCAGCTTTTCCTGTTTGCTCGCTGGCACTTTTTGAGGAAGTGACATGAAAGGAGGATGAATTTAACATTTGTTTTGGTTGGACTCTGGTGTCACACTACTGATGAACAATGAGGCGTTTCTGACCTCAGGGTTTATGAGCAAGATCAACTTCCTCAAGCATTTTCACTACTTCTCCTCCCTCAAACAAACATGCTTTCCTTCTATGCCATCTGCTCTGAATTTTGGTTTGAAGATAACAGTTTCCACTCCTCTCCTGCTCCGCAGTTTATTCTTCCAAAATGTACTATCTTTGTAACTATTCTCTGGGGAAAAACAATCAAAACTGCAGAATTTGATGGACATGTAATCCAGATATGAACTTTGTTTCAGTTCCCAGGTGCAGAGCTGGAGGTGCTGCAGCTCATACCTGCAGGTTAACTCAACTGTAAATGTTTTACTCGGGCGGCCTCGTGATCTTTGCTCTGCAGCCTCTGGATCCTGCAGCTACAACAGAGGAAGCAGGATCCATTGTTTTGACACCGAGGAGAGCGTGGATTTTTATTTTGCACGAGTCTCGTCCCAGCTGTGTTTTTCCGTTTGGGCTTTGTGCATTTAGAAAAGCAGTTTAGAATAAGCACGACTCTGACGTGAGCGTCAGCAGCCAAACGCAGAGTAAAGCATGTACCCGCAGCATCATGTCATTAAGACCTCGCTCGGCTGAGGCTGAAAGCTTTTTCTATATTGTCAGAATGAAAACAAGATGATTGATCACTCACCTCCTTTCCTGAAAAGGTAAATAGGCACCAAGTACAGCATGGAGTGCTGGATGTAGTAGATCTCCTTTTCAAACGGTAGCTGAGGAGTAAACAGAATAAGCCTATAAACATGACAGAGCCAAAACACACAACAACAGATGCAACAGCATAAACACGGCGGATAAAACCTGAAGTAGTTATTTAAGTAAGACTATTACATTGTCTGTCAAGAATGAGGGATGATCTCTGCATTTTTTTGTTTTCTTTGATAAAAACAAACTGTTCTCTGTGAATAAATTCCAAGACTTTTTGTCTTTTAAAAGGTTTAATGTTCTAATTTGAAGGTTTTTACATGAAGAAGATGTGATGCCATTTATGAACAGGCTGCAGCATCGTATTCAGCACTTGCTGAGAAAGAAAAGAAGAAAAACAGTAACAAAGTCATATGTTTAAAAAGAAAATGTCAAGGACGGCATGGTTTCCTGTGAGACATTTTTTCTGTTTCTTAATAACCAAAAGGGAACTACAGATTAGAAAGAAAACCTTTGCTTCGCAATGATGAGGTGCTCTGTGGCAACCTCGCTGCTATTCGTGATATTGTGCTAACACTTTCCATATTTTGAGGAGTTTGAATTCTGTTTTCTTCACTGAAATCAGGTTTTAGGTTAATACATTACATAACGGGCCTGGTCCCCATCTGGAGCTGGAACTAAGAGCTTTCTTCTTCCACAAAAGCAGCAGGTATTTCTTTGTTGTAACAATGCTTCTTGGAAATAAATCTGATACTGTTGGGAAGCCTGTTTATTTCCCTCTTAAATGGAAACACATTTGTCGGGAACATGCATTTGTGGGATGGGCAGCAGAGCTGAGTATGTGGGTTGGGCCTGTGAAACATTTGCCAAATCTTCTCTCCCAATGCCAAACAGCCTTTTTTGCTGTTACTATTGACTCTTGTTATGAGATTGCGGCACCCCCAGTTGCTGCCAAATGCTGAAAAAACGAGGCTTGTCATCATTGGAGGCAATCTCAATGCAGAGAGACAAGGAGATGAGATTCTGCAATCACATTTCACCACAGTCTGGGACTGATCTATCCTCCAAGATGACAATACTTGCCCCCACAGAGCGGGATTTATCAGAGACAACCTTCAGATTTTTGGACTGGAGACTATGGAAAGGCCTGCCAGCAGTCCTGATCTCAACCCCTCTGAACAGTCCTGGGATCAGCTTAAACGTGCTGTTCATGCCAGAGTAACCAACACATCCACGTTGGCTGACTTGTGACAAATGTTGGTTGAAGAATTGGACACCATCCCAGAGCAGTGTGAGACCAGGCTGGTGACCAGCATGAGGAGGAGGGGCCAGGCTGTTGTGGCTGTGTATGCAGGGTGTCTACAGGTTTGACCAAGGTCAATTTAAGACTTTTTAATACCATTTTCAAAGAAAATTTAAGACAGTCACTAAGAAATCCAGCGCTGGGGTCAAGGTTGCCAGATCTGGCTGACAGGTTCCAGCCCAAACGCAATGTAAAACCCGCCAAAATAGTAAAAAAAAACAGCACAATTTCAAGTCATTTGAGCAAATGAAGCCAAAAAAAAGTTCAGGCTCCAAACAAAGACTACAATTAAATTGAGTAGATTAAAGCAAATAAAATATCAGTGTGTTTAATGTGTAAGTTTATACTTTTTTGTTAATAATTTCTCCTAAATATTTAGTAAAAATCAGGAAAAGCAACCCAAATCTATATTTTCCAGCCCAATTGGGCTGAAACTTGCCCAATCTGGCAACACAGATTTAGAACCTCCACATGAGATTCTGCTCAAAACTATGAAATAAACTTTTTAATGATGACTGGATACATTTATTCTAAAATTAAGATTAAAAAATGAAGACCCTTGGATTGAGATTTAAGACCAATTAAGACATTTAAAGACCTTATTTCAGGAAAATGGAATCTGAGACTTTTTAAGGACCCGCAGCCACCCTGGTATGGATCTTCTACACACTACTGAGGCTCCTGACTGTTAAATGAATACATTGTTAAATTCCTAATATGTATTCTTAAAACTAAACGAAATAAACAGGCTTTCCAACAGTTTATTGCCAAGAGGCACTGTTACAACAAAGAAATAATTTACCAAACACAATGATGTTGGAACCAATCACTTTTTATGCTAGAACATATTTATGATTGAAACAACCACAGCAACAAGAAAGTTCTATTTTGGTGTGACCTGTGAAGATTTGATGATGTTTCACAAAAATAAATAAATCTATAGTTAAACCATACAAGCGCCACACTATAAATGTCACACTCTTGACATGAGGGCGATAATACGGCCCAGCGCTGTCTCTCTGAACATATGAGGAGGGAGAGATGACGCCTGCCCTCTTGTTAAGCTGTCACGAGGCGTAAAACACATGAAGGACATGAATCTTTCCCTCGTTCAACTCTGAAACAGAACAAAGGATGCAGACTGTGGACAGGATCTGACGATAACCGATTACCTACCAGTCTGGTGTTGACGACTGGGAACATTAAAGCCAGTAGTGCTCCGTTCAACATGTGGACCTGCAGTCTGAAATCACACGGGGCAAAATTAAGTCAAAGCCAACGATGGGAGACATGATCAAAGTCATTAATACCAATGGGATTGTAAAAACCATATGAATAAAAAACACATCCCATTCATGAGGCTCACAGAGAATTACTTCCACATTTCATGCATCATTGCATTACTGACTCTCAGTGTTAGCTGGACCACATTAGGGCTGGGCGATATATCGAGATTTTAATATATATCGATATATTTTCAAACGCGATATGGTACGAGACAATATCGTTTATATCGATTTAAAAAAAATAAATAAATAAATAAATATTTTTTTTAAATTAAATTTTTTTTTTTTTATGATTTTGATATAGCTTATTTTGTGACAAATTGACTTGAATGTTTTATTTGAGATTTGCACAAATGTTTTGTTATTTGCACAACTGTCAACCTCAGTGGAAAAGTCTGCCTGTTACTGTCTACATTGTATTAATTGTTATGCAGGAAAGGGATATTTGTTTTGTTTTATTTTATTCAAGAAGCATTTTTATTCTATATATGCAGGCAGTTTATTTTTATTTCATTTGTTTTATACATTTTGATATTGTGCAGACCTCTGTTAATAAAGGAACCTGTGTGACATTTGGCACAAGGCTTTGTATTAAAACAGTTTTTTTAAGGATTTGCCTCAGAAAAAAAATTAAGCTAACAGAGATGCTATGCTATAATGCTTTGGGGGAAACCCCAATTATTGCACAGAAAAAATATCGAGATATATATCGAGTATCGCCATTCAGCTAGAAAATATCGAGATATGACTTTTGGTCCATATCGCCCAGCCCTAGACCACATCAGCGGTGAAAAGGAGGAACAGTGTCGTCCTCTCTGGTGATGTTACGAGCAGCTGTCTGTCATTCTTTGGCAAGGTCAGTGGCTAGCTGGAGTATTGATTTTGAAAGGTCAGGTCACAGATATTCCCCACCACGTGTAAGCTTTAGAGAGCTGACATTTCTTTACGGTACACAGAAATCATACAAAGTTTCCGTTATGAAACAGCGTTTTCCCCAAGTTCACTCATACTTAGTGTTTCCTGTAAATACAGTCGTGAGAAAATGAAACCACAACATGCTCCAATTCTAAGGTTCTCATGGAACAGGATGTAATATAAAGTCATCTGGTTCTCATTAGGTGTTAAGATTTGGAAAAAACAAAACAACCTCAAACCACCAACAACACATTATGCAATGTTGTTATTTATTAAAAAAGAAAAACTAAAAGGCAGAAAGCAGTGTGTGACAAACCATGTTCCCCCCATGATTCAAAGATCTGCAGATAAACTTTGGCATCATTAACCGGAAGTTGTCATTTCCTGTCTGACATCAGTTTCTCACATAGCTGTGGAGGAGTTTTGGCCCACTTTCATTTACAGTGTTGCTTCAGTTCTTAATAGTTTGCAAGGATTTCTTTTCTTTTAACACAGCTTTCTTAATGTCCTGGCACAGAATTTCAATCAGACTGAGGTTCACGGTGGAAAAAGAAAAGTTGCTACGGCCCGTTGTCGACCTGTCGGTGTGATTGAGTTCCAGGAATCAACTTCAGCCAAGTTTTAGTTGTCGGGGAGACGGCTTCACATCTGCCCCTAACAAACATTTAAGCTCCTGGTCGTCCGAGTTACTGAAAGGATCCCGGGTCCCGTAACTATGAATCAAGCCTGAACCGTTACCCTGCCACTCACGTGCTTGACAGTTACTTGGAGCCGTGTTTAGTTTTCATCCTCGGTGGTTTTGTCCGTTCAAAAGAACAGAAGTCCTTTTTTTTTGCCCTCACAACGTTTTAGAGAAAGTGTGGAACCATTTGTTTTTATAAAGAACATGCTGCCGTTCGAAACGAGCCATGACCGCCACCACATGTGTGAAGTGTAGTCTACACAGAGAATCTCATATTTGAGCAAATGTTTTTGTTACTTTTAAAAACCTGCAACATTTTAAATCTGTTATTTTAAGGTTGTAAAAAGTACTTTTAAAGAAATAAAATATTTTTAAAGTGAAGCAGTATGTAAATGCTGACAATAATTTGTTATGAAGGTGTAAAAGGAAGACCCTGAATACCCTGCTGACATTTAACCAATCAGAAAAACCACAACATCCTCTATATTTCAGAGAAAGTACTCTTGTCTTTAGCATTTGGAGGTGTGAAAAGTACCCCAGATAAGACTAAATGGCCTGTGGTGTGATGTCCACCTTAAAAGTGTTGACACGGGGAAACCCATGTTGCCTTTTATTGTGACCGCTGAGAAATCTAGCATGTCGAATTAAAAATCTAAAACCCAAGACCTTCCTGGCATTTACGACAGCAGGCTAATTCAATATATCGGCGAATGCAACAGGACGAGACGGAGCATCGTGACCGTGCGGGTTTACCTCTTCTAGAGCAAGATATATGTAAAGGAAATGGAAATCAATAATTCCATTTTCTTTCCTGAAGCTGATGTTTTTATTGGCCAGTGTGTCACATTTTTACGTCGCTACATCTGCTTGCTGTAACTGCTGACCGCTGACTGCAGCTGTGCCCTCCGCCACGCCCGGCGGCCATAAAACCACCTCCGATTTATGAATCTTTTTTAACTAAATCTTACATTTACTCTCTCATGAATAAATATAACTTTTCTGTCCAGGGGAACTGTAGAGGAGAGAAGACCGTGAACCCAAACAGAAGCATTAACAATAAAATATCTGTGGAAAAGACATTTTACTTTACAGAAGCAATTACTTTGGAGGTCCAAGACCTTTTTCTTTCTATGGAAACAAGAGACCATTTAAATTCATTTAAACCCCTGGCCAATCTCATATTCCAGTTGGTACTTAAGTTCATGATAACAAGCTCCTTTGCAAAGTTTACAGAACATGTGGATGAAATTAATAATGTAAGAAACTCAGTTGGCACAAATTTAAGTCAATGCTACCGACATACAGTTAGATTAAAAGACTATAAACACAGACATGAACTATGGTAAATATATTTACCTAAATACAACCATTGCAGTTTTACACGGAGGGCAGGCCAGCAGGAAGATCTGTTGAGAGAGATGATAAACCACATTATTACATGAAACCCGTATGGTCTTTATCGCACAGGTGAAGCGTTGTAAGAGCTCCAAGCTCTCAGTGCTGAAAGTAAACAAAACCTAAATACTTTAACAAGTGGGTGCTTGTGTAATCAGAGGTTTCTCCACGGCATCAGGCATCTTACTGCTTCTTCAAATCAAGAAAAGAAAAAAACATCTATAAAGAATTTGGGCAGGATTCAGGAGGACAGGTGAGGGGAGTGAGGAAATAATGGCTTTCTGTTACAGAATGACATGGAACCAAACCAGAATTAAATTCAGGGCTAAGAAAAACAAAACTGCATGTTATAATGGATGCCGTTTAGATTTATTGCAACTCCTATAAGATAATTCCTGAATGAATGTGATCTGGGCGATTCTGCAAACACGGGCTGCTTCAAAACAACATCCGTCACACGCAGGTCGGACGCTACAAGGCTGGAAAAAGAATTACAAGACGGTAATTTTGTTGTCCAAACAAACCACTTGCCAGAGCTGACAGGGCGGGTCAGCCCTTCCAGGTTCCTGAGATGGATTACCGGTACTGGTATCAATAGTCTGACTCAACAGATTTGTAACACTGGAGATGAGCAAACTGGCCTCTCAATCTGAGCGGCATTTGCTCCCACATTGTGCTTCCCTTGTGCCAGCTGATGATCACTAGTTTTTAAATGTGCTTCTTTTCAGGAAATATCCCCCGAGTTAGAGGCCTGCAAGATGACAACGGTGAGCTTTGATGAAGATGTAATCCTTCCCATCTTGTACTAAATGTGTGTATTAACTTTGAACTGACCAATTGGAGCAGAGTTGAGAGGCAGCTTTAACCTGCTATGAGGAAACGCTTCGGTCACGCCCACACCCAGCTCCAACTAGGGCTGTTCGATTGCGGTCGATGCGGTAGACCGGCTCGTGTTCCTTGCAAAAAACTTGCAAATGTGAATAGCAAATGTAATGACTGACATTACACACCTCTACCTCCTTCATGGGTTGCATTATTATTTAGCATGCAAAGACCCAGTTTAGTTTAATTAGAAAATGTCTTGTTTTATTTAATTGGAAATGTAACTTACTGTATGTTTGCAAGTGCTGATTTGCTGATTTTTTTTTTCAGAGATAAAACTTTATATTTTATTATATTTTTTAAAACTTTTTTTCAACTTATTTTACAGAGTTTTGCACTTTATTCATTCATTTTTGGTTTAATAAGAGCAAAGTTTGCACTTAAAGCCCAACGGGGCAAATGTTCAATAAAAAAACAGCATATTTGAAATCATTTCTTTGCCTTTTGTCAATTCACAAAATAATCGTAATCGAAAATCGGATTTTGAGAGAAAAAAATCGAGATTTTATTTTTGGGCAAAATCGAACAGCCCTAGCTCCAACCTTCTGGGTTGAGGCTCATACAGATCTACGGTTTGTTGCAGACTGGCTCTAACAACGGGGTCACCTCCATTCCTGATTCACCAAGACTTTACTGCATAACTATTAGCAGAAAATATAAAAATAATAACTTATCATGGTGTTAGCAACACAGACATGGGGCAGTAGGCTCCGCTGACTTTGATGTCCTGGGTATCAGCTGTTAAGGAGCTAATCATTGCTATACTTTTATATATAAGGCAATGCTTGGTCTGCTGCCTTCTTACATCTGCTCCTTGATTGTACAGAGAAGTCCTGGTTCTTACTTGCTACGTTCACAAGACTATACCTGTTGCTCTCTGTTCCTTTTGCCAGAACTGAACTGGGCAAAAGAGCCTTTGTTTATTCTGCTCCTTCAGCCTGGAACATATTACAAGATGACTGGAGGCTAACAGAGTTAATTTCTCTGAGAAATTTAAAAAAAAATGTCCGCAACTGTGTACATGTACAGTACGGGTCAGGAGACAAAAGAGCAATCTGCAACAAACATGGATATCTTTTTTTGAGAGTTGAAATGCTCATGTTGACATGGATTGCTTTTACTTTTAAAATAGTTTTAAACCACTAAAGTGTGGGCGTAATCTTAGTTTTGTGTCGGCCAATACACTTCTTGAGCAGTTTCATGGGGATTTAAGGTTGTGCATCTGTCACATGACGCAGTGCTGTGAAGACATTTAAAGGTGTGTGATGATATTATAGCGGTAAAGGGCCCAACAAAATCATGGAGAGCAATAAAGCAAACACAGGTATCTGCCATAGAAATGAACTGAGCTGTCACTGTAAGTGTTGAATAATGGAGAAAAATACTGGATTATCGGATGCACAGGGAAGAGAGCAACATTTACTCTCATCAACCTCGTCAGTGTAAATAGCATAAAAATATAATGCATCACTTTCACTTATCATCTAGTCACAGTCTTATACTCCTCATCAGCTGCTTGATCTAATGAGCGCAATAACTTTTAAAACTATGTAACTACTATAAACATGTGGCTTTTACTCTGAAACACTGTGATGCCTCCTTTTATGCATTTGCTTTAACAAGACGTCATCTGTCATCTACAGGGCTGAGCCTCTGGGAGGAAGGGGCAACTTGTTTATCACTCAGAAATGAAGACAAAGAGTTACTGACATTAGCTAATGTTTCCTAGATAATTAGCAAACTCTGGGTTTCCATGGCAGCATTATGAATTTAGAAAGTGTTCCTTGGAGAACGCCAGACAAGACTCGGATGTAGGCAGCATGTGAACCTTCATTGAGCAAGTGTTCAGGCTTAAAAGATGAAGGAGTTTAATTACTCAGTGCAATCCTCTGGGTTTATTCAGAATGACGCTGTCGCTGTTCTTCCTAACAAACAAACCTCTAAACGTGGCAACGCTTTAGAAAGGAAGGGTGGAAGACAGTGGACACTATCTGCAACTGAGGTGTGAAAGTGTTAATACGAGAATGACCTCACGAGGAAGAAAGGTGTGAGAACTAACAGTCACCAGATACATTTCTGGACTAGGGGCAATATTAAATATTTCTTTCCTCTTTCTCTCCTCATTTATTTATAGTTGTAGTTTAGTGTTTATATGATCAGAATCTCCTTTAATTACAACAGCGTATGTCTGGATCCCAACTGCTGCATCGGCTCTCCTGGGACTGGGAAATAGATTTCATGCAAATTATTGGGGGAGCTTTGATAATTGATAAAAAAAACAATTGATTGGGGATCCTTGTTGTGTTACTGCTGCAAAAACCTTAACTGATCCAATTTTCTTGTGTGACCTGGTCCAGTTAAAAATGGTATGATGTTAAAATCAAACCTATTTCAGAAAAAGACAATTTCCTGTGTGGTGTGCTGACTGAGGAAGTCACTAGCTTAATATAAGCAACCTGAGCACCGCAAAACATGATGGGAGGGGGCGGGACGGGGCTTTGCAGACCTGGGCTTTTGTTTTTTAGGTCTCACCTAAAACTTTGAAGAGATAAAAAGAGCTACAGGAGAGTTTACCAACCAACATGGCTTTCAGAAAATTCAATGAGCGATTAAGGACAGAAGGACAGAATTAGATTATACACAAAACAAGAGTTGGTGGAAGTTCTTTCGTAGATTGAGTTGTTTTGATGTTCCTGCAAGACAACAATGAAGCTCAATCTGACTACATACATACATTAATGTTTTTAGCATGTCATGTGACCATTGGGATGTCAATCTGGGGCATTGAACTTTTGTGAAACACACATCCATCCATTAAGATCCACCATTGTTCCTGCTGACTTTGCTCATGACGCTGCGCCGCTCACGGTCAGATTCGGCGTCATCACAGTCTTCCGGGTCTTCATAGCCCTGCTCTGTAGCAGTTTATATGGAAATGTATGAGGGAGATTAAGAGACTAAGCCCATATTTAATGAAAACAGAAGTGAATTTCCTATTTAAGAGGGAACAAGCAGTTACAAAGGCATTGTATCAGCTGTTGATTTACTGTAATCTCTGTAAAATGGTAATGATTTCAAGTGCAAATAGATGTGAAGAAATAAAAGCTATATTTTAAAAGATCTCTTTGTGCAACATTGGCTTAAATCTCAGAAATGACATGTATCTGACTGATTTCACACAATCAACTCTGGCTCCCGCCCAAATGGCCCATTCAATACCGAAGCTAAACATCTCACGTTGTAATAACATTAGGCCTATGCAGACTTTGTTGCCTAAAGGAAAACTAATGCTGTTAAAAACAAATCTCCATCCATTCTAGATGATGACATGTTGCTGTAACAACCAGCTAAGCTCAGCCATTAGCTCCCAGCCAGCGAAACACTTTCACGCTAGCTGCACAGGGGGGTAAAATAGTGGCCGAAGATGTCACCATGAATTCCCTTAATGTGAACTGAGAGCTTTTCACCTTTTACAACAGCAGGGGAACCAGAGTTTCAGCAGGTTTCCTGCATTCTTGGAGGTTAGTTACGTATCAGATGGTTTACAATGCAGGACAGACATGCTGCTCCTGCAGGATTCACATTCATGTTGCAACAGCTGCACCGATGCTGGGACTTCAACTCTATTATTCTTTTTAAAGCCACACAGAAAGTTCATCAAGACTGAAAAAGGGAAATCAAAAAAGTGTTTGACTGGTTATCAGGACCAATTATGGCACTCCTCACTTATATGGGACATTCAGAGAATTATATTTCTCATTTTGTGCCTCTCCTTTATGTTTTGAAACATGAAGCCCTGGACATGTCCTGTTTCAAAACATGTCATAATTAATGACATACAGCTTTGATTGGTCATTGAGAATCCAGAGTTTCACCAGAGTTTCCAAGACCATGTCGAACTAGGAGCGGTGGCAGAAACTGTCACAACATTCCCAGAAACGTCTGAATCCATAAGGCTGCCTTCAAACACTAGTACTAGCAGCCCCAGCAGATTTCCCTCAGTAACTTCATCTTGGGGATTTCTCTGTGTAATTAAGACCATCTGCCTCTGTAAATAATTACCAGATTCAAGAGTTCTCCTCGCCCTCTCCAGGGCAAAACAATTTTGTCATCTCTCTCCACAACCTATCTGCAGCAACAATAGAAGAATCCGTCTCACATGACCTCCACATTACACTTATAATGCTTAAAGCAGGCTCCATGCAATACAATTAACTCTTGCGTCCATGTCTCACTCTTCTACAGCTGATGTTATCTAATACTGCAGCAAACTGATCTCAATGCCACCGACTATCTTATTTCCTCCCCTTGCTCTCCTCAGTTCCAAAGTAATGTGGAAGAAAAAGATTTGCACAATGCTTCAGGTGAGGACAGCGGGGTGCAAGGACAGCATTTATTCCAGGGTACAAATGAAGTGTTATAACCACCTCCATAAAATTAGGGTTAGATGATATAAACTGATAGACGTATGCACTTCTAGGTAACTTTAACGGCATGTTTTGAGGCCGCTCTTGGCTTTCTTAATTGATTTTTGAGATTCTTTTACAGCAGCTGCATGCATTCTACCAACATATCGATTTAACACAACGATAATCAAATTACCAACCCTATTAACTATACTTCCGTTTTACAAGTGGAGCCATAAGTTTGATCTGTTCTGCATTGCTACAGCTGAGAAAGTACATGAGGATGTGTTGAGTAATGAAGCCGAAGTGGTTTGATAATCTGAAGATACTGAAATGTATTGACAAATTTTCAATTTGAAAAATTAAATCCTTTTAAAGCTGCAGCAGAAACTCCAAGGGCCTTTTTTGCAAAGTGATGTGATATTACTACCTGCAGCATGTGATAATATTTATCAGCAGTCTCCCTGTTATCTTCTTACTTTAAACGAGCCATAAACTCAGTCATGCGGGCTGCCCTGCTGAGATCTATGCGGGAAGGAAGCTCCGTGGATTTTCAGATGAAGGGCTTGAGCTTGTCAACAAAACAACCAAAAAGGTCATCTTTGTCCTTGAAAAACAGTAAACACAGCACTATAGACACTCCCTTTCTTAAACTTTAACAGGCATATGACTGGACAGCATTTTCACAGTAATTAAACATGTAATCATTTAACAGGGAATCGTGGTGCCAGTGTCATAACAGGCTCAGTTATGAGTCCTGGCTTGCAGAGATGAGCTCAGGCAGATAAAAGACAAGGGGACTTGATTTCATGTTATTGCAGATGTTTTTAAATCATCTTTATGGGCCAAATCCTGCATTTAGACAGAGTGGTCTTGACAAATAATCAGTCAGGGCTAAGTTCAACTCATCTTTGCCTGTTACATAAACTCTAATCATGAATTTCAGCTTGCATGGTATATCTAATTTATTCAAAATTATATGGATAAAAACCCTTTCTAAGCCTCCATGCACCGTCGTCCAGGACGTCCACACCAGATGGCATCTGGTTCTCGTCTTGTTTATAGAAGTAACCCCACCCATATCAGCTGCACTCAAGTGAAAAAAACATGACAGTAAACTGGTAAGTGTGACATCTCCCGAAGTGACAGCTCTTGCGTTATGTTCTGCAAAACATACCAGACATTCATACCGTGGGGTTTAAAGGAGCCGCTCATCACTCATCAGACAGAGACCTCAAGCTGCGGGACTTTCTCACCTTGTATCGAGTGATGCATGCTTACCTGCTGTGTCAGGCGTGTGTGATAACGGGCACAGGCTCTACATGGGTTAAATTGTGACTAAGATGAATATTTATTGGGTAAAATAAACACCAGTTTCACAAAAATGCTGCAAATCTTAAAAACACCGGTGCATACCATGTACTTAGGACTAAAGGCAGTGTTCCCCAGCCGTTGTAAGAACATGTAGGATTCATCAATAGTATCTATTGCCCTCTTGTAGACAAGTTGTTAAAGGCTGTACTAAGCTCAGTGAGCCGTAGCAGCACTTGGCTCTGCATGTCTCCCCTCACATCATAAGAAACTGAACAGGTAGCTACATTTCTCAGCTTATCAAGTGTCATATAACTAGTTACTCTGAACTCAAAATCATTGCGAGTATTGGAGCGGGGCAAGCGCACAGGAGATGAGAAGAATGGCTTTTAGGGAGGTTTCCACAATCCTTAATAATTGTTTTGATCGGTGAGTTTTCCTCAGCTCTGAAAAGGATTAAAATGAAGTGGCCACACCCAAACACTGGGGATCCAAACTCCAGCAGCCTGGAATCATTATGAGTCCGTGTGGACTGACGCATTCAATGTTCAAGAGAGGAAGAACCTTCAAAGAACAATCACCCCTGCCAAGATGCCAAACATTCAACACATAAAAAAAAAAAAAAAAAGATTATTCTGTGAAAGTATACAGTGTACTGCTTGGCAAAAAAAAAAAAAACAACAAAAAAACAGTCACCACCTGGATTTAATTACGGAAACGTGGGAAAGCCTCCCATCGGAAAATTACTGCAGGAAGTCTTTCAGCTGGTCTTTTAACCCTAACAAATGCAGGGAGGAGCTTCTCATTTCTTCAACAAACATCTCAAGGACGGTTATGGAAAATGTTTTGCTCTTTTGGGTCGTATTATATGCAACAAGCAAACAAAACAAAATTGCTGAAACTACTAAAACTGGATTAAAAACTGTCCAAATCATCGCAACCTGGAGGGACAGTGGTGAACCACCATCTTCAGAAAACAAATAAATGGGTTTTGCAAATAATTGTGAATCATCAGATGAGAAATGAGTTAAATATCAGGATAAGAAGAGTTGTTTGATAAGGTAATGCACTCATCCAAGCCTGTGGAGGTAGTATTATGATATGGGATTACTTCAGTTGGTCTCCAGTGAGTCTTTATATGGTCTTCACATAATCTCTGTGTGAAAGTGGCTTCTGGCATTCTTTTTCTAAATGGGCTCAGTATATCTCATCATCAAAATGAGATTTTAAAGCAAGACTGGGTGCTAATAAATTAAATGTTGCATAACACTCATTTTATTTGGGGTTGCCCAAGTCTGAAAATGTATCATTCAGTAACCAGTTGAGATTTACAAAGTAATATTAGATCATAGATACAGATCAGAGTAAAACTGTCCAGCTTCCCCATCTTTATTTACACCCGGCTCCACAACATGATGGATTTGCTGTACATTAGAAAAATATAAGGTGCAAAACTGTACCACCAAAAAAAATTGCTGGTAACAGAGTGGCAAAGATATGGTTAAAAATATTGTTTTTGAACTGCATCAAACTGATATTTCCACAAAAGCATGTCACAAATATTCATTAAGAACCCAGGAAATCCTGTTAGTTTTTGAAATAAGGAAATAAGCCTCTAGCCTCTAAACCTCTTCCAAAGAAACTCTTGCACGGCACTGCTGTGCCCACAAACACCACATTGGGCAAAGCAAGAATTACACATTTTGCTGCACTCGTTCTTCTGACAACACACAGTCAAGCTTCAGCAAGCCCTTGTTCCTATTCCAGGCAAGAAATTAACACCTGGAGCCAATCCCCACTGAGATACGTTCCTGATGAAAACAACAGCTTCTCGTTAGCTGCTTTCAAATGTGAAACACAGGTTGTACAACTTCCCTTTACAAAAATATTTAATTTAATTTGCTTTTCTGATCACGCTCGTTCCTCATTAGATTGAAGAATACCTACAATGTGCCATGTCATCTTGTCTGCGGCTACCGTCAGCTCTTCACAGACCCTGTGAATCATTAGAGGCCTCTGGTTATCCTAGTCCCACCCCAACAATATTACTCATCCTGAATCTCACATAGATGATAAATAGATAGCAGTGCAGTTTGCTGTGACCTGCTGCCATTACCTGGAGTATATAATCGTGATCTGTGAAAGATCTGTGGTCAGAAAGCCAGGATGTGTCAAAGAAAAACATGCAGCAACTGCAAAACTTTAACCTACATGAGACTTTGTGATCACTCTGTGATCTGCTCTCTAAACTCTCCATGTCTCTGGTTAGAAATGTAATCCATTTGATTTGTAATTGGAAGTTTTTGTCAGGCTAAAATTAAAAGCTTTCGGAGCCTATTTAAAGGAACCAAAAAGTAATGAGGTAATAAGTGATTCTAAGAAACTGCTGCCTCAAAGCAAGCAGGTTCCTGGTATATGTGTAGAGTTTTCCGTGTTCTCCCCGTGCTTGTGTGGGTTTTCCCCAAGTACTCCGCCCTCCTCCCAAAAACATGTGGATAATTGGAGATACTAAATAGTCATTTTGAATGTGGCTCTTTGTCTATATGTGGCCCTGCGATGCACTAGCGCCCTCCAGGACGTACCCTGAACTTCTCCCGAAGAGAGCCAGGATAGATTATAGCAGATCCCTGTGACCTTGAATTGAAATATGCGAGTATAGATAATGGATAGATGGTTGCAAAATAAAAAACTACTTCTCCCCAGAACTGAGGGAGGATGAGGTCAGGCTCATAAAAACCACATGCCATATGACAGAAAACCAAACTATTGTCTCTGTCTGCCCCTCAGTTTTATGGGAAAGTTGATAAATACTTGTGTGTCTCCAGTAACACACCCTTTTAATCCTATGTTTGTGTGCAGAAACGCACTAAATATCATCTGATTAAAGTGGGTCTTAGTATTATGCAAAGTACAACAACAGATGATCCGTAACATTTGTTTTGTTTTTTTTCCCCTCTGTGCTTCTGTTTATTTAACAAAAATTAAGCCAAAAACAGTCAAAACTCATGTAGGCGATAACAAGGATCAGTTTTTTTCCTAAGAGGCTAATTTGCATTCAGGTGATGCTAATCATCAGTCTTTGATGCAGACCTCCATAAAAGTAAATATTTTGGTAGTTTGCTGGTCCATGACAGAATGTCAAGAGGGAAAGACATAAGCCTCATTTTTGGAAATGGCTTTTAAATAATTTAAAAACAATATGAAGTACAGTGTTCTAGACTGAGAAAGATTCACAAGTGAAAAGCAATCAAGATAGTTGCCAATATTCTTAGTAGTGGATGTCCCAGCATGTTTTCCCTGAGGTCAGATTGTGAAATACAAAAATAAAAAGTAAAAGAATAAAAAGCCCATACCTACATGTCAGACCCTGCAGGCTATAACTGGGCATGTTAAATGTTAATGCCCACGACATCACAATTAGAAGAGGACTAAACTGGTAGAGTTTGTTTGGAAAGGTTGCCAGGAGAAAGTATATTTTGTGTAAACAGAATATGGAAGTACAACCCAGGCATAAAAAAACAAACTCCAGTGGAGTTGTTTGACTTTGTGCCCAATTCTCAGACAGCACTTCAGCAAAAACACCTTGTACCATCTGTCAAACAGGACAGTGGTGAAGATTTGGGGTCGTTTTGAAGCAACAGGACCCCGAACTTCTCTTTATACTGTCTAAAATATTTTAGAGGAAAACGTGAGTCTCTGTCCATTATATAACCCATTAAAAATTGGATCAAGCAACAGGACACTGATCTAAAACATCAGCAAACCTTCATCTGGATAGATGAACAATATGGTTCAAGGTTATAGAAGTCGAAATCCCAACCTCCATTCTACAGAAATGCAGAGGCTTTACCTTGATACAGCAGTACATAAGTCAATGCCTAAAAAACAAAACTAACTGGAAGAATTTTGAATAAAAAAGTGGGTAAAAAGAAAAAAGAAATTCCCCACAACGATCTGACACAGATAAAAGTTGCATAGAAAAAACTGCAACAACTTATTGCTACTGAAGGTGAATCTACAAACTACTGAAACGTGGAGTTACTTAGTTTTGTCCACATTATCTTCGATTATTTTAGTTTAATAAATTAGGACACAGTGGGGGGGAATATATATGTGTATATATATATATATATATATATATATATATATATATATATATATATATATACACACACATATACACACACATGGATGGATTCAGAATTAAAACAATGTCCAAACATTAACCAGTTTAAAAACAAATATAAAAACATGATTTTCACGAGGTACAGAGGAAGGGGTTTAGCGGCTTTTAGGGGCATGAAGATAACACTTTTGGGTGAATGGGTAGATTTGTTTATATTTATGTACAGAAATGGGCAGCTAATTATATGTGTGCGCACACACATATATATATATATATATATATATATATATATATATATATATATATATATATATATATATATGTGTGTGTGATTATGTGTGAAAGCAGATATACACATAGATATAGAGCAGATGCAGTTAATAGAGACAGTATAGTGTAAATAAGTATATTTATATAATTATTTATATGGGCATGTGTGTACAAATATATAGAAATATTCAACTATGTGTATAGGTATGTGTGTGAGTATAATTACAGTATATAATAATAATAATAATACTGTTATTTAGCAGTGTGAGTACAGTGTGTGAGTATTCATAAATACGGGTTAAATGATTAGTGAATGGGGGTAGGATTAAATAAGTTTACACTTCTTCCTACTCCTTTTTGCACATGTAAATTAAGATATCAAGTGTTAAAGGACGAAATTCTTTGTTTTGTTTTCTTAAACTTCTCTTGAAGTGTTGTTTTTTTACATGTACAAAAATAAATCAAATCAATATATACACACACACACACACACACACACACACACACACACACACACACACACACACACACACACACACACACAAAGTGTATTTGCTTACTATTTAGGCCCCCTGTGGTCAGAATTACTGCACACCAAAAACATAACCATGCTGAATGCAAACATGCAGTAGTCTCACCACCCATCAGATCTTACCTGAACCATGGTCACGACATGGCAGGGATTGAGCAGATATATCACAGTCTTGGTCGCAAACTTAAACCCAACCTCAACTCCAAAAGTCATGCAAAGAGCCACCAGCAACAGGTTCTTGCCGAGACTGTCCTCTTTGGCTCTCCCGCAGTCCCTGCCGACCTGCCTGACCTCCCTGGCCAGCCTGATGTTCCTGAGCGCAGCTGCGATCTCCAGCAGCGAGATGAGCACGATCACCAGGCTCTCCCCGACGCGCTGCCGCGGCGCCAGGAAGGCGGCGCACTCGGGGCCCCCGTTGCCCTCGAACTTGGGGTCCACCCCGCCGTAGATCCAGTCCAGCAGGCTGTAAATGTTATACCGGGACATATTCCTCTTCTCGTGCTGGAAAAGATACGAACAAGACGGAATAAGAGACGCGACGCCGCCGACTTCTTGGCGAAACATGAACAGCGGGGTGTCGTGGTCCTAGTTCGCCTCGTGGCTGGAGGCGAACTCGTCAGCGGCCGGAGGCAGCTGTTGTCAAGGGAACCGAGCTGCAGCCTCGCTCCCTGCACCTTCCTGCAACACCTGGACCGCTGGCGGGGACGGTCAAGCTGCTGTTAGGGCCGTTTCAAGCATTATAAACATCCCAGTTGAGGATTCGTATTCATGTAATGTTTTAGGTAGTTTGCTTACAGGCTGTATTAAGGCAAATAACCAACATGTACAACCCGCAGAAGGTATGCTAGTGTAGCTTCAAAACCTCAGTGAGGGGTTTCCCTGACGCCCTGGGTTAGGGCTTGCAGGTTGCACACCGCGAGAAGGGAAAGTCATTAACGCATACGATCCAAATAGTTATGACACGGTTTTCCTTTGGTGTATTGAACTTCAAATTAAGTTATCAATTCAGCAATGTTCAATGGTTTATAAAAGTTTTAATATAGTTAAATAATCAACGACTGTGTTGTTTAACTCTTTCTGGAAGTTAAAGATGAGGGCATATTTATATAGCGGTGACGCTTTCTGTGGTGCGTTCGAGGACAATCTGGAAACTTCAGAATTGGTGATGTTGCCTTTGAGAAATGCAGTGCATTCTCGTTGTACCCCAAAGTACTTTCCAAAGACCACGTCCACTGCTTCAGGGTTTTTTCTAACTCTTAACGGTGTTTCAACACATATTGAACGATGGGATTAAATGATTCGTTTATCAGGTTTTTTTTTTACACAAAAAGAAATCTTCAAATAAAATTATGTAATCAGTAAGATTTTTTTTCATACAATCTGTCTTGTTCTGCACTGAAACATACGTCAAAAAAATCATTTGATTCATTACTCGTTTGCAAAAGAGGCCAAAGAACACACACACACACACACACACACACACACACACACACACACACACACACACACACACACACACATCTATGTATGTATATGTATATATATATATATATATATATATATATATATATATATATATATATATATATATATATATATATATATATATATATATATACACATACATACATACATACATACATACATACATACCGGTATATGATCCATTCTTTAACCACAAGTAATTGACTTTAGTATGACATCACTAATAAAAGGCTGTTGAATCTACTGAACTTCATTGCTTTTGATAATACTTCATTACTTCATTGTATTGATATTACTGTCACAGAATAAGGGCAGAGATCAGTCCCTGTTAAACCTCGGCACATCATCAAATGGAAGATCTAAACTAACAAGACATTCTCAGCAGGTTTTAATGCCCCAACTAAAATCAAACATGAAGGAATGAACTCCTCCCGGTTCTACTGGAGCATGCATCCGTTTCTGGCAATAGTAACAACGACAGCCCAGTGAAGACAATGACAGGGATCTTAAATCATTTTTTGAGCTTTCTCTTTTTATTATGCATTGGAAAAATGATAAGCGTATAAACAGTCAGATTTGTTTGCATACTAAGCTCCCAAGTGCAGGAAAACCTCCCACACATTACACACTAATGTTTCATGGCAGAGTATCTATGCAAAAGAAGGCTTCCCCACCATAGGGACTATAAAGTAATAATGGGTTACCCTCAGCCCTTTTGTATGAAAGCACTCATCACACTGTTTAGTCTTTCTGCATGATATAAAAAAAGAACTGACGATGATCAAATCATATCCGTCCTCTTAATTACTGACAGGGCCACCACACAGGAAGACTGTGTAATTTGCGTGATGATAGAACCCCATTTCTAGGGGGAATATAGCCGTTATCACTTGAATATGTATGCGGAAAAAGTAACCATGTCTGACTGAAGTGAAATACAAAATACAAACTCGCCAATATAAAAGTCCACAGAGATGTAATTTGTCAGCCAGTGTTATTTGGCATTGTGTCTCCTACGTAGTGGGGGACGGGGGAGAATGGCATATGCACTTGCACTCTCCACACTAATTGGTTTGGAATGCACTTCAATTGCACAAATATTTCCCCCCATGCACGCAAAGGGAGAAGGAGAAGATTGAATAAAGGAGATGGGGTCAGGCCGACATGGACTCGCGGGGGCAGAGGAAAGAGAACTGAAAAAGCTTTGGAATCCAACTAATGTTTCTCCCAAAGAGCTCGCTATGGTTGGTCAGCGCTCGGTTTTTGAAATAACCACAAGCTGACATAATTCCATTAGTGCAGGGGCGTATGTGGGAGTCAGTGTTGCGCGGAGCCTGTCTGAAAGCCGGGCCAGGACTGTGAGAGGAAATGACGGAGATGAAACATTGTAATTGTGGTCAAATCTGTCATTTGTTGCACAGAGATGGAGCTGCACATCATTAAGGTTTGATTTGCTCTGGGAGAAGCAGAGCTCGAAAGGTTTATGGGTTCTACCCTTACAATAGGAAAAGAATAAGAGCAAAACATTATTTCTCACTATGTATGTATATATATATATATATATATATATATATATATATATATATATATATATATATATATATATATATATATATATATATATATATATATATATATATAGTATATATGTACAGTATGACAAAGATTTAATGGTTTAGATGTACAACTGGGGGAATTATAATTTCATGGGTTATAAATTCCAACGTTAAATTTTTTCATTAGATCTGAGTCTAATGATCCGACCAATCAAGGTGATCTTGACATTCTTTGGGCTCATATTTCATGATAAAAAGAAAGAAAAGGAAAGAAAAAGAGACATCAAAGCTGTGAAATGTAATCAGTCCAGAAGACTGCATGGGAATCAGGCTGCTGGTCAGGTAATAAAGGAACCTGCTGACATTTGATAAGACTCTTTCTCATCACAAGACAAAATAACGGGACTGCTTTTTCAGCATTTTAAAAAAGGGGGTTAGACAGTCTGTTCTTGCGGTCCCACGAGGGGAAATTACTCACATTCAATCTACAAGTTTTGAAGTTCAGGCTTCAAAAATCAAGAGCTTTTCCACCGAGCTGCAAGAGGTCAAATTAGTTGAAAACTGAGAGGAGTGAGTAAGAGCGGGTGAATAGGGAAGAGAAACATCAGCAAAGTTCTGCTTCATCATTAGAGGAGAAAAAACACTTTACTTTTTGATTTTTAATTTTTTTAACCTATTTTTTCAAGGTTCAGAGCTTTATTGTCTTTCAGATTTCAGAGAAAAGTGACGATCTGGAAAAGTCTTGAGTCAAGGACTCTCTTAAACAAACATTTGCTGCATTGAATACAGAATCAACCCAACACTCCCTCAGTCCTCACCCTCATATCAATCGTCAGCGTTGTGCAAATATTTGAAACGGTGCTACTGATTATGGGTAGATTTTAAATCCACACTAAAAAGGCAGGTTGTCTGTAAAAGCCCCTCAGAGCTGCATGTCAGTTTTAAGCTCCAAGCCAGAAAGATTAGGATCCAAATGTGGGTTCAACTGTCCAGTGGTCCATACAGCAGGAACAATGAGCCACATGTTGTCACAACTGAATCAACCCCATGTTCAAACACAAAATGGATTATGTCTGACACCGGCTTACACAAAGGCAAACACGCCAAATCCTGCACAACACTTGTCGGTGGCGTTCGCAGCTTTCATTTCCACCGGAGGTTAATGTCTGCAGTTGGGATATAAAATCTCTTTCTCTAGAAAAGTGATGCTTCATTGTGAATTTGAACCATACTGCAGTCTTTTTTTTTTTCTTTTTAACCCCCCGAAGTGCTGTCAGTGTCACCAGGGGGCGATGTTACCATTTTTCCTCTCGAAGTGGATCTCAGAATTCACTCCACACTCGGCCTCCTGGAGGACGCTCTGCACTGCAAATCCAAACCTTGTTAAATGCAGACCAGGCTCTTTTCATGGCTTTGATTCTTTGGTCATTCGACATGTGCACCTACATAAAGCTCTGGAGCAGCGTTTATCCTCTTAGCATTGTTTTCCTGTTGCTATTATACAATACATTTGAGCTAAATCAATACAAACTGGATTAATAAGTGAGAACAGAAAAAAAGCAAGTCATTTTACCTAAAAAAAAAAAATCAAATGTTATCTTATTCTACTTAATATTTATGTATTGATTGCGTATCATTACTTCTGGCCTCATACACTTTTATGGAGTCAATATCCAGGATATTGATTTACTTGTCAGCTGCAGAAGACACTGTATTTGGGCCAAGAAAGCTAAATTATACATCTGAAAGATTAGTGTGTATTTGGCAGCACACACACACACACACACACACACACACACACACACACACACACACACACACACACACACACACACACACACACACACACACACACACACACACACACACTGGCAATCACAAATGACATAAAGAGCCGTTTCCAGATGCCCAGACGCGGACAGCCGGGCCCGAGGCGACGGCATCTGCATGGACGGCAAATACAGCATTTTGTGGGTTTTGTTTGTTAGAATAGTGCGAAAATCAATGAACTCCCGAGGACCGCGGCCGCGCTCTGATAGGCTTGCTCCTCTTTTCACTGCAGAGCAAGACTCAGTCAAGTATATTAATCTAAACATCACTCATGCATGGGGAACACCCCACGAGGAGAATAAGCTTGCTCATCCATGCATCTCCTCGGGGAGGTATGGAGCTTTAAGGAAGGAGGCGTTGAAGGGCCGAGCGTGTCAGGTTATCATCTCAGGAGATGAGATGAGGGCTGACTTTAGGCCCATTGAGGATCAGACCCCAACAAGAGCTTGGCACCACTGAAACTGGAGTGGAGTGTAGTTTACTGGACCTCGTTATGATCTGGATGAGAGGAATAGCCGGACAGAGCTGACAGAGCTGACAGCGCCACATCGCAGATGGTGACCAGCAACGCACAACATGTGTGCCCTGTGACAGAAGAATGCTGTTTTTCTGAGTCATATTCATGTAATACATCTCATTACTGTCTCAACCTCCAGCCATCCCCGACTGTACAGTATTATAATTCAGGGCCAATCCATTTGCTTGTTACGCACAATATTCTGCATTTCATTTCCTCTAATCGCCTTTAGAGAGCGTCTTCCCCGCCTGCCTGTTTCAATTTCTCGTGCTGGGTTATCTTCCCAAGGACGAGTGCTGCTCTGGGGTTGTTTCCCCCATCAGGATGCCCCACACTCACTGCTGGCTCCCAACTTGCCACTTCACAGCTAATCTAATCCACCACGACTGTCAAGTGCGCTAACAGCTACACAAACATGTCAACAGACAGTCTTAACTGGCTAATTGATGGCTGAGGCCCGGCTGACAAATCACAGGAGGGGTTTCAAATGGGACACCTGGAGAAAGGGTAAAGCCAAAGGGGAGGCAGCCCCCGTGTTCAGCTTTACTGCTACAGGGAGAGATACCATCTGCTCGGGATATGTTAAAGGATGCAGAGGTTTCTCTGGGAGAAAATCCAGACGCCCAGTGTTGCATTTTAGCAAACGTATTGGTGCAGCTTCCAGTGGCTGTGACATAATGGTTTACCCTGCAGGCAAATTCTGCCTGCATAAGGTCTCCACCTCTCTGAGGGCAAATAAATATGCTAGTAAACTTTTCCTTCAAATCCAGTATTCCTGAGGTCATAGCATATTTACTTCTGCACCCATTTGTTAGTCATCCGTGTTCTGAAGCCGCGGGGATTTAGTTTTCCCCGGCAGCGTCAGAGCGCACAGTCAAACTCAAAGGCAAATGAAGAGTTGCATCATAATGTTTAGACCAGTCCGTCCGCTCCTATACGGTTAGAAAATCAGGGGAGATTATGGGGCAATTTCTTCCCAGGCGGATAGAATGACAAAACATCAAATGTACTTATCTAAGAGGAGGGAGATGCTCATGAAAAATAAAACAATTAAAACAATTGCTTGCTTACATAACACATTTTTCTCCTCTCTCCATGATGCAAAATGTGAAATGAGAAGTGGCATCGCATGCATCATAACAGCCCAGCTCATTTAACGCATGGATGTCATACGGAATGGTACAAGAAAGCTCTTATTCTTCAAGAAATCCCCAAACTGCAACCACAGGGGAATTATTTAGGAAATTACCACTGCTCTATGTCAGAGTTTTCCACTGAATTAGAGAGCCTGCTAAATTGTTGACGGAGGTATCTGTCATTTTTCTTGTCGGAACAGACAGAAAAATGTGGGCATTTTCTGTTTCTGTATTAATTTGGACAACTGTCAGCTTTTTCTTCCCTTCACATCAACGTTGTGCTATAGTTTGCAGGCTATAATGAAAGACATCTTGGTCTTCTCAAGATAAAACTATTGACTTGCAAAACAAACTGCCAGTGAATTCATATTTGACAAATAGTGAATAAAGTCACGACATCTTGAGCTAATGTTTTTCTTTTCTGAAGCATCCATTTCAAGCGAGGTTTTCTGTTGTCTTCTGACCCGTCACTTTAGAGCAGGGGGGTGCGACCCTGGTCCTCGAGGGGCCGCAGTCCTGCATGTTTTAGATGTTTCCCTGCTTCTCCTTCATACCAATCATTAGCAGACTTGCAGACCTTGATGACCTGCTGACGACGACCGCGCATTTGAATCAGGTGTGTTAGCGCAGAGAAACACCTGCAGGACACTGAAACCTCAGGGACCAGTATTGCCCACCCCTGCTTTAGAGAAAGCTGTACTCTAAACACCAGTCTTCTGAGTCAAGTTAAAAGTCTAAAATAGGTTGTGTACGTTATTTACATAATTCAAATCAGGTTTATATAACGATGGCGGGACTGATATGGTCTGGAGGCTGCATCTGGCTGCTCGGGCTGTGTTTTACCCACATGTGCTCCGGTGTGTCCTTGTAACCTCATCCCAGTTGGACATGCCTGGAACCCCCCCCTCCAGGGAGGCATTTTACCCAGATGCCCAGACCACCTGAGCTGGCTCCTCTCCGTGTGGAAAGTGCAGCGGCTGTAGTGGGAGTCTCTCACGACTGACTGAGCTTCTGTCCCTCCCTCTGAGGGAGAGTCCAGCCACCCAACGGAAAAGGAAACCTTTTTCAGCTGCTTTTTTTTTTCTGAAATCTAATTTTTTCAGTCAAAACGCTCAGTTCTTTATCTTTATGAGAGTAGTAACATTAACCGACTGGTAAACAGAGAGCTTTGAACTGAGTTATATTGAATTGAACTGAGTTTTGCCATTGCTGTTGGCATCTGTGGCGTTTCTCTGCCTGCAGGAGGGAGTCCCCGGCCTAGGGTTGCCACCCGTCCCGTAAAATACGGAATTGTCCTTTATTTGAGAAAAAAATGTTGCGTCCCGTATTGAACTAATACGGGATACGATTTGTACCGTATTTTCATTAACTTTTACACCATATTCTAGTTGAATTATTGAAATAAATGAACCTTTACACCATATTCTAGTTGAATTATTGAAACAAATGAACCTTTACACCATATTCTAGTTGAATTATTGAAATAAATTAACTTTTACACCATATTCTAGTTGAATTATTGAAATAAGTTAACTTTTACACCATATTCTAGTTGAATTATTGAAACAAATTAACTTTTACACCATATTCTAGTTGAATTATTGAAATAAGTTAACTTTTACACCATATTCTAGTTGAATTATTGAAATAAATGAACCTTTACACCATATTCTAGTTGAATTATTGAAACAAATTAACTTTTACACCATATTCTAGTTGAATTATTGAAATAAGTTAACTTTTACACCATATTCTAGTTGAATTATTGAAATAAATTAACTTTTACACCATATTCTAGTTGAATTATTGAAACAAATTAACTTTTACAGCATATTCTAGTTGAATTATTGAAATAAATTAACTTTTACACCATATTCTAGTTGAATTATTGAAATAAATTAACTTTTACACCATATTCTAGTTGAATTATTGAAATAAATTAACTTTTACACCATATTCTTCACCTGTAGGCTATATTATACATCTGGGCTGATGTGGACATACATAGCATAGGAGGATATTTCAGTTGCTAGTATGGTTGTCTGTCTGTACAGTCATGCAAGTTCAATGCTATTAAAGCACTTTAAACTTTAAATCAAAGCATTTAGTTTTTTCATATAAAATAAACACATTTTTATTCAGTTTAGAAGTTTTGGGGCTTTTTTTTGGCTCCTGCGCTGCTGAAATCAGGGCGTCCCTTATTTCTATTTCTGAAAGGTGGCAACCCTACCCCGGCCCGACTTCAGCAGCTCCTGCAGCCGGGTACCAGAGACAACAGGCTTCACTGAGAAGGTAGTGTCCCAAGGCGAGAGACAAAGTTCATAGTACTTCCTATCACCATCTCTGTGATTCTTCCTGTGCGTTTGCAGCCACTGTCACACCACTGTTACTCCTTTCTGCAATATCATTTCCCGCATTTGTTTCACGCCAGTTACCTCCTCTCTACTACCTCTGAAGGCCGACACAAAAGGGTATAAGTGGCAGAAAGAAGTCTAACACCTTTAGAATAACATTGCCATAGAGGCAAAATGAACTGACTGTGCAAATGACCCTTTTAGAGAGAACTTTATTTACACTCTTGCTCTTAGGTCAGACGTGTTCAGTGTGGGTGGCTAACTCTGCCAGGGGTGCAAAGAAGTTGCACCCCTGGAAAGAAGGCAGAAGGTAGATTTGGTGTGATGAAGAGAAACTGTTTTCTGGATGATGCCTCTCTTCTGGAACTGTTGCAGGGAGCCTCCAAATATCATGCAAGTGTTTGCTCGAGTGTGGAGCGGCCTGAAAGTGGTCCAGGACATCAAAAAAATCTGTAGCCATGCTTCTCTCTTGGTGAAGGATTGCAGGCTCACTTTATGTGAAGGTGGATGGTCCATCTCAGTCTGAGGAGCTTAAGTACCTGTGCTTAAGGTTGTGTGACATGAGAAATGGGAATAGGGTGCACTTCCTGTAATAAACACAAACGACAGGGCACACTTACTTCTAGGAATAGAGCACTCTTGTTTTTGACCAGTAACAGACCTCTCATGCTAATGAACCCTCTGAGCATCAGGGGAACAATTTGGAGTACAACTGTAAGAAAAAAAAAGGGGAAAAAAAAGATCCTATTAATGAAGTTCAAAGACCCACAGTTGCTTGTAGTTCCAGTGATGCTGACGCTAAAATAATCATTAAACATGAGTGTTTTCTGAATGCACCTAACAGAAGACGGCAGCTGCTTTGTGGACACACTTCAAAGCATCGAGTTTTAAATTAGCATCACCATTTTCCACTTACTAAAACTGAAAGAGCAGTAGATGTGAGTCTGAGAACCACATGTACTGTGCACGCCCACGGGCTGGACCTCTCTGCTCGCAGCAGTCGGGCTGCGCTCTGTCTGCAACATTTGCTGTGAGGGTTTGCTGTAGGGTCGTCGGTAACGTCCAGTTGCTGAATGACTAAGTGATTAGCGTGGCTACATTTCTTTTGTTTCGTCCAGCCTCATGGAAACCAGCGGCGCTTCGGCCAGCTGTGGTATTGTGCAGAAGTGGATTTTCTCATGGTCCTGCACTACACAATCGCTTCACCTTTTGTTAAGGGCATTACAAAATCATGGTTATTATTCTGTAGCAAGTGGATGAACTAGATAGAGAAAGGTTACCTTTCCATTTCTCTCTCTCTACATTAACGGCACCTCCATGAATAAATTGCGAGCCGTTTGGCTCTTGAGGACGTTGCTGTGTCGGTTGTTTTGCATCAAGTTCATTTCCACTTTTATATTTCTGAATTTAAAGCTTTTATTAAGGCTTCTGCAATTGTGAGACACAAACTGGGTCATCACATTCACTCTTTCTCCATGAACTTCACTGCTTGTTCAGTGTGATGGGCGTATCAAAAGTATCATGGTCAATACCACATCCTTTATTTTGTTTAATCCCCCCGCAATCATGATTGAAGTACTATGTGTTTTATAATTCATGCCACAGCTGCAGCCACTCTCAGCTGAAACCCACATGCGCTTGTGTTACTGGCTATCTGCTGCATAACCCCGAGGCATAACTGATGTACATACTTTGAACTGCCAGTGCGGTTTGGTTACTGATTCTCTGTCACAAACGGTAGCTGGTACCAGCTGCGTATCAGCTGGTTTGTCCGTGTGAAAATCTTCCATTTCTGGTTTCAAATAGTTATGTCCCTGCTCTGTGGTCTGAAGAATGCTGTTTGCAGTGACCACAAGACAGCCGGCATCCTCTCTGCCTTAGTTTGTTCTACATTATCAGGTATTTAGCTGGCTGCTGTTTTGCTAGAACCCATTATTGTCACTAGGGTTGCCACCTTTCAGAAATAGAAATAAGGGACGCCCTGATTTCAGCAGCGCAGGAGCCAAAAAAAAAGCCCTAAAACTTCTAAACTGAATAAAAATGTGTTTATTTTATATGAAAAACAAAATGCTTTGATTTAAAGTTTAAAATGCTTTAATAGCATTGAACTTTCATGACTGTAGAGACAGACAACCATATAGCAACTGAAATAGCCTCCTATGCTATATGTCCACATCAGCCCAGATGTATAGTATACATACAGGTGAAGAATATGGTGTAAAAGTTAATTTATTTCAATAATTCAACTAGAATATGGTGTAAAAGTTAATTTATTTCAATAATTCAACTAGAATATGGTGTAAAAGTTAACTTATTTCAATAATTCAACTAGAATATGGTGTAAAAGTTAATTTATTTCAATAATTCAACTAGAATATGGTGTAAAAGTTAATTTATTTCAATAATTCAACTAGAATATGGTGTAAAAGTTAATTTATTTCAATAATTCAACTAGAATATGGTGTCAAAGTTAATTTATTTCAATAATTCAACTAGAATATGGTGTCAAAGTTAATTTATTTCAATAATTCAACTAGAATATGGTGTCAAAATTAATGAAAATACGGGACAAATCGTGTCCCATATTAGTTCAATACGGGACGCAACCTTTTTTTCTCAAATAAAGGACAATTCCGTATTTTACGGGACGGGTGGCAACCCTAATTGTCACTATGTTTCAGCCGTGGAGCCTGGCGTATTTGCTTGGTCGCATTGATGAGGCGACATGCTGCATATCAACCACACGCACCCAGAATTCATGAAAAAAGGTTCTACAGTGTTTGAGTCTTATGTGCAAAGTTGGGTTTCGGTCATAAAGAAAGGCCTTCCAAGCGCTACACAGATGGAACTCTATTTTTTTTTGTAGCAGTTTTTTTTCCAATCAGCGGCCTCATCGTGGATTGTCCACACATTCAGTGTTTGTGCTGTTTAAATTCTACACTTTCGTTCTGTGTACTACATAAATACTGAAGAGAGAGGACATCATACTGTATATGTGTATATATGTATATATATATGTATATATATATATATATATATATATATATATATATATATATATATATATATATATATATATATATATATATATATATATATATATATATATATATATATATATTGGGCCAACAACATGAACCAACCCAGGCAGGGAATCTAAATGGGACCAGTATGGATCTCATGGACAATCTCATCTGGAGCCCATTTTTGATAGAGGACCAAAACTGACATAATTAAAAATAAAAGCAGAAATATATATGTTTAGTTTTTCCTTTTCCTCATACATTCATTCCTTGTTTTTACATTCCCTCATGTCCTCTTTTGACTTTGCCATATGCATTCCTGCCTCATTTTGCAAAAGAGGAGGACTGCCCTTCTTGGTGCAGCTCCTCTACTATTGGTCAATAAACGGGAAGAAGCAGGAAAGAGAGACTTTATTTACAGTATGTGCTTGGTGTGGCATTGTTTAATAAACGTATGCAACGTCACAACATTTATTTCCATTCAGAGTTGCATTAAGTTTGAAGTCTCATGTTATGTTGATCTTCTTGTCTGATCCATTTTGCCATTGTTATGTTGGAATAAGCCCTATGCTGTCACAAACCATCCACGCTTCCATCCATCATCTTAAACTGCTTTTTCCAGTTGTGGTCATGGGCGTCTGCTGGAGCCCATCCCAGCTGCCTTCAATTGAAAGGTGGAAAAACATTTCTTTTTCTATCTTCCTGTCGTTGGCTGGCCTCATTCAGTGGACACATGATGTAACTAAACCTCTGACGGACTGCAACCCCAGCTCATGATGCCGTCTACAGGCTTGGACAGTTGTCCCTAAGCATGATGGATGCATCGCTTTTTACCCTAATGTGTCCATCACATAAGAACAAAGTAAATCTAGACTCATCAGACCCAATGATCTGTTCCATTGCTTCAGACACCTATCTAAATCATGAACTGTTGACATATGGCATGTGGAAATGCTCTTACGTTCACCATAAAACATTGCTGCGTTTGATTTTCTTTGATCGGATTGCATCAAAGGTTTAAGTGATCACTGATCACGCATAGTTTCTTCTTCAAAGCTGATGGTTCATGAATATCCGACAGGGATTGATAATGTGTTGGACACTTCTGAACCCAGTTTTAGTATTTCCAGAAATCTCCTCGGTTGTTTCGTTCACCTGATGCAGACCAGTAATTTGAGTCTTCCGAAGAAGCATCTTTTGTATAACCGTGTTCTTCAGAAGTATGCACGCATTAACTGTATGAATTAAGCACTTTTCTAATCTTTGTGGTCATTTAAAGCACTCACACAAGAGCGTCGCACAAGGAACGGCTTAATCTCAGCCTCTTGCTCACTTTTACTTTGATTGCTGAAGTTTTTTTTAACTTAAGGTAAAAAATGTATTGGCAGCAGAAACATATCAATCCCTGCTCTTCTAATACAAAGATAAGCTCACAATTATTCTCTGTTAAACAATAATTCACTTACCATGATTTCTCATAGGTGCTTGTAGTCTGACATCAGTTCTTTATTTTTCGTTTCACACATTATTGCACAAATAGAGGCATTATCTTTATAAGACAAGTACAGGACTTTATCGTTGATGTGATCAGATTCTCAGTGTTTTCTTTTAATGTATTTGGCATGAGGGAGATGAGTGTATCAGCAGTGAGGCTGAGATAAACACTCGGACATAAGCACTATATACTGTTCTACAGATGCTATGAACACAAAGTGTCTAATGGATAAATCCATTTATCATAAAAATCACAAACAACAAAACATCATATATGTCCGTAGGGGTTTGGCTGGGTGGGAGGGGCATTAAAGAACTCATTTTCCCCAGCGTGCTGAGAAAAATGAGGTGCTCTAGTTTTAAACATAATAATGTTCCTGTGCAGTTGAAAGAAGCTACAGGGCAGTCGGGGCTTGGCGGCCGCCAGACAGCAACTTTAACCTTCAAAGTCTGTACACAACACTGGCTGAGCTGGTTTCCGCACAGAAACCCCCGCTGCTTTGCAGATAGACTTCTATAGATTCAGTTAGATTAATTAAGTTCATTATTTTTCTTTTTTATCTATTCCTCTGCATCCCGTGAAACTCGTACAACCCACACTCATTCAGAATCTCCCTTGTGAAATGAGTTTGGTACAACTCCCATTAACGGCCACTTTCTCATCGGTACAGAATGTACCAAACCAATCACAGTACAGCTGGGGGGCGGGGTTTATTATAATTTAATTGTCTGATTGTCATCCTGCCTACATCGCGAGATTCGTTTCTCTGATTGGTTGTGTGTCCAGTGGTGTCCAGAGGCAGGTTCTTCTGCATCCGCAGGCCTTCTTCCTGAAAATCAAAGTGGCGTCCAGAGGAAACAGACTAATTTGTTGAACTGAAGAAGAAAAGAATTAAGATTGCTGACCAGATTGATCACTGATGCTCTAAAAACTAAACCTTCAGTTGATCACCGGTTACTTGAATTGTTTCCTGCTGTAATTGACTGTAACCTCATGTGCTTATCTGGATTTTTCTGGCCAAAAATCCAGTAAATATTGCTTTATAGCATGCTTAGATATTAGACTCTATTGTACCTGGGTGCAAACTAAAACACCCAGATCGAGACCCCCGAAACGAGGAAGTCTTGGTCACCTGATGAACTCTCCTGCTGTCCTCCGCAGGAGAAAGCATGCGCAACCAATACAAAAAACACAGTTCAGGATAGAACCATGCATGGATGTTTTTTTTCTTCTTTTATATACAAGATTATCACAGAGCTAAATCACAGTTAATGAATGCATCCAACCTCCTGTAATAGTTTCCCTTCGGCGACGTCACTGCATCCGAATGTGGTTCTCCACCTGCAGCCACGCTTCATCCTCAAAGCAAAGTACTTTTCCATATTGATAAATACAGTTAATAAAGAATCACCGGGATAACATCCAACTTGCAGTATGCAGGATCTTCTTCCTGCTTATATCCTTTTACTCTCACGGGAGACGCATTAGACTAATAAGTGGGGGAATGTTTTCGTGTGCCTTACAGTAATTCATTTAGGTATTCAAGGATTTTCATCTAAGTGAAGAGAACTAAACCAGGTAGAAAATGCTGTAAGCTTACAAATTTATCAAGCAACTTGGACCAGAGGAAATGAACTAAAGTGTGAATGCACCCTTCAATCCTGACCACCACATGTGCTTTTACACCCGGGTGTTTTAGTCCCATTATAATCAGCTCCTGTTTTTCCCTTGCAAAGTGTGATCCATTTCGTCCAGCGGCGTTCCCGACGGGCATCATCTGGCAACTCTGGTGTGGCCGTCTTGGAATCGCATGATCTGGGGAAATGGATCATGGGTAGAATTTTGTTTTCCTGCATCACTGAGATAAATCACAAACAAATATGGAGTCGTGAGGAGGTGGAGTGCATGTTGTTTGAGATGAACGTGTCCAGCTATCGACATCATGTAAAGATTCTGACATGTCAAAAAAAATCGAGCTGTACACCAGCGCATTCAGCAACACATCTTCTTTCTGCTCGTATCCTCTTCTGCTCCCATAGCGTGTGTATTTAATTCATATGTGCTGAGCATGTTCCCACATAGTTTGACATATTGCCATTAACCTATGTCTCTATTTTTTGTCTGAAGAAAAATAATTCACCAGGGAAAATGAATTAAGAGTTAACACATTCATTGATGGAGTTCTAGTGAAAATGCAATGAAAATGTATAAATATACAGTGCAGAGTTTATGCTATGGCTGTTTCATTAGCCTTGTGTGTAAAGTACTGTAGTTACTGATATTGTTAGTCGAATATTTTGATGCTGAATGACATAAATTGCAGCATGTTTGTTTCCTGCATAGATTCAAATGTCCTACTTGATTTTTGTTAACAGCACAAACCAAATGACTCATGACACTTTGACACATCACATTAGACCAAGATAACTTTCGCATAAATGAACCACGCCAGGAGCGTCTGATGAGCCCGTTGTGTTGCAGCAGGATGTTTGATCATGACCAAGAATGAATTTAGAAGTCCAAGACAAAATACACGGTCCTTTTAATCCCCACTTCCACTTGCTACATCTCATACAGTAAGCACATGAACGAGAGAGAGTGAGAGAGCAACATATAGTCCAGTCACCGAGCATATGGAGAGCAAACTCCCCCAACAAAAACACCAAGTCCCCAAAGTTCCTGGAGCCGTCTTTGTGGCGGAAGTCTTTGATCCGCCAATGCGGAGGGACATGCAGTGAAATTGCTGGAAGGAGAACACAGTGTGTGTACAACTCGCAGACGGCGGCTAATTCACAGTTAGGTTTGAAAAGTGCACACAAGGTACTGATCCTGTAAGTAGTTTCATGGGCATGGTCTCTACTGTACGTCTTTATAATACCATAACACGCAGTGTTACAGAGCTCAGTGAAAGACAGCAGTATTTATTAGATGTAAAAATAAATGACATGACATATCAATATTCACAAAAAAACTATTGGAATTTTTGTCACAATATCTACAAATTCACAACTTAGTCACACTTTCTGAGCAGTTAGAATTGACGCCATAAATAGTTGATCCTGTATTTGTCTACGGCTCACTACGCATCAGGAGATTTGCATCAATGCTGTAGAGGTTATGTTGTATAAAACATATAATATTTAATGCTTTACTAAATAGCATAAATATATCCATATAGTATTACACTCTTAATATACTGTGTTTTTACGGTATAGAATGGCCTGTTTAATGATGATTAACTGTGGCCCTTTTGAGGAAAGAAATAAAACAAAACACATAGATAACACAGTCACGAATGAACCTGAATGAAGACAGAACAGCCGAGTCTCGTTTATTAAAACCCCTCAGCAGCGTGGAAATCGGGATTACCAGAGATGCTTCCCCTAATGTGTCAGGTGAACATGCATGCTCTAAAAATGCCATATTCCAATGAAAAGTGTCAAAATGAACCAATAATCCCCCACTCTTGCTCCAGTATGTGCCTCAGTCTGATCTGAGCAGCTGGGATCTCAGTGATTTACTTCAGTTCAGCTGCAGAGGTGGTAGGCGTGCAGTTCTGCAAGTGTTTTCCCTTATTTTCAACTACAGGCAAACACACAATTGAACACAGTCTAGGCGTGCATACTGACAAATGAAAAACAGTAGAAGGAATTTTAAATATTTGGTTCAATGTGATAGATCCATTAGTCATCAATTTCATATCTATCTATAAACAACATAAAACATGATGAATTAATGTTTTCATGTATTAATGCAAGTCATGTGATGACTGGAACATATCAAATTAAAAAATCTGAATTGAGATTAAATGTGATTATTGACCATCATTGAACAGCTCTGGTTGAAACGAGGGCTTTAGCCCCGTTTAAGACCTGTTTCTATATTATGACCTCAAGGAACTGTTGTGGGGAAGAAAAAAAATACATAATACTTCTCCTTTCACATAATCTTTGGTTTTCTCAGTTTACCAGATCTGAAGATGTTACGGTCACATCAACGACGTGCATTATTAATGTGTTTGCGTTACTCAGACGAAGATTACTGCATCTTTGAAGCAAGCTATTTTACAAATACTGTTCAGCAACTATTGCTGAGAGCTGTCTGGCTCAAGTCTCCCTTTTCCATTACTCAGACAAATCATACATAAACATTAGAGCTGTGTGTCATCGGATCCTGAATTAGCTGCAGGCAAAAGGCTTTACACTCCATCAGCAAATGTATGATGAATTTGTTTATTTAAGGCAAAAATGAGGAAAACTGAGTCTAAAAAAGGGGTGATTCATGGCAATGTTGATTCATTGAATGTGTTCAATTTAAAAAGGCCCACACTGTCATCCCCATGACGTCTGTTCAGAATTGCATGGAAGTATTTGCTATGACTGATCAAACTGAGCTCTTGTTTGAAAATATAAAATCAATTTTTCTAAAAAAAAATAGATTTTATAATCCCCTTTCCACATATTTGTAAACCATTTGCTGTGCTGATTGGAAAAATGGGACGCTGGTTTAACAAGAGATGTTGATCCTGCTTCACTTCTATTGTAAGTGCAATTTAACAATTTAATCATCATGGAATGACTTACAAATAATAATTTCAACGACTGAGCAATGATTAGTTATGAAGGATAATAAATCCAATTTGGACCATCATTTTTGTGTATTTTACTGACTTGGAACCACATTGAGATTTTTTTTTAAGCCAGTTGTTGAGGCCACTCTTTGTAGCATTACCACTTTTGACCACACGAGGCAAAATATCACAAGAGCGTTCATGTGTCAGCTCCTGGAATAAGGAGAACCAGTGACTTATATCCAGTTTGCTAGTCTGAATCAAACCTGGAAATAACGGCAATTTTAAGTTTTCCTATTCACTGGATTGAAGGTTTATGTTACACTTCAGGAAAAATTACATAAAGCAACAAATTCATAATTGATTATGGGCATATTTTTTTGATTGGCAGCTGGCATGGCTCAATGTCCTCAGTTTAGTAATTTGACGCTTAGTACTTCTGACTTCTGAGCTGGGATTAAAGACCATAAAAGAGCATGTTTTTTCTTATTTTACATGTTGTTATGTTGGTAATACAGACCGCCACGACCAGCTGAGAGTTGGCCTTGAAAAGTTAAACAATCTCAACTTAGTTGAAGGTTCCACTGGTGCTCAATCAGAGCTGACGCCATCAGCATTTAACTCCAGCAACACTTGTTTCAAATGCTTTGGTATCAAGAACCTAAATGAGGATAAGACAAATTCAATCATAAAGAATCCGAGATAACACTAGTAAGCATGTCAGGGCATAGACGGACCCCTGTGGATCCATACACTGCATCAGTTGGCAACCACTGGCTCCTTGATGATCCCTGCCGTGTGTGATCAGACCTCTGCCAGTTCACCTTCCAGCTCTGGCAGCCCCCGTTTCTAATGTGATTTCAGCGACAACAAGACATAAGGCCGGATGGGGCGTCAGCTCTTAGCCTGAGCCTGGCACGCCTGATGGAGAGGAACACGCATGTGCGGATGCTGTTTCTCGACTTCAGCTCAGCATTTAACACCATCATCCCACAGCGGCCGGTAGAGTGGGATACGTGGGCTTCAGTCCCCCCCCTGCAACAAGGTACTGGACCTCCTCACTGACCGTCTCCAGTAGCTGTGGAGGCTGCAGGGCCTCCGACTGGAGGGCTGAGGACGGCAGAAAAAAATGATTTGATCTTCTCTATCCTCTCTATCCAGGACACAGTCTCCAGAGCCAGAAACATCCTCTGTGATACCTCATACCTCCATCACACTCTGTTTACACCACTGGCCTGTGGGAGGTTCAGGGGCATATTCAGGAGCTACCGTCACTTTCATACTCACTACATTTTTCTATTCATACTCGCTCCTTTTTTGCCATCTGTTAAATTTGTTCATAGCCATTCACAGTGGCGCCACCAGGGGGTGGCCAAGGGTGGCCACGGCCCCCCCTACAAATTTGCTGGCCTCCCCCACTGGCCACCCCTATGGAAGTATTAGGACCAGGCAGGAGAAAAATAAAAATAATATTTTAGAGGAGGAAGATTTTTTTTTCATTATGCACTTCGAGAAAAAAGTCGAAATGTCAAGAAAAAAGTCGGAATGTCGAGGAAAAAGTCGAAATGTAGGTATTAATGTTGAAGTACAATTTCGAGAAAAAAGTCGAAATGTATTTCAACTTTATTCTCGAAATTTCGACTTTATTCACGAAATTTCGACTTTATTCTTGAAATTGTATTTCAACATTAATCTCAACATTTCGACTTTTTTCTCGACATTTCAACTTTTTTCTCGAAGTGCACAATAAAAAAAAATCTTCCCCTCTCAAATATTTTTTCTCTTGCATGGTCCTAATACTCTTCCGTAATAAACCTAAGTATATCAGTAGTAAGTATTTCTGAGCCCTTATACTACAACAGTATAATACAATCCTGCAATGACGGCTTTTAGTTTTGGTGTCCACCCCAAGAATTTATGTGGCCCCATCTGGCCCCCCCTATGAAACATTTTTGGAGGCGCCCCTGGCCATTCATATTGTTTGTATTCGATGTTCCTTTTTAGTTATTTATTATTGGTCACTAATTCTTCATCTTTTTTAGCCTGTTTTGTAAATGTATCATTGCTGTTGTCAGCCATGGACTTTTGTTTGATATACTCTGTATATTTGAATGACAGTAACTTCTTCCTATGACTAAAATTTGATCAGAATATAAGGGCACATTGCTTTGCATCATAAGCATAGACATGTAACAATGGATGAAGCATTAGGTCACATTGGTTTTTGAAGCCCATTTTTCTTCGTACACAGCCATGTCAGCGTTAGTTAGCGTTCCTCCCAGCTCCTTTAGCTGAACCTCGCCAAAATATCTCCAGAGCTGCTGTGAGACATTTACAGCGGCATATACCATTTAACATGTTTACTTGAGGGTGAAATCATTAATGACAATCACATTTAGCCAACGCTGGGTTAATACAAATGGCTGGTTGCTTTGCTAATTACGGACGAGGAGGTGATAACGGCTATCCATTGACTGAGCCGACTTTCAATCAATTATATTAGAAATACATGTACTGCTTTATATAAACTCTTCTGGTGTGGTACAACCCTTCTCCTGAGCTAAAGTGGACATGGCTTCAGCCAGCTTCCATGCCTGCTTTTTTTTGCTAATTTTCCCATTTTTGGATTAACCGGGAGTACCTGCCAATATTGCGTATCAGTTAAGAGAGATGAAAAAGATGCTTCAAAGTCACCCTTCAGAAAAGGTATGGGTGACATCACTGAGGGATTGGCCAGTCTCCAGATACAATGGAGTTTGCATGAGGCTCCTTTTAAGAAATGAGACTCTCTAGCGCCACCCGTCGGGGGTACTGCACGTCACTGCACGTGACGTCACATCCGCAGCCCAGCGCGGGAAATTCTGGTCCGGAATTGCAGCACATTTTGCAGCACACAGCCTGTTCAAGGCAACGGAGAGATACACTAGAGGGCTCATTCTTTTTGGTTTGGAACGCTTCATCTGACATTATTACTAGAATACTTAAAACGTATACACATTTTTTTCATAAATCCTGCCTCAATCCTGCCTCATGCTCCTTTAAGGGGGAGGAAGTGGTATTACAAAACACGTCAGAACATCTTTGCTCATTAGCACAATATTGTCAGAAGCTATTTTGTCAAACTGGATAATCAAACATGCTGTCATAATCTGGTATAGGGCTCAGTTTATTGTTTTTATACCTGTTTGTGTTTGTGTGCTATAATTCTTTTATGTTGTTTTTCATTATTCGCAGTGTCATAGTTTTACTAATTGTTTGTACTCTTTGTTTTAGGGTTTTAGTGTGTGTTTTTCAATGTTTTTACATATGCCATCAACCTGCCAGGGACTGCAGATGTAAATTAGCCTGTATGGCTAAATCTGGCACATTAACATGATGGACTCAAGTGCTCATGTCAATCAATGTGCGTTGTCCCTCTTAAATAAATAAATACATAAATAAAAAACAAACAGCAGATATTTAAGCCCACATGGTCAGAAGTGGTATTGCCACATACTTTTTTAATCAATCTCAGTGTGTGTTTGCTTTCAAATGAGAGAAAACACTGTCAGAACTTCAATCCAGCATTAAAATACAGAATCACCAGAATGCATAAGTACCAGGAGTTTAGGAGCTTGTATGCAGCTGGGTGTGTGCAGGTAGCGAGTGACTGGGATGATGATGTTACTGAGCATATGTTTGTTTGACAATTTAACTGGAGGGTGCAGACTGCAGACATGAACATGTACAGATGGTCATGCATAAACCTATGACGGCTACGCTGTACGGTACATGACCTGAGGCCACAATAGCTCTTACTCTCTGATTTGATGAGATTAACTGCATGTTGGAGTCTCATTTACAGCACTAGAGTCTGGACGATCAAAACTATTTAGAAAACAGGTCTGTTTTATGTGACTTCAGTTTAAACACGCGTCACATTCAACAGTTCAATACAGACTATCACTCACATACACGGATGTCACGCTGAAAAAATTAAACAAAAGTTACACACAAGACACTTGTCGCTGTGGAGACAAAATCTGATGTTACAATAATTAATGATGAACAAGTTGTTAGTTAAATCTGTCAATTTAAAAAAAATTACATAAATGTTTGAAATCCAACTCCAGATTGTGCCCTTTAAAAGTCAATGACAAACATAAAATAAAACAGCTAATCAGATTTCAGGTCTGTGCTGCACTGGCCAAACAGACTGCAGAAAGAGTCGTTTTTGAGGAATCTCTTGCCATATTTCCCAAATATCCATCTAAAATAGCCATATTGAACCGTCTAGGGTTTGCAGTTAATAACAAGGACCTGTTGCAGCAGATGAGTTAGTTTAAGGTGAGTTTTCTGTCACTTTTGAGGAAGAATTTGGAGGGATTTCTTCAGTCTGTCCTCAAGATCGGTACCATCTGGAGTCCAAAACAAGCTAATCTCTTCCAGAGAGGAAGATGTTTCCTAGTTTCTGGTTTCCCTGTTTCGTGATTTCAAAATATTAAACCAATTTACATGCAATTTTTTTCCAAAATCATATGTGCGATTTAAAAAAATTGAATAAGTGTGCAGCACAATTGTTATACATATGATCTCCAAGCAATATGCACTCCACCCAGTTGAAGTTTTGCATTGCAATTGTCTCCAGTTGTTCATAAAATACTGTGTTACTAACATTTTGTCTTTTGTTGTCTAGTACAAAACACAAATCCAATGCAGCACACTGCATGAAGACAATCCGGTCAACACCATAACACCTCACACAAAAACCGGTTTAAGAATGGCATGAATCAAAATCGTGCTTATGACACTTGTGGAACAGTGAGGAAATAAAAGCTTCAAGGTTCCTGCTCACAAAAGACTGTAAGAAAAGACAATAACTGCTTGATTAAACATGTAATGTAATCTACATGTCTATGGAGTACACACACAAATCTGCAGTTCATAATTCAGTATGACGCGGTACCTTGTTGTACCATGTAAGAACAGAAATGCTCATAATAATTGTACACCGGATCTCTTTGTGTTCACAGGCGGAGGTCTGTTAACCCCTCATACTGATGGGTAATTTAACACTTTGTGCCTTTTTTCCTTCCATGAGCTGCTCGATGGTGCAGTATACAGAGTCTGCGTGTATATATGTGTTGTACAAAGCAAATGTAAGAACGTCCAAGCCATTTTCTTTGTGATGAGTGAACTTACCAAGGCACATAGCTTTTCTGTCATTGAACGCATTCAGCCAGTTGAAACAATAAGAGCCTGCGGACTACAAAGAGCGCAGGCAGCCGAGAGACCCAGACCGCACCGGGACTGCTGGGATTCAGCGCGAGCTGACGGCCAGACGCCGACAATTATTAATGATGTTCCCACAAATCTATACAGCCCAACCGACAGAGCATGGCGAAGCGACCAGCGAAAGGCTCTGCCAGCATTTAATGTAGCATCTGCGTGCGTACGCGTCGTCAGCTTCGTGGATGTGTCAGCGCCTCATCTCTGGTAATGAGCTCCAACGAGAACTTAAAGCGTGTGTTTATTTTTAACGCACTAAAAGCAAAACCCAAACATGTCAAAACACAGCGAGGGCACAGTTTGACTACCCCAGAAAATGGAAAAGGAACACTCGGTTACTTACGGAGCTAAGCGTGGAGGGGGTGGGGGGGTGGGACAGTAGAAACGCTGCACAAACCCAGGCATATGTGAGAATGTGCTTCCTCCAGGGTCCACAGCTACATGTGAGTCTAATGCATGTTGAACTTTGCCTTCCATCTACACAGACGTGCAAAATATCAAATACTTAAAGCAGCAAAAAGGAACTTTTGACATTTTTAGCTCAGGAGGTCCCCCTATTGGTGCGGAGGGTAAGTCCCACATGCAACGCTGTTTAAGACTTAGTTTCTTTTGGTTTCTTGCTCGGTTCACGCTCACATTTTCGGTTTTGGAATAGTTTCCTTGAGCCCTAGTCACCTCTGCGACGATGTCCACCGTGAGCTACCTTCGTCACCATTGGTGCGTGACACAGTAGCACGCAGTCGTCCCACGGGGACGGCAGTCCAACGTCACTCTGCAGGGTTTTTGCCAATGGTAGCAGCGGGAAACCTCGAGAGCCAAGTGACGCTTCCTAAAAGTAAGCAAATACTCCTTCAACTGAGATTGAAACTGATAATCTTAATGTGAAAACATGTCCCTTGTGCTGCTTTAAGAAAAAGACAGATGCATATAACATGCACGCACACACATACACACATCAAGATGTGATGGACTTGATCTTCTGCAAACCCTCCAAAGTAGACCAGATCGAGCCTAACATTAGGTGAAATTCAGTTTAGGTTGTTCGCCTTCATGATAGCGGGCTTTCTGTTGACGTACGTAGCCCAGTAGCCCAAGTTGAAAATGAAGAACAGGACGGGGAAAATGATGCGCGAGATCTTGTCCACTTTGCTGACGCGGTTGTAGGACTTCTTGGCCTCCGTGTAGGGGTCGTCCATTCTGTGCAGGTAAGAGTGTTTGACCGATGCCCCGGCGGCGCTCCTGGAAATGGTCGTTAAACCGTGGTCTTTGGCTACGTTGATGGCGTAAGTGGTCCCGACAATGTTGAAGGTGTTGTTTGCCTTTTTGGACAAGGTGGCGGATTCTCTCCTCTGGAAAGGAAGAGAGCGGGAAAGGCCGTCAGCTGACGAGGCACCAGACTGAACCATACTTCCATTTGAACTCATAAAGAGGAAATAGAAGCAACACCACGAGACACGACACACACAAGAACAGAACAAAAGCCTAACCATATCTTTAATCCTGGCCATGTTAGCCTGAAACGGTTCCTGAAAAGAAAAGTAGAAAAGAAAAAAAGTTTACCAAATATATTAAAATTACCCAACCCACATACTCTATTCATCAAGTGTCCAGCTGGAATTACTGCTGAACATTTCACACTGTTTATATCCTCAAATCAAAACTAAATTATAGAAATCTGGACTGCAGAAGGACGATGTCATGATGTAAAAAGAAAAAAAAGAAAATATCACAAGAAAATAAGGTGAATAGGGACAGTTCTAATTTCTGGACTGGCGTCTGATGCTCTAACAGAAACGGTAACAGAACAGAGCAGGATCAGGAAAACAAAAAACTCTGACAAACGGTATCAATCAGAGCAGCGGGGCCCCTTCAGGCAAACTACTTGTGATAAAACACACACAACAAAAGGCTGCGCGCGATAGAAGAAGCTGTAGAGTCATGATTACTCTCTCCCTCCTTTTGAAATCACACAGGAAACCACAGTTTTATTTGCTAAGTGTGCTGCTCTCATATAACCCGACGTGCACGACTTGATGGAGTGGAGCGCGACGCACAGCGGGGCGTTGAGCCTGATTACAGAGCGCGTATCGCCTCACACTGTCCAACCCCGCTGTGGCCTCTTACAGCATCTGCATCCACACCAAAACAGCGCACGCACGTAACAGAGACTATCAATTTCTCAGATTTCGATGTGAGCCCCGCTCGGATTTTTTTCTTCCATCTTTTTGTCTGGCTTCATTTAATTTTCCTCCTTTCCATCTTTTTAATGAGCATAGCTCAAGCCTCCTCTCTTCCAGCATGCTTCACAGCGAATCTCTTTCAGCACGCTGCTCTCGCCTAAATGTCTCGTTTGGCTTTCATCGTCAATATTCACATACCTTCACACGAGTCACTATAAATTTAACTCAAATAGTTGTCGCAGACTAATATAATAGCTGTGACAGGGATGTTGATTTTTTTTTTTTTCCTCCAGGAAGATGGAAGCAACCGACCCCCACAAAAGACAAAACAAAAAACCTTGACAGCAAGATGTAACAGATCCTTCCCTCTGTTCCCTCTCCATCAACAGCAAGCCATGCTGAGGTCTAACAAGCTCCCAGACAGTCGAGGGTTCACACCAGTGCTCCCAGATAACCGGATACTGTCCCATCCAACACATCACAAACCTCTTCTATCACAGTGACGCCTTACATCAGCAGAAAAAACTAATTACTACTGTAATAAGTCATATGACCTTAATCATAGCTCAGTGGACTCTTCCGTCTTCAGCATTAAGGATGTTCTTTGCACATCAGGCCAGACAAATGAGCTGCACAGAGTCATTTTCTGTTGCTTTTTAGCCGGGCTGTCATCTGCAGTAATCTATGGTCTAATTATTGAGGAAACCGTCTGTGGCATCGGGCTGTATGCATGTTTCTATGAACCTAATGTGACACTGCACATAATTCACTTCTGCCCAAGGATCCCTGTGCACTGTGATTCGGCTAGCTGCAGGCTAAATGAGCAACAACAAAATTCAAATACAATGCATGTACTGACCTTGTTTTTGTAACTTCTGCAAAACTTCCGCAAAAGCTTCAACATTTCTGAGTGTGATTAAGTGTCCTGGGGGCAATCATGCCTCGCTGTGTCCCACCGTTTGGCGCTCAGCGTGTTCACGTGAGCATGTAACAGAACCTTGGGACAGTCTGTCACCCTCTGCTATTCGAAATGAGGTGTTGGCTTAATTAAATACAGGACTGTCTCAGAAAATTTGAATATTGTGATAAAGTTCTTTATTTTCTGTAATGCAATTTAAAAAAAACTAAAATGTCATACATTCTGGATTCATTACAAATCAACTGAAATATTGCAAGCCTTTTATTATTTTAATATTGCTGATTAAGGCTTACAGTTTAAGATTAAGATTCCCAGAATATTCAAATTTTTTGAGATAGGATATTTGAGTTTTCTTAAGCTGTAAGCCATGATCAGCAATATTAAAATAATAAAAGGCTTTGCAATATTTCAGTTGATTTGTAATGAATCCAGAATGTATGACATTTTTGTTTTTGTAATTGCATTACAGAAAATCACAATATTCTAATTTTCTGAGACAGTCCTGTAGATGGAAGTATGCGAGAATATGGGTATAAAAACATTTGGACTGCAGTTTGTCCCCACTCGTGTCCTTGCTGGAGTGTGTGTTTGTACTTTTGGAGGGGTTTATTAAACTACACTTTTCAGCCAAGGTTTTCTAAATTCAAGGAATTTACAAAGTTGAATTTTTTTTATCAGATTTAGTGAGAATTTATGTGCATTATCTCCTGGCGTCTATCCCAGCTGTATTTAAGCAAAAGGCAGGAGTACAATCTGGACGGGTTTACCACAGGGCCACACACAAACAAATCACCACGCACACTCACATGGACGACTTAGAATCTCCAGTTAACCTCAAATACGTTTTGGGACTGTTGGAAGAAGCTGGAGTCCCTGAAGAAAACCTACATTACCACAGGGAGAACGTGCAGACTTCACACTGAAAGACCCATCACACCAGGAACCTTCCAGCTGTGAGGAAACCACAAAGCCATCGTGTGGCCCAACAGAAAAAAAGCACAAGCCTATCTGCGCTGCAGGACTGGAGCATGCGAGTAAAACGTACGGCAGCTAGCGGCGTTATATCAGATGTTTTTGTGTTTTCCTCTCGAGTTCTGTTTTTGTAGACTTGTGAGACGTCATTAATCAAAGAAAAGATTCAGTTCAAAGTCAGAGTAAATTTCATCAACGTGCCCTAATGGTGGAGAAGAAAGATCAGAATGATGTGGTGTTAGTTAGATTGGTGTGCAACAATGGCTAAAAGTAGTTTTAAGATGTTTTCCTGTGATGGTGTTGATAGATCTGATCCCCCCCCACCATTTTCAGGGATGTAGGTCAGCGAGTTGGGCTGTGGCTTCGTCAAACATGTTGTTCCAGTAGCGGTACTCTGACGTGGGTTTTTCAGCTCCCAGATACACAAATCCAAGCTTGGTGTGGCCTATTTGGGATTGGAAAAACTCAGTTCAGGGGGCTAACTACCTTGGTAGCTTGCTCTTATCTGTGATAATATTTCTTCTGCTAGCAAGTTTTTTTTTTAATCATACAAGAACGGAAACGTTATATTAACCAATCCAGAATACTAAAGTAATTTATTTAACTACACATTTATGCACAGAGTTAAGTTCAACCTACTTTTCAATCACAGTCAAAAATGTGATTAAAAAAAAAGCATCACTTTCCATGCATATCTGTATAGGACCATCAAAAATGTCAATATTGTATATCTATACAATAGGATTAGTGTTGTAAGAATTTTTTAATTCCCATCTATCCCCATTGATCTCACTGGAAATCTTCCCATTTGGAATATGTTCATATTTCCCTGAATGTAACATTTTCAGTTTCTCCAAAACAATATTTGCAACTCCAACTCATTTGAATGCTGATCCCTTCAAACACAATGACTAGGATCTTAATGACGAGGACAGAAGTGTGCAGTATGTGAACAAGTGCGGCTGTTGTGCTCTTAACGGAAGGGACAATGAAGAGCTTTCCTCACCAGAGTTACCGCCATGATATCACAAACACTGTATGTAATCTCAGCCTTAATGAGGTTTTTTTTTCTCACCTTTCTTATCTAACCCCATGTTCACTTTATTCTTTTGCGTCTCCTCTATCACCTTATTTTGTGGTTCTTTGTTTCTTCCTTGTTTGCAGACAGCTCATTAAAAAAAAAGATATGCATCTTCTTTTCAGCCCTCCTGCATGATTTAGGACAATTAGTCGGATGTAACCTCGTCGTCACGATATATTACGAAAGGTTATTATTAGAAGAGTTGGCGGAAGTGTCCCAGGAGGCAAATAATTAACTGTGACACTTCTTCGTCTAACAACAAAAAGGTGTGGAACGATTCCGATCTCCAAAAGTAATGACAAAGATGTCTCCAGAAATGGAAAGTCATCTTTGTCTTTTCCACCTGAGTTCATTAAACCTCCCCAATAAAAGTGATGTCAGAGTAGCATTTTCATGCCGACTCACGTCTGTCAGGAGTGATGAACGGAGCCGCTGCTTTCAGAGCGAGCGCTCTGTCAAAATGTCAGCGGATGAACTCATTTGTGCTGCAGGTGTGGGTACGTGTGGAACTGTGTTGGCGCTGCGGCTCCAGCGGAGAAAGCCAGTGCACAACCAGCCGATACTCCCTCCTCTGCTGACGCAAACAGCACTTAATATCTCGCACCGTGGTGTCCAATCATGTTTCACGGAGCGGGAAAACTCACTGACTTTCCCACCAAATGCTCCCTGCAGACTTATTCCTGCAATAAGAACACCTTCAGCGGGCAAAAGGGGAGCTAATTAGGTCAATGGCTCATCCGACAGAGCGTTAGGTGGCAAGAAAGGAAGAAAAATGGAGCAAACACTTCAAAACTGGCAGAGTAAATCAGTTTGAATAATCCTGTCTATTATTCACCAGCGGAGATGTAAAAGAGAAGCCTGGGAGTCACGGTGTGGTTGCAGCGGTTGTGAGCTTAAAGCACCTTTCCCCCATACAGTTTCTCCTCCTGTTTAATCTATCTTTTTCTCCGCATGTTGAAGAAAGAAAAAGTATCTGAAGTTTGACGGCTTTGCTATCCAGCCGATCGCTCTTGCGGTGGGAGTGTGACGGGAGCGTGTTGTCGCTTTCTGTGACCCCATTCTTTTTTATCTATCATGACAACTGCGTGCTCAGCACAGCCCCCGAGAACGCAGTCCATGCTGTCGCCATTAAGACGAGCCATCAAAAAGGGAAAAAAAAAAATTATCCCTGCCCGCTGAAAAGTCCCATGGCTGCAGTATTGTGTTTCCGCCTGTCAAGACTGAACGTCAAACTATCAAGAAGAAAAAAAAAACAAAAAAAGAGGAAAAAAAAAGAAAGTAAGGGAAGGGAACTGGGATGGCTGCTGCACTGATTGTGTCAAACAGTTTTACGTTTGTAGCAAAAAATAGATTTGCAGCACTGTCTGTCACGGCAGAAATGAGCTTCTTCCTATATTTCGTCTCCAGCTGATTTGTGCTTTCATGTCCCCCAACAGCAGCGGCAGCAGCTTCCCCCCCCCGCCACAGTTGCATCAGTCCTAATTATTTTGGTGACGACGTACTCAAAAAAATTAGATTGTTCCACTAATTTTAGCTCCATTATAATCTAGCCTCCCGTGCACTTGATGATTGTAACCCCAGAAGGGGGAAAAAAAAGGATATTGTTATTGTGATATGAGACGGTTTGAAACTACATGTTGGTGTTGTGGTCATAGTCAAGTTTGGCAATACAGCAGCAACTTGCAAGAAATATTTAGCCCTGCCCCAAAAAAATATCCTTTTTTAATCTCAGTTTTACTGTAAACGGCAAGATTATTCACCAAAATAGAGACCATAAATACATAGAGCAAATGGTCACCGAGGCTATTAGTTGAGTGTGAGAAGTGTAAAGTACAATGATTTAAATAATAAAATAATACAAATACAATAATTTTAAAAATATTTTTTTGAAATAAAGTTTTTTTTTATTTCCTTTGGAGTCATGGGAGTCGCCCCCTGCTGGTCACTAGAAAGAATACGGGTGTAAGAGGCTGGAACATTGGCTTAATTTTCCAAATTCATGGTTTCAACACAGTTTCTTTAACTCTTTCAAATTTAGAAGACGTGTAATATCGGGCACTACGCCCACCCCAAGAAGACCAAGTTAAACTTTCATTAAACAATAAACATAAAGATCACCACCATTCCCCCTGCTTCTATGTGTAATTTGTTATATTGTCAAAAAATAAGTTCAACCATTGTGATTTCTGTCACTACATTGCATAATCAGACTGTTTTCTGAAAAAAATAAAGAGGAAACAACAAGGAATTGCACTTTGCTAGATCAATAACAATAGACTGCTCCACCAGATGGCATTTTTCCCAAATGAGATAAAAATAGGATTTTGCAATCCTATTTTAGGGCAATGACAAAAAGAAAACAAAGTTTTCACAGTATTACTGACTGTTATTAGCCTGTTTTTCACTGTACGATTTTTAACAATAACAACAATCAAGGAAAACCTGTCCTAAAGAGAAAGAGTTAAATTAGTGCAGGTGTTTAGCAAGAAATATCAAATATCAACTTGTTTGGGATCAAGTTACTATATCACTGTCTATTTTTTTTATAATAGACAGTGAGTCTATTCAACAGACATGAGTTGCGGCGCTTAGGTAACTTATCGTAATGCTAAAAATAATTCAGTTTAATCAATGCAACCATACAGTGCAGGTATTAAAGGTATCCCCACTGTTAGCCACTGCAATAAGCTTATTCTGTGCTTCTGTACTCTCTTTCAAAACTATACTGCACCACAGATTAGGCTTAATGTTCAGCTCAGCTCTGTCGTCCCTGAGACTCGCCGGTTTTACGTCATCCGGTGCTTTCTTCATGACCGAGACTCCTTTAAAAATTATGATTGATGCAGGAGACCTGAACTATTAATCTTGTGGTCTTATTGAACTTAAAGTGCCTCAGCCCGTCAGCCTTTCAGCCTCTCAGCGGCTGACGTGCTCCCGATGAGCCCACTCTGCTCTGATTGGCCGCTTGGAAGATGCCCTTTGGCAGAGTTTTACAGACTACACGAATAAGAAAAATGTAGGTTTCTCAAATACATGTGTAGTGGTTCAAGCTGAATCTGGTCAGAAACAGGATATAATGCCAGCAGCCCACGGGACAACCTCACAGTGACTTTTTGTGGGCGTGCATGAAAAATTCAAGGAAACGGTGGGAACAGTGCAAATGAATCATTCAGAGCCGGCCGAAGCCTGAGCTTTTGACATGCAGGGAGCATTTCTACATCAATTCATTTAACGTTTTAAAAGCTGTGACCATGTATAACATAAGCACAACTTAAAAGTAATATTTTGAAGGTTAATGAGACGTAAGTAAGAAGAGTTTAATACAAAGCAAAGTAAAAGCGGTGTTTGCCAGTTTTCTTGCTTTCAGCACTTTATCCTGTAAATTGCTCCTAAACACAATAAGGCTGGAATTTACATTTTGATATCTTCTCTGCTGAACACACTCATTAACAAAAAATAATGAAAATAAAAAATAACACTCAGTGCCAATGGTCTTTTCACTAAATGATAAAAACCAAATCTTACTTTTGGCAGTAATAAATCATGTTTGTATTTTATAGATGATTTGTCAGCAGTTCAAATCAAATCACCTGATTCAGTCCTTTATATGATCCACATAAAATAAATTTGTCCTACAAAAATAGGAATTTCTTGCCCTCAATCACAATAATACTTCGAGAGAAACCGAACTGTTGGATGATGTCAGCAAAGAAAGTGTTTAGATGATCTGCCAGGCGGCTGTTTGTTTGCATTCAGCCCCATTGGCTATAAAAGATCATAGGAATCATGATAAACTTGTTTTGGTTTGTGCATCCACTGTGGGCTGTTTTGCTAAAAGTGCAAGAACTTCTAGAGGGTCAAGCAGAGAGAGGAAAAAGGCAACAACAGGAGCAAAACAACACTGATTTGTGGCTCCCTTTCCTACATCCTCGTAAAACAACGCAAACAAACTACACTAATGACAAAATGACAAATCTGTGAGCGGTGATTCATTGGGTTTTCTCACTCTCAGTCAGTCCATAACGTGGCAACGTGGATGTGAGCTGCAATCTTTCCTGGAGACAAGGAGCCACCTCCACAGAGCTGAACATGTGCTGCCGCCGTAAATCAGAGCCGGCGTCTCTGCATGTTTACCTCTGTTTCTGCTCCTGTCCCGTTTGGCTGTTAATGAATAAATAAAACGTCTCTAATACTCCAAAAAAGGAACTTTTTATGCGTTTTCAAAACTGCTATGTCTCCTTACGGCTCTTAGATTGTACAAATGGTGACTTTCTGAATGGCTGTCTGCCTTTTTTAATTTTTCTTTGACTTTTATACTTTTTTACTTTTATAAAATCCAATCCACAAATGGATTAATAAAAGCATTAAAAAAAGGGAAAAATGTCAGCAGATTCCTGTTTGAGAACCTGTTTTGTTTGTGCAAGGAGATGTTTGCAGTCATTAATCTTGGTGCGCGGTGATAAATCTGATGTTCAGGTGTGACGTGTCTTACCCTCATTTCCATGCCCTCTTTTTTCCCATCCCATGCCCAGCTGCGCTTGGTGAAGTAGTTGACTGTAGCAAACTCAATCAATGCCGAGAAGACAAACGCATAGCACACGGCCATGAACCAGTCCATGGCGGTGGCATATGCCACCTTGGGCAGGGAGTTCCTCGCACTGATGCTCAGGGTCGTCATGGTGAGGACTGTAGTGACCCCTGAGGACAGAACGAAGAGATTAGTGAAAGAGAGGCTCTTAAATTAACTTTTAAAAAAACAAATTCAGTCAAATTTTACCCCTAATTTGCTTAACTTTTCCTAACCTGTTCACCAGCATCTTTCCAGAAAATTTGGATCAGTCTGCAGCTTAAAGGAACGCTGGAGACAAAGCCATCCTGGGTCTACTCTTAGATGGCTAATTAACTTTTGTCAGGGACTATTTGAGGTTTCTGACTCCTGGGTCCCACCAAGTGTGGGAGCACCATGGATCGGCTGCACTGCGTCTGCCGCAGTGCATCCCAGTCAATAAACATTGTCCCGCTAGAAACAATGTGGCACTAACTTTACCCACCTAGTCTATTTTGGCTCTCAGCCATGGTAAATCAATGGCTGGCAGGGAGTCAGATGCAGGAAAGGCACAAAGAATGCAACTGATTTTCAAAATAAGAGTTTGAGATGAGATTTCTAACCAGTTAACAACAAGAAGCTCATTTTGGAAGATGAAAATCACATGTTGATACATTTTGATCCTTTTTATATTAATTAAACCCAAATAAACACTAGCGTGAAGTATATTTTTTAAAGATTATACCGGGTGTAGTTCATAAAATGACCATAAAGTGCTAATGTTGACTGCCATTTTTTGGCAAATGCATTTTGTGTTGTCTTTTGTTTTGATTTTGGTCCCTAACACAAGTTTGCAGTCCTTACCAACTATTTAACTGTTCTTTTCAAAACAGAGTAATCTACAGCCATGAAACTGAAACTTTAGGCAGATTCAAAAGTGCCTGTCTAAAAACAAATAATTTAGTTAGGTTTTTGGTTTAAAGTGTGCATGAAAAAAGAAAGTTACAGACTAAACAGTGTTCCAGTCCACAGCACTGCAGAGCTTTACATAATCTGCTGTAATCAGAAAGCTGAGCTTCAGACTGCTGACGCAGTTCGCCGGTGCATGAACATTACAAGTGCACTGGGTCAGTCTTTCAGGTTCAAACTACCAGGAATGACTTCTGAAAGCATTAAACCATTAAAAGGGACATATTGAGCAGTAGTTATATTTTTAAACTGGCCTGAATTTGTTTGATAAATACATAATAAATGGGTTCCGTGGTGACACTGACTCGAGTGGAGTTCTGAAAACCAAACCATCTGTTTCCACTTAATAATTAAAATACACAAAATTAAAATAGTTTTATCAAACCATATTCTAAGACTCAAGTTGTCAAGAAACAAACAAACAAAACAAAACAAAAAGCTTCAGCTCATACACAAATAAAGACATACAGTACAGCCTCGGCCTCGTTTGCAGGCCGGTGTCCAAAGACGGAACAGCAGATCCCTGTCAGCTAAAACAAATTAATTTGGAAATCAATCCAATAGCGTCACAGATAATTTCTTCTTACATCCCGCCGTTTCAGCTGGTGCTGCGGGGAATGAGATCCGGCTCGGACAATGGTCACCCATCCAAGCACATAAAAACAATCACTCCTCTGTACTGATGCATCTCATCTGATAAAAATGGATCCACGGCAGATGCTAAATGGGAAAACTGTCATGAAGAATGGAGAGGGAAAACTAATTTCAAGAAGTCATGGGTGAAAAATTAGAAACCGTGACAAAAGATTGATTGATAGCTGTTGCATTTGAGATTGGGGGTGATTTTAGATGAATGCCTCAAGAATAACGTGACCTGATCACAGAAATCACACATTTCTCTTTAATTACAGTGTTTGCCTGTATTTAAAGTAATTTTTAAAGGCAAAATCCTTCTCATTTACAAATATAACTATATTGTTTTCAAAATCTCACAATTTGGCAAAAGTTGCGGTTCTCGTTAATTAGTTTGAACCTTTATGTAACAGAAACACATACAAATGCAGTATTAAAAAAAGAAATACAATTACATTAACAATTTGATGCATGCATTGCTATCGACAGAAAATAGAGATCAATGAAGAGAGGTCAGGAAAACCTTAGATTATCAGATTAATCTGCGACAGGTGAAGGTGCAAAGATGAGTTACAAAAGGAGCAGCATCAAAGACTTCATTCTTCCAGGTGAAGATGGCTCCTCCTTTTGTGCCAAACTCTGTCAGAGTATCATCATTTAAAGTGTATTTCCTGAAGAATGTATGCATGGAACATCAATTTTTAAAACGGTTACAGCTGGTTTTGTGCACCGATCATATACTGTATAAGAAGAACTGCACAGACGCCCTGTGATGTCACCCATACGTTTTCTGAAATGTGCTTTATTCCTTGTTGCTGCAGAAAAGCAGAACGAGCAAACCCGTGAACCGGCTGGAACACGCTCAGTTAATCTGACTTTTTACTTTAAATTAAAAACAGTTAGTCACCTAAGGCTACCTGAATCCCCCCTGACCAAGATCCTCCCATGATTCAATGCATAGGCCTGTCCACACTCCATTTTCTTTCCACAGTAAATTAATGGGATCCAAACACTGTAGGCAACATGCCACCTATAAGATGCGTTTTTTTCTACTAGAGGGGATAGATTTTCCGGGGCCGGACCGTTGACACGCGTCTCCATCACAGGAATGGGCGTGCAGAAGTGGCCTTCAGGAACCTTTACTGTGTGAAAAACGTTCCTGTAGTAGGAGAGGTTCTCCGGCTGGCTGAAAGACAGCCGGAGCCGGAGAACCTGAACGTAATCAGGATTTCCAAATTACATTCAGCACTCTCACGTGGACATAGATCATGTGACCACAACTCATGTTAACGATTTGGACAAGAAACATTTAGCTATCAATACATTTGGTGAACATGGAGATTACAAGAAAAAGTTATAGATGTACCGACGAGTCAGTTCAGTTCTTGTTGGGGTATTACACCATTGTAGAAGATGAGGGGTTTTATTTGAATCTCAATCGATACGACCACAGTGAATGTTAGAAAAGCAAATAAAAGCGCAAGTAAGCTCCCTTGTTTACGTGTTTCGTCTTTACTTTCTTCTTTAGTTGTATTCTTCTTTTTCGTCCCTACACTTAAGGCAGTGTAGAGACATTATGTCCAACTGGATCTTATAGCAGAACATGAAGTAGCTGCATTGGTTCAATGTATGTTTGTCTTACTTTTTCTCCACACAGATACAACTTCAAATTCTTCCTTAATATTCCAGTCTCATGACTTCCACTTTCCACATCTCAGTATCAATGAAAAGTGCCAATGCGAGCATCATGATGTGATGTGACGTGGTGGGAGTCCATCATTATGAATGTACAAAGATACTGGAATTTGACACTTAAGTTACCATCCTGTGATGTCTCAGGAAAGTGTTTACATCAGCAGGACGCTCTGCTCCATTTACAACACTGTGGCTTCCTAGAGAGGTGCTGGTCTGGCTGCTCTTTAGATCTCCTACTGAAAATGTGTGGTGCAGCCCAGAGAGGCGAGCTGGATGGCCACGGACTGCTGGGCAGCTGAAATTTTTATTCAGCGTGAACGGGCAGAGATTCACTGAAGAAACTGCAACAACTCACATCTTCATCTCCTCAAAGACTGAAAACTGTAATTTAAAAGAAGGGTAACGTAACAACGGTAAACACGTCGCTCTCAGCTTAAATAATTAAAAACTAGAAAATTTCGGGAAATTTTGATATGGGCATGCCCTACTACCCATTCGTCCCCTTTTGCTGCTTTGGTTTGTAGTGGTTGTGTTTAAGGTTGTTTTGGTTGTGTCGGAGGTGGTTCCGGCCATGTTTGGGGTTATTAATAATGACCAATAAATCAAGCCACGGCCTGGATGCACGTTGCGGTTCGGGCCACATTTACGGATGATTTATTCATATTCTCCCCCATAAAAATGCATAGGTTTTACTGCCATGGTACAAGCCCCATAGGATAGAATGGGAAAATTTGGCTTCAATATCTCAAAAGCTGTAAACGACAGCGTAATGAGACCTCAGTATGTTGTAGTCAACAGCAACCCGAGTCTTTTAAGGTTGGATCAAAGTCTCTACGATATTGTGTTGCCACGCAACAAGCATCCAAAGTTCCTTTAGCATCAAAATGAGCATAGTTGAATATCTCAAAAAGCGTAATAGCTAGCATGATGAGACTAAACTATGTTGGAGTACAACGCGTCCCGGGTTGTTCAATGTTGTAATGAGGTCTGTACGATAAACCGGAATTTCTTTTTAAATTGAAAGTTATATAACACAAAAACCGTAATAATTAGCATGATGAGGTTGTACGGTCCTTTAGTGCCAATCGGGCCGAATGTTTGTAAATTTGAAGGATGTCTCTACGATAAAGTTTGGCCGAGCAATAAACGTTCGAATTTTTATCAACTGTTGACACGGTAACACTTTCGCCTTCATTCTCATGTTTTTTTCAGGCGTGTTTTTTTTTTTGGAGATTTTTTTTCCCACATCAGAGCGGGGTCATGCTGTACACCCGCTGGTGCGCAGTGGGACTTTTGCGACTTTAGCTGGTTAGCAAAATGCTAGCAACATTGCCCTTTGGGCCATTTTGGACGATTGCAATATGGTCATGCCACTACTTGGCATGACCATAAAAAAAGATACAATGGAGTTGGTCAGTGAAGACAATTAAAATAATTTTTTGTACTTATCTTTCAAATAAGGGTTCAAAGGAATAAACAAATTAAATATTGGGTTGAAAAAGATAACATCTCGTCTGAAAATATAATCTACATTTTAATCAAGATATATTTAATCATCCCAACAAAGTGAAAAGTGGAAGTCCACAGATGGTATGAATCAGCTCAGAAGGACTGTGTTTTTCAGATGAAGAAAAGGAAAAGGCCGTGCTTTGAAGCGTGCTCTTCACCGCACGATTACAACAACTCTCCGCTATTCTGAGGGACAAGCAATTTCTCACATGGCTGTCATGATTTTCAGATGACTGTTAAAGGAAAACATAGTTGCTGGTGTTTGCGGGTTGGACGGTTTTTATATTCTGAGCGATTCTTGAACTCCTATGCCCTTCCGCATCTGCTGTATGTGACTTCATGCATGTTCCAAATCAAAATGCCAAAGCTATTACAACTCATCTCTGAGTAAAGGACGATCTAAGTCGACACGCTGTTCTTAACGTTAATTGGTCTGGATGCATGAACAGAAGCCATTAGTATTCAAAGCACAGGCGCAGAAAGCAAGGTTAAGTGCCTTCCTGGAACGGAGGAAATGTCTTTAAATCAAGTGACAACTGATCTTGCATTCTTAACTAATCTTGCTTAACAGTTTGCTTTTTTGTAGAATAGTAAATAGTGCTTTAAATGTGTGGATTTGATCAGGAAATAGTGTTTTATACAAAGAAGTGAGATTTGATCCCTTTCTTGTTCCTTATAAACTCATTGACTTTTTTTTGTTTCCAACTGCAACTTCAGACAGATAATCATGTTTTTCAAAACAAAAGTCCCTTAGGCAGTGCTTAATATATTTGTTATTCTGTGCACATTTTTGCATCGTATCAGATTTGCTGAGAACTTTACTTGTAGTTAAAAAGCCCTCTCCACAAATGCTCTGATCTGATTAATGCATCGATCACTTGAACGATATTTAATAAAGAAGATGACACTCACCGAAGACCGTGCGAGCGGGAACTGATTCCCTGTTAAGCCAGAAGGAGACCTGAGACAGTATGACAGTCATGATGCACGGTAGGTAGGTTTGAATCACAAAATAGCCAATTTTCCGTTTCAAATGGAAATATGTTGTCATCACCACGTATTCTCCTGAGGGAAAGGAGAGAAGCGGAGAGAGAGAGGGAGGAAGACAAACAAGGTGAAGATTATTAATACAACCGTGCCCAGTTGGGAGGAAACAAATGAGCCACGTGAAAACATGAGAAATGCTGGTGAAAAGATGCTTGGTGTTTAGAAACAGTCCACTGAGGTGGACTCCTTTTGACAGTTTTAATGAAGATCTCTATTTATTGAGCAACATTCCCAGCAAATACACACCTGTGCCCTTGAATAGAAAGGATGTTTGATGTACTTTTTATTAATCAACAGCGTTGTCAGACAGCTTTTCCTGGAAGGTTGGCTTGTTGAAGGTTAAGAGTCATTCTTCCCAAAGGAGCATTGAACAGCTTTCAAGCCAAATCTAAGTCAACGATTTCTAAAATGTAGGAATTCAGCAGCATGTTCTCTTTTGCCGTCGGTGTGAAGACCCTACGCCTGCGTCGGTCTCACCCACTTGTATTTGTCACCGATGGCAGTAAATGCACAAATTCACAGCTTCCCCAAGCGCTGGCTCTCATTGCCATGTTTGCAATCTGTGTTGCAGAGATAGGAGGGAAACAAGCTCCCTTTCCCCGAGGTGCCTTCCCTGACGAGATTCTGACCAGAGCTGAAGAGCCTCAAATCTTCCCATTCCCATAGCTCACTGTAGTCCATTAAGTTTAGAGGCAAAAGAAATGGGATTTTCTGACATCCACAAGCTGACACAGTTTAAGAAAAGAATCACACCGACTCCGTCTTAAATCTGAAATTTCTAAGACTTCACTTGATCACGTGCCGCACTTACTTCTCTTCACTTACAGTCATGGTCATCCTGGGTTTTGTAAGAGTATAATAAAAATAATATAACTGTAGTAAGTCTTAATCAACATAAATACAACATATAACATTATTTTCCATTATGCCAATACTGAGGGCAATGATAAGCTCCCCCATTGTTTGCTTGCTTGAAGATCCACCTTCAGCAGCATAACCTGAAGTGTTTGTGTCTTGACTTTGTATCTGACTCACATCCTCGAGGATGAATTATGATCCATCCTTTTATGACAAAATTGCTTTAGTTTATTTGGGGTTTTTGGGCATTTGCTGATGAACAGTTCTCTTAAGGTTCCTCCCTACTGCATGACCTTTGGCTTTCTCAAACAAAATATCTCAGTTGTGGAAGACTCGTTTTAAACATCTTTCTTCGGAGGTTTAAATTACCTGTCCCATGTTGTACAATGTGAGCAGTTCAATGATCAACATCATTTGATTTTGCAACCAAAGACAGCCTGATAAAATGTTCTCTCAGAGCCAGATATCCTTTGAATAACCAATTAATCTGGATTGATCTGGATTGATATATAAATTGATGTATAAATGTGACCCAGCTCGATTCCTTAAAAAAAGGTAAACGTAAAAGAAATCCATCCTGGTGGAATTGTGGCCACAGAGGTCAACACTATGAAGGCACTGTGAGTTATCACAGACATTGTTGGTATGTGCAGACTGGGTCATACTACGGTTTTCTCAGTAATTTGAGAAAACCAGATATCTCTTGTTATTGATTACCATTACACCTCCACCTCTGTGCTTGACAGTTGGTCTGATGAGTTTCTGCTGAAATGCCATGTTTTTTTCAAGATATCAGCAAAAATCAGCACATAAAGGCCAAAAAACTCAATTTTGGTGTCAGAAGAGGAGGCTTATCCCTGGCAAGAATACCAGACGAACCAAACTCGTTCAGTCTTTTAACTGTGCTGTCATGGACTTTAAACCGTAACATGCTCCGTGGGGACTGTAGGGTTTGAGATGAAGCCCTTATATTTTTTTTTGTATTTTTCTGAGTATTGCATGGTCTGACCTTGGGCTGAACTTGCTGAGACACCTGTTCCGGGGAAAACTGCGAAATGTCTTGAAAGCTTTCCAATTGTGAAGAATCTTTCTGTAGAATTAAGAAGGTTAAACTCGGAAATTCCTTTGATATGTTTGATTTTATGGGGCCTGCACACCTGCTGATGATAAATCCATCAAAGGCTGATTATTCGCATCACCTGATTGCAATTTACATGCTTAAATCCAACAGGTATGCTATGGGTGTACTTAGTATTGCCCACATTTCATTTTTTGCTTAATTTTTGTGAAGTAAATAATGGCATGGGGAAAAATGTTTATATATCATCTTCTGTATTTGCTTAATGCTATAAGTGAATAGGATTTTTATAGTTTTTATGCAAAACAAGGAACATATAGGACAAAAGAAAGGAGTACTGAGTTTTACAAACGACTCAACAGTTAAGCAAAAATTAAAAAGGGATCACAGTTACCACCCTCTTGTAAAGCTAAACAAATCATTAAAAGCAATACTTCCTCAGAAAACAGCAACATAACAGAGGATTTCTTTTCCTCCTTTAGTCTGAACGTGGCTGAAGTCGTAAAGACCTCTGCGACTCTGCTCCCGAGGGCTCCCGTAAATGAGCGAGCAGCTTTAATGCCGACGTTAACTCTCTGGAAATGGGCAGCCAGTCTGGCGCAGTTTAAAGCTTTACTCTCTTTACTGATTAACAGAAGTACTATTTGATCCTCAGCAAATCATGATGCTGCGCAGATGGACAATTTTTTACAGGTTCACCATGGTCAGTAATAAATATCATAATTGCAGCACATACTTTAAAGAGGCTGAACTCAAATATAAATTAACTGTCCAAAGTCAGGACACATCTCCCCTTTCCTTTTTATTGAGTTGGTATGCCAAACCTTTGACTGGAGCTGCATATTATACCTGCAGCAGTTCTGACTCAGGATCCTGTGCTGGAGGATATTTACTTTAATTTCTGAATTATTAAAGTGGATTTAAGGCTTCGGGTCCCCCAAAAAGACTGGAAATTGGACTTTCAGTTCTGTGTCCACCCTTTATATTATCTTTGGGAATATGCTGAACAGTTTCACTGAAAAACTGATGACAGTAATCATTTTCTCAATGGGGCCAAACTATTTACGCTGAATTTGAAATGACAGAGTGCAGTAAAGTGCCGACTGCTACTCTGTGAAAACACACAATAGTGCCAACGTAAGCCAATAGAAATGAAAGAGGGGGATTTAATTTACTATAAACTATATGCAGAAAAACTGATGGGTTTACATTTCAAAGGTAGGCGTTTCACCCCGCGATACACTTATTTCCCTTCTCTTCTTGCGGTTACAGTCCATTAAAATAGAAATTTGAGCGTTAAACTGCTGTGAAATTCTGCTCGACTCGCCGGCCTGCACCAGCCATCGGCAGGCGGATTCAATGCAGTCTGCAGTTGGCCCTAGGCCCTAAGCTTTCACCTGAACTAAAGAGAGTTAACCTATGCCATGCTGCTCTCCATGCTGCTGTCTGGGCTCAGCGTGCAGTGTGGCGTACCTGTGCTGGAACTGATGGTTTCTTTTCCGATAACGTGTCCCAGTAAGTCATACTGGTTAAGCCTGGAACCGTCCTCGGCCACAGCGACGGACCTCTCGTCCCCTTGGGTCCACAGGTAGATCACCTCATTATTGGTGTAGGCGTCTGGGCAACATGGCGAGCACGAGGGGGAAAAAAAGGAGCAAACTTAGATTAGACATCAAAATGTGAGGCAACGTTCAGCCCTGATGCTGGTGTTGTCGCTTCCAATATAACACAAGCAAGATTTACTTTGTCAGAAAAGACTGTGTGACAAATATTACAATTAGGACTCGGGGAAAAGCAGGGCTGGTACATCAGTTCCATGTAATAAACCAGAAGTGATCAGGCTGATAGATATTTCAGGCAGACACTGGCATCAGATGTCTGGTATTTGTTGAAAATTCCCTTTGATATTCTGTTTGTAGCCATGTGAGCACAGCTCGAGGGATCTCAGTGATATCTGTGTTGGTTTGTTGCAGCCTTGCATTTGAAACACACTAATGACAGACCTCAGTGATTCTACAGTTACCGACTTTAGATCAGAGCTGCAGACCAACATGCGCACGGAAAAAAGTCAAAAAATCAGTCTATAATGAAAGGTCTGCTGTTTTGACTGTAGTTTTGTTTAAAAAAAATCAAATTACAGTAGATAAAGTTTGGAAAGTATGGAAAATGCAACTGAAGATGGTAAAAAAACTTGCAGGGACTTTTACTTTTTTGGCTTCCATAGCAGACAGTATGGCCAAAGATTTGCATGTTTTGTCTCATCCACTGGATTTCATTTTGTTTAAGAACATCTACTTTTGCATTTCAGGCCTGCAGCAGAGGGACAAACACAAAAGTACAGCTGTGCCGATACATATACAGTTCTCCTTTTTTTGGCAATTTTTCAGAGAATATGAATTATAACCCAAAATCCTTTTTTTTTTCTACACGGTTAGTGGTTTATCAACAAATAATTGTGTTTGCTCTTTTTAAATCATAATGACAACAGAAACTACGCAAAGACCCTGATCAAAAGTTTACAGACCCTGGATGTTTTGGCCTGATAATGCACGCACAAGTTGACACACAGATATAAAAGGCTACTAAACATAACCATGTTCACCTGGGATCTGTTTGCTTGTAATTGTGTGTATAAAAAGTCACTGGGTTTCTGGATTCGTGACAGACCCCTGCATGTTTCACCCAGCGTTGCAGAGATGCCGCTGGGTTCTGAGCCAATGAATTATCAAAGCATCTGCAGGAGTAAGGAGTCGGACTTTATAACAGGAAAAGGATATAAAAAGATATAAAAAGATATCCAAGGAATTGAGAATGCCAGTCAGCAGTATATAAACTGAAATTAAGAAGCAGAGGACGAGTGATTTCTAATAAAATCAAGTCAGGGTCAAGTGGACCAACAGAAATTACTGGCAGGAAAACTGTTCAAGATGCAATTAAAAACCTGAGAGGCACTTGAAGAAAAATGAGTTGCTTGGTCAAGTCGCCAGAAGAAAGCCATTACTACACCAATCCCATAGCATGGATACAAGGCTCAAAACTTCTGGCATAAAGTTATGTGGGGTGATGGAAAACGTGCACCCATCAGCCCAGAATCTGCACATCAGACGTATTGGAATGCTCCAACATGACAATGATCCAAAAACAAGTGCCAAGTGGACCTGTCGTTGGCTACAGCCACAAAAAGTGAAAGTTCTGGGCTGCATCTCGGCCTCCTGAGCTCAATGTCATTGAGCCACTTCGGGGAGATCTTAAATGTGTCGTTCACACAAGAGATCCAAAGATTTTCCAAGATCTGGAGGCTTTTCACCAAGAATAGGCAGCTTTAGCTTCTGAGAAAATCCAAGACTACTGCAAACGATTTCAGGCTATCATCGATGTTAAAGGGGGCAGTGTTGTCTTCGTCAGTGATGACGAAATCATTTCGTTGATGCCACTTTTTTTTCATGACGATAACCAGACGGTGACAATATAAACATGGCTCTTTGATAACTAAAACGTGACAAAACTTGTGTGATTTTTTGACGAGACGAGAATGGATGAAAATGTGTTATGTGTTCAGGAATAATCGTAAATAAATTGTTATAAAATATGAAGATATTCGTTAATGAGTGTGCTCCTATAGGCCAATCCTTACGTTATGACTGTCCCTGAATGCATCAGAGCTGTGAGCCAGCGCTGATTGGCTGTGCGGCATTAACTTGTTTTGAACCAAACTCTTTGGAGGGAAGCGAAAGAGGAGAATGGAGAAGAACAAATATCAATCTGGCTCATTCAAACGAAAGGTGAAAGATGAAAGTGAAGCTGGTTGCTTCTTGTTACCCACTTATTTACTGCTTTTCATCGACATCACACCATGTCCCAACAACGCCGGTTACTGAAGAGGAGGCGAGGCTAGCCGCTAGCGGTGCTACCCAAAACCCGCCATCAGAGGACATCAAGGAGCCCCGCTGCACAGGAAAACCACCAGGAGCTCAGCTGCAAACACCCAACCGCTGCAGGAACATATTGTGTCACCACCACCAGCGGAGGTCAGCGTCTGTGCCAGTATCACCAGCTATGACCCTTTCCTCATTGCATATGTGCACGGATGAGGCCCGACTGTCTAACCTCACTGCTGAGTGTTGAGCGCACTTTGAATCACCTTGTGTTGAATTGTGCTATACAAATAAACTTGCCTTGCCTTGAGCATTAACATTAATGAGGAGAAAGTGGTCGACAAGTTTGCCGCCATGAAGGAGAGGAGGGCAAAATTTTGAAAGAGGATTAAGCATGTACAAAGTTTTGAACGTTATTCAAACGTTCAAAACGTTATTCTTGTTTTCTACGTTACCTGGATACTATTTTGTTTGAGCCGAGGACTGTGGAGGAGTCGACTGTAAACTGCGGCATGCAGCGCAGAGAAATCCATTGGTGATTCAGTGTAACCTTCATAAATAATTAATCTCTTCCTCAGAATGTTTTTTAGCTTTGACCACCTGCCTATTTGAATCTGTCTTGTGTTGTCAACTATATATCAGACCGCCGAGTCTATTCTCTGTTATAGAGCTTAAAAAGAATCTTATAAACCGCTGTGTCTATATCTAATATATGAATAGAACTAATAGACAAAAAATTAAGCTAAAAGACTAAGACCAAATCTAAGATGGTTGTCAAAATCAACACTGAAAGGGTGTAGGAACTACACGCTATTGCCAACTAGGGTCTGTAAACCTTTCATCAGGGTCATTTGGGTAGTTTCTGTTGTCATTATGATTTAAAAAGAGCAAATTCAATTGTTTGATAAGACATGGCTTCACCCAGCCACTACCACGAGTGAAAGAAAGGTTTCTGTGTTATCATCCATTTTCACTGAAAAATGGCCCAAAAACTGACAAATCCTGCCAGGGTGTGTAGATTTATGAGCACAGCTGTGTATCCTTGTTGATCCAGGTTCTGCTCAAGGTTTCCTCCTGCCCCTGCTCAGGATGAAGCTTTGGTGCTCCTAAGCCAGGCTGTGTTTTTAATGAACTTGATTTATAAGAAGTAGAATGAATTATTATGAATATATTATAATGAATTGAATTTAATGGGATTAAATAAGACAGAATTTAACTGTTCTGTCCAATTAAATACTTGGAAATATGAAATAGGTCTTTGAATAATATTCTTTTTGAATAGTTACATGTTTTTCTGATGCGTTTGTTATAAAATCCCCTGATGATATCATCCGTTTTAAAATACCACAACTATATTTGGACTTAAGCTCCTCGTAAATATTTCCTCTGGTACAGATGACACGCAGAACCTTCAAGGCATTTTAATCACACAAAACGTGACACATTGTGCACATGCAATACACCAAACAAGTGGTGAAAAGATTATCACTAATCCTATAAAGACCATGTTCATTTAAACAAGACCCAGTTCCAACACTAGTCCAAGTGAGTCTTTTGTAATAAGACAAGACAAGAAAGCAGCATGCTGCAGAAAACCAGTACTAGCAACCAGCTGCTATCAGTGGCGAGCTAAGACTGCGTTCAGTCCGGCCATGCAAGAATCACGTCTCTGCAAAAGAAACTCTCTGAGCTAGAAGTCCAAGAACAAGCAATAACTTTACTTTCAACAACCCACCTGAATTCAGTCTTGCCTCCAGGGTTTCACCATCATAAATCATGTTCCAGCACAAAACTCTATGCGGCTCACATCAAAATCTGTTTCACTGTGTCTGTGAATAGTTAATAGATGGATGGTAGAAAATCTGGACTTTGGAGAACTATTTTGAGCAAAAGAACAAGTGAGGAAGTTTTACAGTTTGGTACCTGAAAAGCCTCATTGACACCTAAGAGTGGCCAATTTGCAAAGTCCATCTAAACATTCAAATACCACAACAAGGAAATGAGTCTTGGTAAAATAAATGAACAAATGTGACAGAAGATATTTGTTTAGATTCGAGTCTTTAGATTTTCTCTACTTGAATCTAAAAGAGATGTACCCTCTAAAAGTGGAATATTTCATCAGATTCATGCTGTGTACCAGCTTCATTTCATCTGGTCTAGGAGGAAATGAAGTGTATACACTTTTCTTATAATGCAACAGGTGTTGAGCTTAAAATGACTGAGATTTAGTCATTGTAAATCAGATAGAGCTGCAGGATGGTAGGAAAACAGTGGATTCACAATATTGTAGTTGAAAAATTGCAAGAATGATATGACCTGCGATGCATCAACTGAGTATGATCCCTGACAGTAAATTGCCTTTGCAGACACACAAAAAAAAATAAATATTTATGTTGCAGACGTTCTGTTTTTAAAGGGATTGTGACATGAAAAACACATTTTTCTTGATTTTTTGTGTTTTGTTGGGTGTCTTGACATCAATTACACCCCAAAAACAACAAACTTTTAACATTCAGTGTATTGTGTGCTTTCTGGGATTTTCCGCATAACTGTGCAAAAACGGCGCATGTGGTTTGGTGGCGGATCGTTACGTAACGATCCGCTAAATCACCGCCCCCTCCACCCAGCTCCCTGCCTCCTCTCCTCTCCAGCGCACCATAAAGGCTGATTTATGGTTCCGCGTTACACCGACGCAGAGCCTACGGCGTAGGGTTTCGCGGCGACGTGCACCATACGCTGAACCCTACAGCGTAGGCTCTGCGTCGATTTAACGCGGAACCATAAATTAGGCTTAACAAGGAGCTGTTTAGAGCCTCTTTTGTTCTAATCACCGGAGGAAAACTGCTAAGAAGACCGGCCACTCCACTCCAGTGTGAACGGCCACTGACTGGACTTAAGATAAGGGGACAGTGCTGCTTGCATGCCTTTATTTTTATGATTGTTTGCTGTGGTTCGCCCTCCTGCTTTTCCGTGCATGCTTCGCCTGTCGCTGAGCGTATGGCTGGAGGAGGAGGAGGAGCGGAGGAGGAGCGGAGCAATGATTGACAGGAAAGGGGGGAAAGGAAGCATTTTTCACGGCGCAAAAAAACACTGTAATAAAAAGCCAGGAAAAGAGTACTAGAGTGAAGTTTTTCTTGTTACACTCTTTTAGACACATTTGAGGGATGTTGGCCAAGACTTTTAATAGTGTTAAAAGCATGTTAAAAATGATGTCACAATACCTTTAAATAAAAATAGATGAATAAATCAACAGAAAATGTCTTCCATCTTATTGGCCGAATAAATTATTGGTAATTAGAGTGTGAATATATAGAGCCTGAAAAAAAAAACAATAATTTATTGCAATATTTTTTTGTTTTTGCTGTATCGATATGACGCATGTTGATCATCATTGTGATGGCGATACATTTTGAAAATATCGTGCATCCCTAATAAGAAATGTATTCTTTTAAGTGATTAATAATAAAATCTAAATTACTCCCACTTATTTAGCTTTTTTTCAGACGTGATGCAGGACTCAAATGTAAGAATGGATGTTTATTAACAAATAAAGTGGAACCGAAACATGACTTTGGGTTCATACACATACACATTTTTGAATACTGAGAATTGATTGATTAGACACTGATTTATAGTAAGAAAACAGTATTTTTTTATGGAAACTCACACAGCTATTATTTTACTCCGGGACTGCACTGACGCCTGACATACAGTAAATTTGGTAATGCAGATACATCTGAAATGAAGTAACACTTCGGCTAAAGTTGGCCCAGACACTTCAGATTCAGCTCTATTAAGCAGTAAGCTGCCCTGATAATCGTGTCTTAATTAGCTCCTTGTTGGAAGCTCTTTGCTCTGAAGTAAATATTTTTAATGGACAGACTTTCTTGGCTCCTCATGTTTACCCGGGTAACCTTCACTCTGAGTCATCCAAGGCCTGAAGTAATGAGCTACATATCCTGTGTTGACAGTTATCCACTAGAGAACGGAAAAGTCCCTAATACCTGTGGAGAACAATCACCACTGTTTGAATAGCGCAATCTTCTGTTAGGATCGAGTTTGTTGTGGCCATCTGGGCTGACTTACAACTTCCAAACTTGAGAGGACAGGCGTGTGCATCCATCGGGAAATCCTCCAGGTGCATGGGGCACTCTGCATGAATGGTCAACCTGAGGGGGGCAGAGGGAGAGGAAACACTTCACCAGGCTGCAATATGGATGTGGCGGCATCACAGCCACACCAGATGTCTCCAGACACATCATAGAATGGGTTTTCACGGACTCAAATTTATATCAGACATTCACATTTAATCAACATACATCAAAAGAACATGACTTTTTCCATAAAAATATTAACCTTAAGTACATACGAGGCATTTGCCCTCTAAAAAGAAATAGGGTTCATTTTTCTCCCTCATGCATGTTTAATCAACATTCATGTTCAACCACACATAGACCCATAAAAACACCCTTCAGTGGACTGACTTCCCCATAAATGGACCAACAAATCAGGTTATTCTAACTCAATTACCACATAGTCCAGTAGGCACTGCAGTATTGGGTTATTCACACAACTGGGACTAGAATAAAATACTCGGGCATGAAAATGCAACTGGCTTACATGGCAGCAGTTCTCTATTTTAAAACAAATAGGCTTCACTGAATGCACATTATGTTTGTGTAGATATCTTGCTTGTTTCAGAGCTTATATTTATAAATGTGCCTTAACAAATTGTGTAATGGATAGATTCATTTGGTGTGTTAGATGTTCCTGAATGCTCCAGATTTGAATTTGTTGTAGCCTCAGAAAATGAACACTTAGCACCATGGCAGGCTTTCTACAGTCAAACGTATTGTTTCTAATTAGCGCCCCATGTTGCCATTCAACAAGCCAGTGCCTGTTATGTCTATTTTTTTTCCAAGCCCTCCTGGCTGCTCTCTTTGGCTCTCTCATTACTGATAAGTGGCTCAATAACAACGCAAATTAAAGCAATATAACATGAATCAAATATGAGCTTCACCCCACCGTATATCACGCAGCACTTTATTCGGCAACTAATTAATGACATTCATCTCATTCCTGAACGGTACTGATTTTCTCATGCAAACAACAGCAAACAAGCTTTAAGTGACCCCAAACTTCATAAAAGTTATGACCGAAACAAACAAAACAGAACAAGGAACAAGCGAGTCCTGACGCCTCACTTAAGAGTAGGTCTTGGTTGTGTTTGATCAGGACCAAAGTGCAACATCAATATAAAGGGCAAGGAAATCTCAATGCAAGTGAAGGAGACCATTGATAGGCTGAAAACATAACATACACGCATGAGAGAAGAAGGAGAGAAAAAAATGTAGGCATGGCCAAATCAACAGTCTGGTATATTCTTAAAAAAAAAAAAAAACACAACATCAAAAGGCCTGAATGACCACAGAAGACAGCTGAAGTGGATGACTGCAGAATCATTTAGCTGGAAAAGAAAAACCTCTTCACAACGTCGTCAGAGCTCAAGAATACTCTGGGCAAAGTAGGAGTATCATTGTCAAAATATGTAATCAAGAAGTGCCATTGTGAGCGCAAACACAATCTTTCCATCAAACTGCAAGCCGCCGGTTACATTCAAGAACAGGAAGATAAGAATGGATTTTACTAGAAAACACCTACATGTTCTGGAGTCAGATTCTCTTTGGATGGTTAAAACCAAGATAAACTTCATAGTGCAGATGGATACTGACATAAACATGCTGAGAAAATGGAACATTTGTCCCCGGTCAAGTCTATAGAGCATGCACTCCAGACACTTAATACAAAACTGAATGCAGAAAGACTCACAAATAACCAGCAACTGAAGGCAAAGAATCTCCAGGGAGGAAATTCAGACACTCACACTCTGAAGAATGCATTAGGGACAACGTGGCGTTTAGTATCTTTCCTAAGGAAAAGTGAGAAAAGCATCTTTCCCACCTCAACATGGAGGACAGGAATCAAACAGTCACTCACAGGTTGGCAGACTCTACCTCCTGAGTCACGGCCTCCATGGACAATGCTGTCCATGGGCTCCAGACTTCAGGCACACAGGGAGTATAGTGAACAAGCTCCCTTTTCCACAGTAGCTTCACAGCTGTGTTCATAGCAACTGGTTTTGGGGGAGGAGTCAGCATCTTAACTCCACTCCGCCCACATCATCTGTGCTGTCTGCCTCATGTGAAACTGATGTTTTAGCTCTGTGAGACAGAGACAGCACAATGTGAAATGGGATGGGGTAAAGATTGCACAGATGTACTTAGATGTACTCTTATTGACATCTGAACATCCTGCCAGTTGGACCGGCTCACTGATTTTCAGACAAATGTGGCCACAATCAAGGTGAAAATGTTGTATGTAGGAACTTTAGAGCTGGCAGTCACTTCAAATACCCACGTTTATACTCTCAATATACGCTCTTAATTTCTCCATCACAAGTCTCTCTTTTTTTCTTAAAAAAAAAAAAAATCATTTGGACCAGATAACTGGGCAGGACGTAAAGTTAAGCGATTTGTAAATTATAGCAATCCGGTCTGAGGGGTAAAGTTAATAAGCCGGCCAAATGTTATGACAACAAATGAAGCCAACATCGTGTAGCGTCCAGTGAAAAATCGAGGGGCGCCACGCTCAGTGAGTTTCATTCTCTGGGAACAATGACTGTCTGTAAGAAATTAAGAGGCACTCACGCATGTCATAGTTGATATATCAGCTACTGCACGGACAGATGCCTAGCATGTCTACAAAACAGTTAGTTCAAATAGAGATGCTGTTGTATACCTAAATATTCAATGTCCAATATTATTTAATAAGCCTGAGTTATAAGGAAGGATAACCCATGTTTACAGAGCGGAGACATCATCGGTTCAGCTCCCGGAAATACAAATGTACAGCCGCACTTCCTTTACGATGTTCATTAGCTATTACGTCCTGTTTAGGAAGTCAATAAAACATTCTTGCATAAAGCTTTATTAGCACACATACAGAGCTGTCCCTGTGAAGAACAGTCAATATCTCTGTGAATGAATGTTCTCTATCAGGCAGAGAGTTGCAGCTGAAAACACAGAGTTTGACTCATCTGTGAGGTGAACTGACAGTGAGTGATAAGTGCTCTCAGAAAAATAAGAGCACAGCAGCACTGGCAGACAATAGCGGCTCCATCTATTCAAAATAATGATACAATCCTGCAGAGTGGAGGCCTTCGCGGCATCTGTCAGTTCAGCTGCTGCAGACGCGCTGATTAAATGGATTTAAACAGTTGTCTAGTGGGGAGTGCCAATCAAGACAGGGTGCAGCAGTGATGCACTTCATACTCAACCTCCTGTAAGACGGATTTACATCCCAGAGCCTAATACCTGTGCAGCCAGCTGAAAAAAAATATATATCGCCGTCTGGTTTGGAGTGTTACAGTGTGCCTTTGTGCAGCCAAATATTCATTTAAAACACCTTTGTCTAAGCTATAATGCAACCCATAAACCGAACGCTTGTAGACATACATCTTAAAACATATTGCTTATTAGTCTTGGGATATCAGGCTATCATTCATAGAATATTTTGTAGCTTTTCATCTCATAAATTAACCATGGAGTTTGACTAAACCTTAGTAAAAATGCAAGGTAAAAGACATGATGTGCATAAGTGATTTCAATTTTTTATTTTTTTTGTCTGCAAGCCTGACCAGAAATGTAAACCTGCATATAAGATCAGCACAGAGCTGTTTATGGAAAACAGCTTCTTGGTTTAGTATGACAAAGGTTAATCATACTTTGCTTCATCTTATGTAAACAAGGCTGTATTTGTCACACTGCACAAGAGCACATGCGTCTTTGTTGCCGCAGCAGAAATGCCACACGGCACATTAGATCAGCTCATGTGGGACTGCAGAATGAAATTCTTTCACTATTTCATTTTCACCCTTGGAAATCAATAGTGACCTTGTGGATGAGTACAATAAAAATATTTCTTTTCAGATCCCTACATGCCATAATTACCCTCCTTTTGGTCACATTAACTGTGTTATTCAGTCACTGGGTGTGTGCTTAACTGTACTTTAGGCGTGATGTACACACAACGCCAGCGCTTTGATCAGGAGGGAATTATTCACTGCGCTTTCTGTCGGAAGCACATGCAGCCCAGATTGGCTGCAAGTTATGATCCATCTGCATCAGCTCTCCACAGTTATTTTATTAATCCATTTTTCATCCAGCACCATCAAGACAGTGACATATGCGCTTGTAAGTTAAAGGCCTCAACAACCATGGAGTTGACTGTTTTGAAATTTAACACAGATATACATCTCCTCTTCAAAGCCAACCTCCCGACGTGGCTCTGTCTTCAGCTGCGCGCTCTGATTAGTTTCTCCGTGAATCACGCAGCCTTTAAAATGGGCCAGCAGACATTCATCAAAATTACTGTGAAATATTTAGGGCTTCTAATTTGGATAGCAGGTTGACTGAAACCCACAAATATACAGCCTCCTAAAAGAAACCACAATTCATGGAGATTTAAGCTGCTGGAGGTTAGATATTTCTGGCATGATAGAGAAGATAAGACATACACTCGACAAACACCTGCCCATCTTATGGATTTATAGAGGCTTGAGGGTTCACTATGATCCTCCCTCGTGTTTGCTCTTAATGCGCATCCAGTAAAATTTCATTGAACAAAAAGAGCTCTATCGACTCCTGAGATGGGTAGAACTGTGCTAACCCAGTTGTGGACCAGTTTGTGCCAACATACTGATACGCTCAAGGACAAACAGCAGCGCTGCTGTCTGTATTTATGTTACACAAATTAACTGTAGCTGGACAATAATGTTGATGAAGCTGCTGCTGCCAGTTGATCTGATTTAACTTAAAGGCACATTGCGTAATTTCTGCTAAAACACTGCTGGTGCCAGCTGATCTGATTTAACTTAAAGACAAAGGGCCAAATCCACAAAAGGATTGCGCGGCCGCTAAACCGGTGCAAATGAGACAAAAAGAGAGCGTCTAATTCACAAAGCAACCGCAAAGGGCGAATTGCTCCACAAACTGCGCTGCCAAGCAAATAGTGGCAGTCTGCGCCGGTGCCATTTGCATGCATGTAAATTAGGTAATATTCATACATTCGGTGCAAAATTGCCCCCTTTCTATGCAAATAAGCCTCATTGCAAAAAGCGCCTAATTCACAAAGGCCAGGGCTATTTGCCACACGCAAAAATAGTGGAGCAAATACCGTGTTTCAGAAGCGTGGATTAAACTGCGCGCAAACTGCGCGCAAACTCCTCACTCCCGCTCTGTCTATGTTTCTCTCTCTCTTCAATATCATTCAAGCCTGTGTGATACTGAATGATATTAAGGGTGAAATCTACAGTCAGACATGACTGTACACAGTCAGATCAAGTAGGGTTGTGGACTTCTCTCGGATTTAAAAATAAAAGTAACAGGACGGAGTTCAGGATTCATCCATACATAAGGGGCTGCTTTATTACAAACAATTCCACCATATAAACATAATCTAGAATGTGTGTGTTTAACAGCTGACCTGTAGGTGTGTGTAGCAAAACACAGAACATGAATTACCGTCAGATCCTTATCTGGGACCTCATCTATAAAGCTTGCTTGCGCACAAAAAGGGCCTGAAAGATGCAGCGACGCGCACTGTACGGTGCGCGTCGCCGCGTAACCTTAGCCGTATGGTCTGCGTCGATTTAACGCGGAACCATAAATCAGCCTTGAACAGCACGGAGGGAGGAGGGAGGAGGGGGAGCGGGGCTCTTCGCACAGTGTCTTGAGGATTTACAAGCTGAGCCTACCGTTAGTTCTTAAACTGTAAAAAAAAAAAAAACGGGGAGAGAGAGACAAAAGCATGAGTTTGAAAAGTGGGGGGACATGTCCCCCCTGTTCCCAGTAGAAATTGCGCCCTTGCGCCTCACGGCGTTTTATTTTCACTCGCTTTATTTTTTATTTCTGCAGTTTTCATTATGGACCAATCTGTGTGCTGAAATATGGAGAACACTGGAAACAGCTCCGCTCGACTCAGACAAGTGCAAATTGCACTCAGCTCCAAAACTTTATGGGCGTGTTTGCGCTGGTATATCATTAGAGCAAAATCTTTTGTGAATAGGACCTTAAAGCAGGGCAAATTGCGGGCGCAGATGCGGCGCACTTCACAGCGCTATTTGCGGGCGCAATCTATTCTTTGTGGATTTGGCCCATATTGTGCAATTTCTGCTAATCTTGTCGTGGAAACAAGGTGAGGAAAATACATTCCCTTGATCTTTGTTTGACTAAGTCAAAAAGGGGAGTGCAACTCCAGCATCGGTCAACGGTTGTTTCAGCTGGAGAGTAACTGCAAGAGCAACTCACCTCATTGTGTAGAGAAGTGTGCCGTTGTCAACCAGTCGGAGCAGTTTGTTAGGAGTAGTCATGTTGTGGGCCACAGATTTCTTTCCATTGTGGAAGAAGGTATCAGGGGTCCAGATCTTACTGGCCAGGAGGTTGTTGAGGGGCAGAACTTGCATGGGTCCATCAAACTTGAGTCTCTCGTCCCTCCAACTCTGACGGAAGAAGACATCAATGGTGTACTCCTGAAGGGAGGACAGTGGGAAAGACCAGTTAGTTGGTTTCTGACTCTTATCAAAGTCGATGTAATTCACGATATTAACGATAGCTGTGTTTCAATTAGGTAAAACAGATCTGGCAATGAGTGTGTATAGAACGAGTCTAATTAGTTAGACACATTTAGACCTGTGCATTCTTACACTTAAAATGTTAGTTTATGGCCTGACAGCATAAAACCAAACTTATTACGCCAATAAAAAAAGGTTTTCCTTAAAGAGTGAGAAAAATTATTGGTGAACTATAAAAACAAATGATGTATCAAATTTAAATAGATTTTGCCAGCCGTATGCAAGAATGGCCTGAATAGCTGTTTGTTGGACGCTGGAGTTTTGTGAGAGGATTGCAGTAAATGTTCACAACCTCATTTTCTTTTAAAGGTTGCAGAATCAACAAAACTGAAAGGTGGTGGAGAGAAGTTTTGAGGTTGCCTCCATTTTCTAAAGCCAGCTGTTATTTTTTAATGTTAATCACAGATATTTAATTAAAAACTAAAAAAACAAAAACAAAACTGTGTCAACTCATGAAAAACAGCAGGAAATGTCAACTTTAAAAGCATCAAAACTTGAAATATGCAGAAGGACCCAGATATGTATCTTATGTCCCCCTTGTAAAGTATGTATGCATACAGATTTAAAGATTATCTCTAAGTTGTGTGCTTCTTTGTTTAATTTAATTACAACTTTGCTGATGATGCAGTATTTATCGCGCACACCTGCAGCGACTAACAATGGTCTGACAAACTGGCTTTGGTGAGGAACTCTGTAATACATCTATTTCATGTTTAATGATTGTGCAGTAAAGTCTTTCATTGTTGTCATTGGCACAGACAAACTAAATAAAATAAAACAAATCCTGGAGGTAACCAGTCAAAAATAATTTCTTTCACATTACTCATTAAATAGGACCTGGTGTCCTAGCAACAGCCTTCCCTCTCCAGCTGTGTACAGCGACTGTGCAAACTCAGAGCAGCCGTTTGAACAGAACAAGATGGAAGGAAGCATTTTCTGCTAAATGCAAGACCATTAATTAAAGGTGATCATTAAAAACACAACGTGGCAGCTTCTCAATGGAAAACGATTAACTGGCCTCTTTCTCGGTAAAAAAGGAACAGATTATTTCTCAATGGCTCTGACAACGGGATGTCATCCTGTTCAGCTGGAGAGGTGTACAGTTTTGTCTGAACGCATCAATAGGGCTCCTCTAAACAAAGCTGGGTGGACATCTGTTAATTGATGGGATTGACCTCCCAAAGGCCTGACAACCGACTGTATTTGTGCTTCCAGCTGCGCATCTAATGAAACCCAGCCTCACTGACACATCAAAGTGAAAACATGACAAACACACATTTCACACCGGCACTTCTGTCTGTGGACTTGGATTTTTTTTAAATTAAATTGTGATATCAATGTAGTGATCTATAAAAGGAATGCTATGAAAAAAAATCGGGACTTGAAAGCCTTTATTTTGATGTTTGAAGTAACTACCAATTAAAAAATTCAGAGATAGCACAATCTCATCATATTGAGCTGCATGTCCTTGAAAACGTTTACATTTAACTTAGTGAGATACCGTGACTTCACAGACCCAGGTCAGAGTTACAATTATTTAATCTTAACCATCCAGTTTTGTACCTCAGGAGATGGTGGAAGAAACCTATAACACTAATTTTTAACTGGACAGAAGGGGGGGGGGGTTGGAGTCAAGTGAAATGAGTGACTCCAACTCCTTGAACCAGCTGCTATGAACAGAACTGTCAGGACATGGTTGAAAAGGGAGCTCTTGTACTGTGTTCTTGTGACAGAAATATCTCAAAGATACTGGACACTAGATTAGATGCTACTCTAGAATGCTTTTGGCAATTATTGCCCAGTTACAACAGTAAGCTTTGCTGGGGGGGGCAGGCCATACCCAGAGTTCCAAACCTGGGTTTTGATGTGTTGTCAGAACCAGATGTGGCCCAAATTTCATTAGATACAGCAAGTGTTCTGAGGACCAGAAGTCCAAAGAAAATGAATGCAGCCACGCTTACCTTGAGTTAAAGCCGTCTGTCACAGCTAATAGTGGACCAAGGAAAACTGCACTTAAGAGTTTGGGCCAAACATTCTTTACTGTCAGGGTTTGACATTCCCCCCCAGCCTTTCAGTTTCTGTTTTGCCCCGCCTGTGTCCCATCTGCCCTGATTGTCTGCACCTGTGTCTCGTCGTGTCTTGTTATCCCCAGTGTATATCTGGTCTAGTCAATCCCTTGTTCCCTGTCGGTCCGTACTGTTTCCTCCATGTTTCCTGCCACGTTTTTCCTCCTCAAGTTTTTTGATCCCTGTTTAGTTTCCTTTGATGCTGCCAAGCAGCGCTTTGTTTTTGCTTTTTTGGAATAAATCCTTGGTTTTTGCAACTCCTACCTCCTGCTCTCCTGTGTTTGGGTCAACACCAGACGTGACACTTTACTATCTGGGCAGTAAATTGAAACATTTTTTTTTTATTCTTAAAAAAGATTAGATTATGTCTCCTTTTAAGGTGACAAATATACATCTTTGCATAAATGGAAAAAACACAACAATGGCCTTGAATTAGTTGCTCTGTACAGACAACAATGGACTGTTCAAGGTGGTAAGAAACTAACGACCACACACACACACAGAACGTAGGACAAACATTACATTGTAATTAATTGTTATGCATTTGTCCAAAAATCTTTACAGCGAGACTCCAACAAAGGTTGCTCGATCTTGGCACAGAAACATAATTTAAATCCCCATCACCACCGCTGCACTCATGTTATGCACTTTATTCTTTTCTTTATGAGATGCCAGCGATGAATAAACAGACGACAACGTGCTTGGCTGAGCTGGGGGAAGCCATCATTTCTTTGCTGCCTTTGAACCAGGAATCTCCTGAAAATGTAGGGAATTAATTTGGCGATTGAAAAGGCAGGAATGAGGAAAAGTGTAGTCAATCTCCACAAGGCCAAACGGCACAGTCGGTTGAGATGCCAGCTGGTGCTCCTCCAGGGAAAGAGTGATTGATTTCTCCTTCATGGAGGAGACAGATTGGGGCTTCTATCCAACACTAGTTTTCAAATGTCTTATCATGAATCGATTTGCTCCATAAACAACTGTATTGTAAATGGCATTTTGAGATACATTCACATGATTTTTAGGTTTTGAAAAGTCATTCACAAATCTGGAATTACTTTTCACTCATGGTAAACGGCTCTTTTTTCTTTTTAATGCTTATAGGCCTATATATATTGTTTATTTGTTAGAAAGCTGTAAATGTGGGGAAAGGGGAGTGATTGCAAAAGCAAAGTTCTGCAAAGCAATATGTAGTTGCGACAAAAGACGACTGGGATTGGAGTCCAAATCTACTTTGGTTGGCAAATAGGAGGCATTGGAGCCCACTAGACCGAGTTAACATTTCCCCAAAGTAATCAAATATTCTTTCAAATGAAACGGAAACAGTCATTTGAATATTGAATTTGAATTTTTGAATTGAAATCTTTATTTCGAGCATAAAATAATTATAAACACAAAAAAACAATTACCCAAAACATCAGAAAAAGAATACAAATAAACAGTCATTAAACAAAATCAAAAAGAAATAAACCTTCATGCCCGAAAGGGAGTAGAAGGAAGTAAAAACTTATGAGGTCCTACCCCTTGTTTCTATTCCAATTTTGCTCGAATACAAAAAAAAATATGTATATATTGTGTGCCGTTATGTATAACGGCACACTTTACTTTATCAAAAAAATATACCTATTATTACATTATAAAAATATTACAGCACCTCATTACAATATTATACCTGAGCATTCTAAATATTATACCTGAGCCTTATAAATAAATGATATACTAGAGCAATTATAAATTAAAGCTGCGAGCAGCGATGAACGGGCCCTCGCACCCTTGTGCACGTTCAGACGTGCTGCAGTGGAAGCGCTTGTATGACTTGCATGTAGATTCTTCAGGCCTGGACATTTAGCGGATGACACCACCCACGTCTCTCTATATCAAACCATTCAAAAGTTATGGCAGAAAGTAGGAACTATCAGATATCGACCAATCAAATATAGGGGCGGGGCTGATTTGCAGCAATTATGTTCAAGGACTCAAAACCGAGTCCGATGACACCACCCACATGTCTTATCACAACCCGTTCAAAAGTTATGGAAGAGAATAGGGACTATCAGATATTGACCAATCAGAAGAAGGGGCGGGGCTAATTTGCACCAATTATGTTCAAGGACCAAAACCGAGTCCGATGACACCACCCACGACTCTTTATATCAAACCATTCAAAAGTTATGGCAGAAAGTAGGAACTATCAAATACAGACCAACCAGATGAAGTGGGGGTGCGCTTTTTGGGGTCTATCGTCGCCACGCTAACGCTTTTGACTGAGAAAAGTAATGCACGTCGTCGCAGGATCTAGACGCACATTTTGATGTATAACACACCTGGGTGCACGTTATGGTTAGGGCCGCTGTTGAGCCATTTTGCCATGCCCATTAATGCAAACCATTAAATATATAATTTTTCGCCAGGCCTGGCTTGCGTGCAAAATTTGGTGACTTTTGGGGCACGTTTAGGGGGGCAAAAAAGCCCTCATTTCGTCAGAAAAATCTAATATATATATAGATTTTTATATATATATATATATATATATATATATATATATATATATACATACATATATATATATATATGCAATCATTATTATATATACCATTTTATATACGTACCTTATGATTTGGCAAAAATCATTCCTTTGTATTTGCTTTTGAACCTGTAGATGGTTGGACATTGTTTCAGCTCCTTACTCAGATTGTTCCATAGCCTCACTCCACTGTTAATTAATTGGTTCCCTTAATTCATATCTCCCCTGTCTTTCTTGAACATGAAAAAGTGCTTTTTGTTTTCTGTGATACTTGAAAAATACACAGTTGTGGACTTTTTCTGTTTCAAAATCTACCTATTTTGACAATTAATGGGCTCCTGTAAATCATTTGAAATCATGGTATGTTTAGATTTCCCATTTTTCCTTCCCTGTGTGCAGTGAATGGCTTAAGAAGCTGAAATGCACAAGGCGATCTGTTTATGTGCATGTTTCATAAAGATGTAGAAATCATTCTCTAATATGAACTAACTAAATGGGTCTCTTAACGCTTTCATCTTGGGGTTAATTATGCTACATGTTCAGTAAATGCGCTCCGATTGCTTCTGCAGCATTTTCTAGGAAAAGAAAACACAAACAGAAGAAAACAAAGATGATAAAAACAATGAAAAGAACAATCACAGAACAAAAAGCAATAGCTCCGTTCCTCATAAACAGATGAGTGTCGCAGTGGCCAATGGCAGGGCTGAAACTAATGAGCATGAAAGGAAATGCGGAAATGAAAGGAATGACTGATAAGGAGGCAGTTAAGGTAAGACGAAGTAGGCTGTTCTAAATGAGTCTCGACAGTGAAAAAAGATGACCGTGGCTGACGCTCTGATAATTCCAGGAAGGTTGTGTCTAAGATCTGATGGAATATTAATGCAGCTTTTTATCTTGCAATAATGAGTTCATTAAACCACCAGAAATGTGTAGCTATTACTTCCCGTTTCAATAATGTCCTCATATTTTCATTTGGTTTAGCTCAGCAGATCTTGGGACATTACGTCAACAGGTTACTTTAGTCACCTGATCCGCTGTGATTTTAATATTTTTCTTTTAAAGGGGACCTATTATGAAAAACAAGTTTTCTCTTGCTTTAACATATATAAAGTGGTCTCCCCTCAGCCTGCCAACTCAGAGAAGGAGGAAAGCAACCAAATTCTGCAGTGTCTGTACAGCCGCCCGGATGAGCCATCCAGTGTGATGTGGCTTCTAGGAGCTGTTCAGATTCTGCTCCCGTCGTTACGTAACCAAAATGCAATTTGCATCGGTTGGCCTTCAATACGTGAAACCACGCCCACAACTAAGACCCCGTCCACACGTAGCCGGGTATTTTTAAAAACGAATATTTCCCTCCTCCGTTTATAAAAAAATTTGCATCCACACGTAACCGAAGATCTGCGTTTTCGACCACTTCATAAGCATTCTAACCTGTAGATCATCTGCACCTCCGCGGCTCCGCGGCTCTGCGGGCTCCGCGGCTCTGCGGGCTCTGCGGGCTCCGCGTCTCCGCGGGCTCTGCGGAGCTGCGGGCCCTACACCTAGGGTGTGCGTCGCCGCGTACCCTACGGTGTAGGGTACGGCGGAGCCTCTGTGTCGGTGTAACGCAGTAAGTGGTGGTCAAGAGCAGAGACCATTTATTTAATAAATAGCTTGGAGAACAGATGCTGGATCATCTGTAGTAAACAAAAGTCGCACGTCAGAGCAGATTTGTTGTTGTTTTGGCGCATAATGTGACGTTCGAAAACACAAATCTCCGGTTATGTGTGTCCATACGCATCTACATAAACGGAGTTTTCAAAAATCTTCACTTTGCCCGGAGTTTTTTTAAACCTTCGTTTATTTGCGTTTTCGTGTGGATGACAGGTCAAAACGGAGGAAAATATCTCCGGTTTAGCAGATATCCGCAGATATCCGGCTACGTGTGGACGGGGTCTAACTCCGCCGGCCGGAGCTTCCGCCATTTTTTCGTAGCGGTGTATCGCGTCATTCAGGCAGCCAATCAGCACATGGCTCAGAGGCTGAATTTTTAATTTATTTAGCAAAAACAATCAAAAGCTTGTTTATAAGACATTCAAGGCCTGTTTAAAATAGGTATTAGATGCCATAATAGGCCCCTTTAAGTTTCAATCTCTTTAATTAATTTCCCTTAGGAGATTCATAAGGTATTTTGAATTTGAATTTAAATTTGAATTCTAGCTGAACATATTACTGTTTTAATGTTTAAAATTAACTTTATAGAGCAAACATTGTGGAAAAAAAAAATCTAATGTCTGTTTGAATACATATTCCTGGATGTCTGAAGCGATTACTAACTAAAAACTCTGACATATCGTTGTCACTTATGATCCACAAAGTCCTGAAAATATGTCATTTAATGAACCGTTCAGATTTAAATGGTACTATGACATCACAGACCCAGATTAGAGTTGCTACCTGGGATTTGGTATTGCAAAGATAAAAAAAAAAACAAAGTAAAACAAAAACAGTGTCATGTATATTATATGATTTGTGAGGAAAGAACTCCTTGTGACTGAATGACTTGACCTGACCTGTCTTACTTGAATATTAGCAAGAGTAGAGCTACTTTTCTAAATCCAATGTGAAAACTCCAAATCTAGACTTATTGGGGCTGAATAGATTGATAAAGTGTCTGAGTTCAGATATATTGGGGTTATGCACAAATCTCAATTTCAAGAAATGGACCAAGAAAACTACAAACAATATTGAGAACAATTTGGAAATCTTTTGGTAGTTTAGAACTTTTCTTTCTTTACCAGTGTCGCAATGCATTTCTTTTTGAGGCAGCTTGGGAAAAAAATATAATGAGCAAATGCAAAGCACAAAAATGATGTATGATGTCTTGGTTTTAACTCCACACACCAGACAGGAGTTAACTTTGAATCTTAATTGTGCTGCAATGACACAGATTAGAGAGTGCAGGAAGACAAGCCACTGAACCCGTCTCTGGTGGATTTATGTCTCTGGTTATAGTAACGATCAGTCAGATGCATGGTCAGTATCTTAATTATAACCTCTCCTTATTCTCCTGTTGTCAATTATTCTCTCCCGCTTCACCTGTTGTGTGCGGTTCACATCTCCCTGTTGGGAGTATAACCTGTGTAAGAGTCAGAGCGAGCTGTAAATATCATACTGTCTCCAATTACCTCCAGAGTTCACAGACTCCCACGGCTCTATGCACATTTAAAAGCTCATCATGCCACTATTGGAACAAACAAGTCATTCATCAAACACACAATCAGAACATATGAAACCCTGATGGGCAAAAGTTGAGCATTTTCTTCAGCGACAGCAGACATAGGAAGCCTTTGGGGGAGTTATGCATTCATTCTTGGTAACCAGTTACTAAAAAAGACATTCAGAGTAGCCTTTTTCTGTAAATCACAAAAGAGTGAAATGGGAGCCGCTCGGTGGCGTAGTGGGTTAAGCAGCAGCTCATATACTGAGGCTACAGGCAGAGCCGGATTAAATACATGGACTACACTAGGCAGACTGTGATTTTTGGCCCCCCCTCCATCGATGTTATTTGTGAAATCTTAAACTTACCAAAGTTACTAATAAAACTTAATTCATATGTGTATATGTATGTATGTGTATGCGTATGCAGAGCCGTTTGGGAGATTTGCGAGGCCCTGTGTGAAATGGCCAGGGGGGCCCTACGCTCAAAATTTTGCGCTCACGCGCGCAACATTTTTGGGTTTTTCTGGTCGGATCGGGTGTCTATATGCGCAATTTTAACTCTCCAATTAGCAAAATACTGGATACCTTCCCCTGCCTCATCATCATCTGGGCTTGCCTCGACGCGGGGCACCATGGCTGCTTGAGACCCGGGCGGATCGGTGATTTGTGTAACAAATTTATCAAACGTGCCTTTCAGAGAGGCATTAAACTCTTCCATTTTCTTTCGTTTTTTTCTTTTTTCATCCCCTGATGGAAATTTCCTGAATCTGTCTCGTTCTCTCGACATTGTGTGACAGTTTGTTCCACACTCCACCCGTCTGGATCAGAGCAGCTTGTGTCTGCGCTTGGTCTGATCAGTTGTATTGAACAACAGACACGCGTCATCATTGCACATATATTTATTGATATGCACAGACTAGTACATATTTAAGTCTGTAATGGAACGTGACTGTTGATATTTATAAAGGAAAAAAGGAAAAAAAAAAAAAAAAAATTGGGGAAAAAAAACGGCCCATAGCGCCAGGCCCCTTGGGGCGCGAGGCCCCGTGCGGTCGCACGGTTCGCACATCCCTTACGGCGGCCCTGTGCGTATGTATGCGTATATATATATATATGTATGTATACTAAATATAGTAATAATGCACATATATATATATATATATATATATATATATATATGCCTTAGGTTTTTACTGGCATGTTATCAACCATTAATATGTGTGCAGACAAAAAAAAAAAATAAAAAATTGTTTTTTTTTTTTGTCCCTCTGTCTGGGCCCCCCCCTGTCAATCGGGCCCTAGGCACATGCCTAGTTTGCCTTTGCGTTAATCCGGCTCTGACTACAGGTTCGAATCCTGCGCACCTTTGCTGCATGTCATCCCCATTCTCTCTCTACCCCCTTCCTGTCTGTACACTTTCAATAAAGGGCCACTAGAGCCCCAAAAAAAGAGTAAAATGGAGCAAAAAAAGAAAAAGAACATTGTAGATTTCTGCTGCTATTAGGTCTTCATTATTAAACCAGTCTTTGAAAGCAGATGTGCATGTTAAATGCCTTTACATTTTTCTATTCTCCCTTACTTGTATAATGCCAGTTCACAAAAAAAGTCATCTCAAGGTGCGTAACACAGGAAGGTTACACACTCAATCTAATCCAATCAAAGACAATAAAATTCATATCATTTATATTATAGTATATTACTTTATCTTATTGCAAGTGACTCCAGATTCAGAGCTCATATAATGCCAAAAAGGTAAAAACAGCCTAACCAAGCAACCCAACAGATTACGATAGATTGCTTCCATGTCAAAAGGCATTAAGGTCATCATTAGCGGTTAATTTGATGGGTGAACTTTTTTTGTTTTTTGTGTTACATTCCTGTCTGGAAAGAGTATTGAACGGCAGGTACACCCAGTCTGATCCTTCAGTGTCTCTAATCTGTCTATATTGTTATGAGACAAGAAACTCTGATGACAGGTGTATTTGTGGCTGTGAAGAGGATGAGTAGATAAATGCTCACGTTACCGAATGCTCAGATTAGATTTTGTACCTATCGTTAGGATAATGCCAAGCTTTTTCCGTCTTTTATGTGTGAGTTGGACTCCAGCAGTGACTGTTGGTGTCAGATTCACCAGGCTTCTGAATCCACGTTCTGTCGATTAAAAAAACCAACATCTCTCTGTTGGATGATAGAGATCAAAGTTATCAGCATGTGTGACTTAGTGTGTCTTAAAAAAAAAGGCCCAGTCGGATCTTACCAGGCTATTCAAACAACTTTCTTTTAATTGTTGTTTTTGAGATGGATGAGAAAGATTGAAAAAATATACATTTTAAAAAGAAAAACTTTGCATGACCCTTGTAACGTATTCCCTTTCTTTCTTCTTTTTCCTTGATTGTTGCTTGCGGCAGAATAGTGCGGATGTATTGAATGCTCTATCACGCTTTTGATCAGACCAAAAATGAGCAAGAAAACCAACAAACTGATTTCTGTGGCTTAAAGAGTAACTCCACATATAAATATCAATTCAAGTAGTGTTTTAGTGAAACAAGAATGTGAAAACACCAAACCTCCTGATTAGTTTTACACCCAGAGTCCTTGATCAGGTTTATCAATCACAACTTTCTTTCTTTTTAACTTCAGTTTGTTTGGAATACGTTTGTTTTAAAGCAAAACAAAAATCCACTGACTTTTCTTTAACCACTTCTTTTGTGTCTTTGTTTAAGAGAAAGGGTAAAGTTCAGGATTACAGGGGCCTGTTGCACAAAGGACTCTCAATAAACTCAAACTTGGAGTCGACAAACTGCGTTGAGAAACAGGGCTTTGGGTTTCAGGAAAGGTGTTCGGAGTTGGTTCAGGCAACTCTGAGTATGTTGACCTCCGAGATACCGCGACTATAATAAGCCATCATCAGTGGAGCGCCGATGCTGTGATTCACCATGGCAACGCAGAGTGAGCAGCAGTAATCTTCCATTTCCAGTGGACTAGAACTGGACATATTAGTGCAATCATAACGAATATGAGCACATATTCAGATAAAATGCCACAAGGTCGCTGCAGCGAGAATTGGCATGTGAGAAAACTGCAGAGCGAGTCAATGCGTGGGCCAATTAAAATACTTAAAAGCTTTTTATAATATTGCATGAATGGCGATTAAATATAGATGTTTTCAATATTTACCGTTACGTAAAACATGTCTGTTTATGAGTTGGGCCACTTCTCTCTCAGTTCTGCGTCATTCACTGTCTAATGGACCCGATTAGACGATGTTCAGTAATCCACGTTGTCATTAAGAAAACAGGCATTTTTCCAATAAATAAATATGAATAAAATCAATAAACCAAGGCATTTTGGACACATTGTGGGTGATAGTTGATGGCCAGAACGATGAGATAATGTAGACCAACTGTGAAAAAAAAAGGAAAAAAGACCTAACTCTTAAAAAATCATCAGCGTATCAGGGGTCCAAGTCATGGCTGATCGCATTAAACTATCTAAGTCAGATCACCAATATACTTTCCTGACGCAAATGACACATGACATCATTCAGACGTCTCTGAAATGCACTTTAAATGATTGTCGGCTCAGCTGAACCCTCTTGCTCGGGGTTAAGTTACCTCACTGTGTGAAATGGAAAGGTTTCCCTGAGTTCAGGTTCAACATACTCAGAGTTTCAATGCAACCCACTTGGTGAAACTCACCCCAGGTTTGCAGTGCTTGTGCTAACCACAACAATCATACATGGGGGGTGGGGTTACAGGCGACTCACGTCAGAACATTATCTCAGACAGTTATACTGTAGGTCTCAAGACCTTTTGATATGGCCATCACGAAACTAATAACGTTGTACAAAGTAGAAGCGCTGAGTTGCAGCTACGACAAAAGATGTTTCCACAATCCCTTTGTGAAAGTCATCAAGATTTTCTTTGAACATATTTGGAATATATTTGTGTCATCTATGCTCAAATTAAAACAAAACAAGAACATCTAAGAGTGAGGAATGTCTAAATGTATTTTATATCTTTGAGATGAAACAGTCGGGTGTACTTGATCAGACCAATATGATAATCTGCTCCAAATATCTTACTGACAATTATAGAAATATAATTTTGCCATTTTTACAAAAACCCAGGGGGTTTTGAGTATAGAGTTTTGTAAATTATCTGCTTTAAGTTCTTCCTGCATTGCCCATCAGGCATAATGTAGTACTGGTGGGAAAAATGCATTTAAGCCCTATTTTATTTATTTTTTTCCCTCTGAAAGGTGCCAGGAGGGCAAATATAAACTCTGTGTGTACTGTACGAACGGGGCTTAATTGGGCTTGCAAGTTTTTGAACAAGGACAACTTGACTGATATAGTATCCAGGAGTTCACCTTCAAATTTCAGCGGCACAAACATCCATCTCCTCCGTTAACACTCAACTTTTCCCCCGTTAAAAACGTGCACTGCTGTGGACATCAGGCCATCACTGGCATCTTGTCAAAACAAGCTGCAGCGCAGTACATGTGACAACCTGAATTGCTTCCCATCAGCGCAAGCCTGTCAAATCCCACCATGAAACAGGTACGCGTGCCGCAACACTGCACGCGTGCCTATAAGATGTGACTCTGCAGACGTAGTGAGAGGGAGGAAGATCGATGTGAAGCAGAAACACATTGGTTCACTTACCAGGGATCAGCAGCGTAACCGGCATTCTCAGTTTTATGTGCCGCACAAATGTTTTGGGCTCAGACACAACTTTAAATTACAAGCTTCGTTATTAGGCCAACATTTGAGGCTAACGTCGATGTGCAGTTTATTTCCTTCCAGTTGGGATGTGGGACACTGAAGGCAGATGTAGTGTACTGGGCTCTGAGAGAAGAATAAACGAGTGGCCCTCAGGGTGAGCGAGAAGCAGACATTTCTGGGGCACTTGATGTTACAGAGATGGGTAATTGGACCACTGGATGTTCACAACGGAACAGTACGACATGAATGTGCTCCGTCTAGGAACATCTCAGCCTACATAATCTCTCGAAAGCACTCCAGCTCCACATTTTAAGCCGCTCTAGCAGCATGACTCCAGGGATGACAGCACCGGTCAGCCGAGCTCTTCGGTTCACAATGCAGGTTGGATGGATTGCCAGTAAAATTTGGTCCAGACAATTCATTTCCCTGGAGGATGGAACCGAGTGACTTTTGTGATCTGAATCTCATCCCATGCTACCAGCCAGTCAAAAATGAGAAAAGAACATTTGAAATTTTCCCAGGTGACATGGTCGTAAGCCACAATGTTTGAATAACTGAAGAGGTAAACTGCTGATGAAAAATAAAGCCATCACCAAAAGCACAGAAAAACAACCGCAGGTTCTCAGACGCTGCAATAAACATAACATATAAGCTTTCGATGGATTACACAGAGTGGTTTACAGCTACAGCCTCATTGAATCAACTTCCAAAAAATATATATTTATAAATACAGAGTTTCTTTCTTTTGCTTTCATTTCTGCCCTTGTATATAAGCTGGTGTGTCTAGCTGCGTTATGGGGACCAAACATAGGGGGTGACTTGAGGTTCAGGCTGTTACATTCATTTAAAAATCAACATTTTTCAAGTGTTGCAGTTCCAACATCATTTATTAAAATGTTTGATTAGAGAAGACTCATTATTGATTAGATAGGCATTAAGTTATATGTTTCATGTGCAGTGTTTTTTTGTTTAACAACTGGACAATTTTCATGTGGTCCTTACATTTATGAGATAATGTATCATGAATTGTCTCCAAAACAGAGATGTTTTGGTGAACATGTTAGGGAAACTTAACAGATAAAAGAACTTCCTTCCACACATCCGACACGCCTCCAGGATTAGCCGCTCCCTCCCTCCGAGCTGACCTACAAAAATGGTCCATGCTTTTGTTTCCCAGAACAGTTTACTGCACTGCTTCACATCGGGGCTTGCCTACTCCATATATTCCATACTCCACATATTAACTTTGCAGCCTGGAAACTCATGAGCCAAAAAACAAAATGACACGACTCTGACCTGGCGTGGATCTGATTTTATCAGTAGCTGAACTCTGAGTCGTCACAGCCCGAATACACAACTGTTAAAGATGACTCTGCCCTTCAGCACTTGCCACTTCTATCCAGCACGTATCTACAATCAGGTGAACGAGAAAGTTGACCCTCTGTCAGTTCTTCAGTGTTGTGTGTCAGAACACCTAACTCATTTTCAAATTCACATGTAGGAATAAGGTCAGACAAAACTCCAAATCCAAATCTCCATAAAGCTATATAAAGATAGTTTACTGCTGAGTACAACTTAAATAGAAAAAGTGCAACTTATATAAGAAAAGAGAAAAAAAAATCTAAAATCATTAACTGACAATTACTCATCAGAAGCTAATCTTTTGTGACTTGCAACTTGCAGCAAGAACTGCAACAGATTGGTGAAGGGGGGATCTCAGTCCGTTCTACCAGTTGTTCCTGCCTAAAGTCTGTGGTTTGAGTATGGACATTAAACGTGAGCTCCCACAGATCCAAGACAGCACTGTGATTGATTTCTGTATCCTTTAAAACAAAGGATGCAGAAATCAAGGATCAGCCAGCTCTTCAGATATTGGTGAAGCCAGAAGGGCCGTCCAACCAGGGAGCGGGCCGCCACGTTACGTAGTACCACTTCCCTCCGCTCGGCTTCAGGCCCCGGGGAGGCAATAACAGCCTTGCGTTTACATTGCCCAGTCCGTGTTATATACGCGTTCATCATCCAGGGATAATAATGCCGTCTAATCTAAAACACCAGATGAGTCCCATTGCAGAGAGGAGGTGCGACGCTTGGTCCGAACAGGCAAAAGATTACAGACCATCAAACCAGCAGACTGAGGAACAGCCTTTTCCTGAGATCTGTAGCCTCCATCACACCTCCTCCCACCACACAGCACTCAACACTTTACATCCTTTTATATTATGTTTGTATTATATTGTGTTATATTTACTTCCACATTGTTATTTTCCTATTTACATTTCCCTGCTATTGTCTGGGAGCTGAATAGCAAAGTTCGTTGTATCTTGATAGGATGACGTTAAAGTCTGTTCTTCTATTTCTTTGTGGGCTAGTATTTCTAATTTAACTGTAAATGTCACACCTATGATTATCTTACACAACTTGACCAGATGCTGATGTTAGTTTTCTTTTTTTGTTGAATTGAAACTCAAATGATTTCCGCCAATTGATTTAAAAATGAGAATTAGCTTTTGCTATGGTGGGCTTTTAAATATTCCGTGGGAGAATTCAATCATCTTGATCTTAAATGTGCAAATGCTTCAATACCAGGTTGTAACTGATCAGAATTAAAGCATATTCAGATGACTGCAGTCAATGGTAAATGTCTGACTAGAACTTCCAGTGGGTGCAAAACAAAGTGAACACAAACCAGCGTTTGAGTGGTACAGTAAAGTGGTACATGTAGCGGTGTTATGCAAAGACTGACTTTTGCTGATGGTTTCAGAATGCAATGACTCCTGAGGGCTAAAGCCTCTTCATCCTTTGAGAGAGTACTGTGGAAAATCTTGAAAGAAAATGCTTCGAGCCTGTGCGAAGTGTGCAGTCTCTATACTGTATGTGCAATAACTGTAGACTGGGACCAAAAGGACATTTACATGGGGTGTGATAAAATGTGATTAACTGATATGACAATGCCTCACTAATGAGAACAGACAAACCACTGCCAGCTACTCTATAGACAATATAAAGCTGTGTGCAGGTGCTTTGCCTCTGACAGCAGACAGAAGAAACTTGCATTGACCTCTCTATCTGTAGATCTGCCCAAGACAATACCAAAAGTGGGTTTCTGTTTTCCGTTGATTCATGTTCCTGCCAAGTGGAGCGTGTGAAAAGAATAAGTCTAGATCTAGAACTGAGCTTTGAGAGACCCCAAAGGTGATATGTCCTGGAAAAGATAAAGCACCGTCTGTTACAATAAAGTAAACCCAGCAACAGTATATCTCTAAGCAAAGCCAGAACACTGCAGTTCACATCCTGTATCTTCACAGAGGCAGGGATGGACTTTCAGGGTGGAAGTAAAACCAAAAATTTGGTTCTGAGAACAGAAAAAAACCACACGGAAACTAAGATTTCTCTCCCTAATGGTATCAATGTTCATTTTGGACCTTTAACATACGTTTGGTGTTGTCTGAGATTTACCTCTCTTACCTCAGACTCCTCTGGAGGATGTTTGACGATTTAACGGCTACATGCACTGCTATGTTGACCAGCTGGTCTCTGTCGGTGTGTAGAGGAGGTGGTGTACAGCAGAGTTTCAAAGCTTTTACACTCAAAGCATTTGCACGACACGGCTGGAAAGGATGCCATGAGAGAATTCTGAAGACTTGATAGAAATGATTTATGTTTCAAAGAAGGAGATCATTGACAGTGCTAACATGCGCATGGTGAAAGTGAGTGTTTGTGCAGAAACAGGTCCACAATGATCTGTGTGTGAAAGTCTCAAATTTGAGATGGATCATTTGGACATGTTACAGGCAGCTAAAAGCTAGTATACAAATAGTTTCACAGAGTATTTGGAATAAAAGAAGTAAACCCCTTATGCAAAAATAAAATATAAGCGCAACTTTTCTAAAAGGCAAAAAAAAAAAGCAAAGATGAGGCACATGACCTTTGTGAAGGACACACAGCAAATGGGCCACGGGCCAATTGAACTTGGGCCAGCTGTATGACGACCAAGTGAGCTATGCAGCCCCTCCAAGCATACCCACGTTCAACCCCAAAGGTTTTATGTGAAATGACTAAATAAATTAAATAAAAAACTGCTCTGGTCCTTTCTTTTTCTTTAAATTGCGTAAATACAAACTTTAACAACCTATTATACATCATACTGTTTCCATTTTCTAAACAAAAAACAGGTTTATTCAAGTGAGGAGGGTAAATTGCAGCCTGGTGCTGCTATTCTAATACATTTAATTACATTTTGATAGATAAAACAATGTTTTGCTGGTGTGCAAGATTCAGTTGTGTCTTGACACAATGTCAAGGAAGGAAAGGCAACAGCACTGATTTTAGAGAAACATTTATCTTCACCATCAACCAGGGAAGAAGCACAAGGCCATTTTCAAAAGATTATATGTTCATCTTCCTACAGTGAGAAAGACAGTTGACAATTTTCCAAGAAGTGACTGTCACGGCAAGTTCAGTCCAAGTTCAGACCCCTGAAACGCTCAGAGAAACTGCAAAACCCCAGGAGCTAAATCACAGATCTGCAAGCCTGTTAAATGTTAAAGTTCATGACAGTTCAGCCATGAAAAAGACTTAACAAGTATGACTTGTTTGAAAGTATGGCCAGAAGAAAGTTTCCTCTCCAAAGAAAAGCACATGGCAAAACAAAGTCACATCTGAACAACCTGCAAGACTTCTGGAACATTGTCGCTTACGAAGACACGAACAAATGTTTGGCCATAATGCACAGAGCCATGTCCTCTGTCACGCATCATGATGCCAGTTGGAAAAAAAAACGTTAGAGATGTTTATTTTTACATAAAATAGACCAAGTAAACATATTCAAGAGACATTTTTAAAAAGTATGAGTCATTTTTTTTTATATGGAAATGGAAATGAAAGAAAATGAGAGAGTTATGTTTATAATTATAAAAACCTTAATTTAACAACTCAGGTTATAGTCTAAATCCTCCCCAGTAGCATTGACAGTTAATGCAACTCATTTGAAAGTTAAAAATAATTTAAAAGATATTTCCACCCACAGTGAACTGTAACTCCACTTTCACCCTCACTGTCCTGCTCTTACTGTCCCTCCTGTCCTCGCTGTCTCCACGTTCCTCACTGTCTCCAAGGTCCTCATTCTCTGACTCATAGTGTCCATCATCCTCAAGGTTGCAAGCTGCTCATTTTCTTCATCACTAAATCCTAATTCACCCTCTCTCCCATCTACAGGGAGTGCTGGTTTGGTTTTCTTCCATAAGGAACTGTAAAACATTGTTGCAATCATTCTGTAAATGGAGGAAAAGTGTCAAATATAATCATGTGCAATACAGATTATTATAGTAAACTCTAGAAGAGTGCATACCATCAACGTGCCGGGCTAGCAATAGAATGATAATAATGATGGTATAGTGTTACCAGATGGCATCTTCCACATTTTAACAGTTTAACATTATTAAATGATCAAATACAGCGTAATAAGCAACAGAATAGTGAACATACCTCACTTATTGTTGAGTATGTATTTTTTTCACCATCAAAAAATGTCATAATCATTTTTAATGATTTCTTAGGAATCAAATGCTCAGGCTCTTCCCTGTGAAGAGGTCTGCAGAAAACAGTGTCAAAATGACCTTCAGAAAGTCATGTGACAAATTTAAACACTGCAACTGACGATGATTGGGCTAATTTGGGCTTTATTTTTACAGTCACAGGATCTGAGCACCTGAATTAGTGTGACAAGGAAGATGAGAATAAAGAATTGTTTTAACAGAAACAGTGAGACACGAAGCACAGCTCAAGGCCAATGTCTCAAACTGTCAAGCGTCTTTGCTGATGCAGCAAAAGATCATTCAACACTGAACAGGTTAGGACATTCACCTCAATCAAATATGCAGGTTAAAATCAAAACAGAACAAACAGCAAGGCCTCAATAACGTAGCAAAAATAAAGTCATAAAGATCCCTAATAAGAGTCATTTACGAGCAGCTCAATCATGGTGTGTTTTTAGTTTTTGATACATTCCTTCTCCATGCTGGCTGAGTTGTTTTTCTGTGAAGAGGAGCGCCGTATAATATATACTGTATATATATATATATATATATATATATATATATATATATATATATATATATATATATATATATATATATATATATATATATATGTATGTATTAGTGAATAACTTATATGTTCCTGATGGAAAATCACACAGATATGGTTGCTCTTTTCTCCCACATCTGAAGTTTTGGTTTCTTCAGATCTTCTGAACGATTACTAAGGAGCACCTTTACCACCACTCTGCGCTTGCTGCAAGAGAGCAAAAGCTTGCAAACCTCAGTGAACTGCAGCGCCGTTTCAGAATACATGTTTTAAAATTTAAATCAGAAGAGCAGCGGTAAATGAAGTCCTGAAAGGTGTTGACAAAGATCCTATCTCCTGTCCTGACGGCTGTTTTTTCCAGAAGCACTAATGGGAGTTTTGATTCCAGAACACAAATCTTAGGGAGGTTATCGTTGAATGAATTACGCAGAGCGATTTACTAAGCTTCGTGCTATGAAAATCCATGCTGATTCCTGCATTATTCACCACAGTTGTTTGGCTTACATTTTGGCTGTTACTCCAAGGCAGAAGCACAGGCACGACTCTGGTGGGAGGACGGTGTGCAAAAGCAGAAACTCTCAGTTGGTCTTGTCTGGTGTGGAAGACTCAGGTCACTTTCACTCTTGTGCTGCTATGATTAATGCCTCACTGTTGTCCTTCAGACTAGCTTCAGACTTCTCAATGTCAGCCACTTCTTCAGTCCATTGGTGGTACATGCTGTGCATTTGCTTCTCTTTCCATGATGGCTGCTCCTCCATCTTTTCTTCCTCATTGGATTTCTGCTGCCTGAGACATTCACTTAGCAGTTCACCATTAGGAGACATCTTCTGGATCTTTGTTGTTGTTGTGTGTGTGTATATATGTGAAGACAAATTCTGTTTCTTTTCAAGTTATTTTTCCCTCCCAAAAGGCCCACATGTAACGTATTTAAACAACATCATGTAAAGTGATCACTTCCCTCGCATGTCGCACATCAGAGAGAGATGGCTGGAATACTCACCATATCTGTGTCGGAGACCGGCCCGAAACTTGTCACATAGATGTTTGTCCTCACTTCTGTCACACTCTCTGAGGAAAGACACAGCAGTTATAGTTGTTTTCTAACACAGAAAGGATTTGTTGCATGCTAAGAACAAAAATACTTATTTTTCTGTGCTTTTTGTTGCTAAATTCTTTGCTCTTTCATTCTCCCCCACCCGTGGAACCAACTTCCAATATGGGTTAAGGAGACACCACATCCACCTTCTAAAAACAAACTTAAAACATCTCTGTTTAGTGAAGCCTATAGTTGGTGTAGTTTGTTAGGGCCAGTAGTCATAGCTGCAGCTATAGAACTAGAGGAGCTCATCTTAAACAGAGCTTCATCCTAGATATGCTGCTATTGAGCTACGCTGCAGGGGGACACCAACATGATCCACTGAGCGGTGCCTCTCAGCCCTTTTGGTCTCCTCTTCTTCTCTTTCCTTTCTTAAACTCAATCCACATTTATTAATTAGAAGTATCCCATGAGCATAATTGTTCTCCATTGTTCTTGTATTTTTTTATGCTGGTCTGCCCCCTCTTTTTCTCTTCTGTGGATGTTTGCAGGCCAGAGCTTCAGGAGCTGCATGCTGCCCTGCAGTCCGACCCTCTGACCTCCACAGTGTCTGCTGTCTACACCTGTTCATATAGTCGTCCCCGTAGTACACCAACTAACCTTGTATCAGTAATATGTAGTCTTAGTTCTCCAGTTAACGGGATAATGAATACATACATATCTCCTCTTTTGTACCATTGCCAATATATCCCTTATGATCCAGTTCCTGCTCAAGGTTTCCTCCCTCTTAATGGGGAGTTTTTCCTGCCCCTGTTTGGATATGGATATATATATATATATATATATATATATATATATATATATATATATATATATATATATATATACACATAAAATTGAATTGAACTGAACTGACATTTTAGAATTCCCTGTTCCATCTCTGATGCTGTGTTTTGTTCCCCTCCAAGCATAACTTTTATTTATTTATACACTTCATCTGTTAATAAAACATACTCATGGTAGTTTTCTGGTTTCTCACTCCTCATTTGAGGAAAATGCTCATCCCCGAGCTTGTTATTTCTCCCACCTTCCTTTAACTTCAGTAAAACCACCTTTCCTTCCTCTCCTCCTTCCATTGTTCATGCTATCTTTTTTTGGTGTTTTTGCTTTATAATGCTCTCGGTTTCTTCTCTGCTGATAGGCTACTAACCCTGTGGCATGGTGTTTTATGTTTCCTCTAACATCAGTATGAGCTGCCCCCCCCAAACAAATTTAACTGTAAAATCCATCCTGCATATTCCACATAATGTCTGTTGTATTCCCACCATGATATCTGTTCTGCTATTTGAATGATTGGCTCGTAATCTGATCAATGATGCACTTGAACAGATTAATGATCTTAACGGCCTTGTGTATCGCTAGCAATATTGCCACCATTTCCCCCAAGTGCGCAGACAGTTTATCACTGATCCCATCTCCTACTTTATTATGCGACTCCCGTTTTATTAACCAAACTGTGTGTGGATCTGAACATAACTATAGTCACGGCTGTATCTATAGTATTTATGCCTGTAGGGTAACGGAGCTGAAAATTAACCCTTGATCCTCATTCTCTTTCACTAATAAAGTCAAGTCTTTCAGTCTGGCTTTAGTCTGTGCATCTCACTGTCTTACCTCGTTTCTTTAGTTCACACCTGTCTGCCAGCACATACTGTCCGCCTCTATTCTCTGCCAGATTGTCTCATCTCCTGTCTTAGAAACCTGCAGTTATTTGGGTCCTATTGGGTTTCTAGGTTTGACTACATTCTGACAAGTGATAGGAGTAAAACATTCTGTTGATGTTCTCAGATAACTGAGAAGTATAATTTTGTTTTGTTGAACTTATTTCTCTATATACCTTGACGGCACGTTTGAAAATATGATATTAAGACTTATCTGCAGAAACGGTATAAAAAGGTTTCAGAAGTCGAGTATCTCTGCATGCAGCAAAGAATTTGTGCACTATGAGTGTATTTACACACAGATTTAACTTATCGTTAATATTGTTTCATTCATCGGTGTGCTTCTTGATGTGCAACGAACTGCAGGTTTATGGGCTGGAATAGTTTCCTAGACAGCAGGGCCAATCCAGGAGGGTTTCTCCCACTTCCTCGTCTCAATTTAAAAGTAAAACAAGAATATTTTGTTGAGTTAAACTAGAACTTATTTGCAGAATTGTGCTAGTTACTGAAAAAATTAACTAATTATGGTTACTAGTTACTTAATACAAAAAGTAACTGCATTACTTTGTTGCTCATTTACAGCAAAAAGTAATGTGTTACTGTTAAAAGTAACTTTTCAGTAACTTTTTTAGTAACTTTTTTAAAGAACATTCTTAAAAATGTTCCCATTAATGTCCTTATAACTTACTTTCAGTGTTGTACTACTTATTTGCAACTTATCTAAAGTAGAGTGTACGTGTTAAAGTGCAAAAAGTGGTTTAAACCACACATACAAACGAAGCAACTGCTGATGTATATGCACAGAAAGTATTCTTAAAAAATATTTACAGCCTTTTTCTAACAACACAATGCATTTTATATAAATCACACAAAATTATCACTTTATTATTTTCATGTTCAATTTCGCTTCGAAAGATACACGCTTCCTTTGTTTTGGTAAACTCTCTTTCCACTTTTTCACTTTACCCTCCATTTAAGCGACAAACTCTTCCTCCCTGCTGACGAAAAACGGCACCGCAGGGTAACTGAGTTACTTCATTCAAAGACTAATGCATTAAAGTACTAGTTACTGACAAAAGTAACGGTGTTACAGTAATGCCGTACCAGTAACGTTGCTTATTTGGCACAAGCTATGCCCAATAAAGCATAACATCTGTACCTTTTTGGAGTAAATGCATAATTTTCAACCAATTTAACTTAAAATGCTATGTTTTATGTGATTTTTCTTATCTGCATAATCTTACAGCCACTAACTACACATCAGTGCAAACAAGTCAAAGACATCAGAAGTGAAGTCGTCTGTGGTTTGAATTTAGCATAGCTGCCACCAAGTTTGTGCTCTAAGAGCCGGTGGATTTCTTTAATTATGATTACATGTGTCATTGCACATTATGTTAAAAAAAACAACAAGCTGCATAATTGATTTTTTTTCTGTCAGAAAGATTTATAGAAGATTCTTGTTACCATAACAACAATCAAATCGATCATTACATAGACAATTAGTCAAGACTTAAAAATGTGGTATTAATTACATGTTGTAGAGGGATTGTTTCGGAGCACTTGGTAAATGTTTTTAATGTGGCATTAAATAGGGCATGATCTGAAAGTGGTGACAGTTGAAAACCTGCCCTCCTCAGCGTGGGCTGAATCAGCTCCTCTGGGGCAGTTGTGCAAAGCAGGCTCTTGGGCTACTGGCGAGACAAATTGCTGCTCCCAGTGGAACAACAACTGGAGATAGATGAGGCTTTACTCCAAAAGTGAAGAGATCCTCAGCTATAACTGTGTCCCAGATCTAAGCGACCACCCACAGGTGACGCCTCTAATCCTTTAGCAAAAGGCTCCACTGTGAGAGCAGATCCATTTCAGCATTAATCATTCCCGCAACGAGAATGGCTCTCGCAAATACGCGATTACCACAACACAAAGTCAGCAGTTCGTATGGCCGACATAGGGGGCAGGAAGAAAATGAGATGCCCTGTTCCTGTTTAGAACAATGCACCAGAGCACGGAGCATTGTTGGAGCACAGAGTTAATAGATAGTGCTGGAAAAATAAAATCAAACAGCATTTTCCAGTTTCTGACCGACCAGTCTGGTCTGAGATGGTCACATGTGATCGCTTCTCAGGAGGACCATTGAGGCAAAAGGCCAAAAGGCACAAGCTCTGGACTTTAAAGGAGCTATGTTGTGAAAAAATATAAGTTTTGTGCTTGGCATTACCAACAGAAAAACTCCAACATAACGAAACCATGTCGCTTTATTTTGAAATGCCTCATTCGCTGAGCAGTTCACGTTTGCAGGATACAGTGACATCACAGATACAGAATAGAGAACAATTATCCAGCCTCCTCATCTTAATCTGCATTTAAAAAGGCACACTTTGAGGAGTAGGTTGGGGAATGGAGTGACTCTGCCCCCTTCGTTGGTGCCTAGTTAAAGAGCTTCACTGTGATCATGTCTGGTCGCGTGAATCAGGCAGGTTGTCGAGATCTATAAGGCTAGATCCTCGGTCCTGTCAAAGCACCTCTGCAGGAAACCCAGCCGAGGACAAGCTGGTGTCCGTGAGTGGATTTGAACAGTCCATGTGGATTTTTGAGAACCTGGATTTACAGAGAAGATCACAAATAAATATGCTCTTGAGCAGATTATGGGATTGAACAGCGCACAGTCTCGAGACTTAAACTACTCCCTGTGACTGTATATGTGTGTGTTCCTTTCTGATACTGCAGTGATCAATTTGATGCTGTTATTTAGTGACTTTTTTTCCTTTCTTTTCATTTTAAAATTATCTGGATTTGAAAATAACTTTCCTTAAACCACCTACTAAACGTCATTTGATTGATTCAAATTCAGGAAAATGTGTCAAATTCTGAAGTATCATAACATAACTCCTCTAAAGCGGACATTAGATGAAAACATACTTCTTCAGTCATTGAGAATAAATAGCTTGGTGTGTGAGGTGATTCCCAGCTCAAAAACAGTAACAAAATTGAACCTCAGACATCTCAGAAAATGTCATTCAACGAGAGGTTTATATCAGGGGTGACATCACACACCGAGATGAGAAAAGAATTGTCTAACCTTCCCATTTTATGTCTCTGCTAAATCTAACACCATTCTGCATTTGCAGTACCCTAAACAGTAAATTAGCACAAAGCTGTACCACGGATCTGAAGTGATACCCTCCACAGGAAGATGGAGGCAGAGCCGAGCTGAAACTCCACCCCCTGAAACTGGCCTCTGATAACAGGAATAAAAACATGGCTGAGTACTGAAGGTTTACACTGTCTTTGTGAATCTGTGAACATTTCAATGGGACCTCAAGAAACTGTGTCAGCCTCTCAAAAGAAAAAAAGAAAAAAAAGCCATATTATGTCACCTTTAACTAAACACGTTAGTTGCAATTGAAATGCAAAGCTCGCAGCGCGTCTCATGATCCTCTTAGAAGAAGAACACTTGAATTTTGCATATTTTGACAAGAAGCCACAGTTTGTAAACAATCACAACAATGTACTGACGTTTCAGGGTTGTTAACATAGAAAAAACAAAACCAAAAACCCCATCTTATATAAACTACACCAGCAAGAGGAATAATTAATGTCTTGAGTGCTCCTTGCACTAGTACAATAAGTCCTTCGGTTTGTTACTCTGTGATTTTGACATAACCTGCATTAATGGAGACAGTATAGTGAGATGTTCCCAGAAAAAACAGAAGCGACATTCATAACATTTTGATGCATAAAGACATCTAAATTTAAAAGATGATTTGATGTGGCAACCTTTTAGCCAAATTAATTTAGAGAACAGTGAAAAAAATAATAAATATATGCAGCAGCACCATTCAGAGTGTAGCGGCATCTCCGTAGTAGCTAATGTTTTAACATAAAATCACATGACACCACAAAGGGCATGAAACCACTGGGTTAGCCTCCAAGACAATGACATTCTACTGACCTATGAGTTAATAGCTAATATGGCTAGCAAGCAGTTAGATCATATTTGTACCTGTTCTTTGAGTAAAAACCTCTGAAATAACATAAACGAAACACCTGCTTCGTTTCCCTTTACCCTGCCGTACAGACCATTTAGTCAGTCACTGTTCCCTCCCTTTACACCCTCACTGGTGGAGGTCTCATCATCTCCGTGTCCTCAGTAATGAACAGAGGTACAGTAGCATATGGCATAAACAGCCTGCGCATGGCTTGTTGTCCAGGTTATCCAGCCTGGGAAGTCTGGACCTGGTGGGCACGCTCACGGCTGCAGCAGCGAGCAGTAGAGCAGAAATGGGCATTCCAGCTGGCTGCTTGAGCATGTGGGCTGGCTGTTATGCAGTATGTTCTCCTCGAAGGCATGAATATTTGGCTGAAATGGCATCAATGAATGAGATTTCCACTGACATATGTGCTTATTTGCCATTTGAGCATGATTGAACAAAACAAAAAGGCGGCCTAAGGGACGCTTCATTCAAGAGTGAAGTAACCTGACTTCATCACGATCCGGATGCAGGTCTGTCATCAGTATAAACATCATAGTAGTAGAAGATATTGACTTTTTTGAATTGATGAGGTTCAAAAAACAACAGAGGAAAAAAAAAAAGGAAAGAAAATTGCAATGACAGAGCTCTAACAGCACCAGCATCATAATAGAGCAACACAAATGTTTTCTTATATATAATATAATAATCAAATTATACTTCAAATTTTAGAGCTACACGTAAAAGCAACACATATATTGGTGCTTCATTTTTAGGAGCGACTGCAGATTTTTACTCTGGATTTTTTATTTTAACCTCTATTTGTTAGTGTTTTTGTGATAATCGATTGATTAGAGCACATCATCTTGCCTGGTTCTCTTGCTGATACGCACGTGTCTAAGAATTGCGTGGGGAATCAGCAGTGAGCCTTATGTTCACATCAATGCAAATTCGACTGCTGTTATTTTTTTTGTTAGCATTTCAGAATATTTGGCCCTCAGGAAGGAGAAAAAGGAGGCAGGGGTGGATCTACGGGGAGGGGGGGGGGTATCTCATGTATCTCTGCTTGTTTATAAGAGAGCAGTGGTGCAGCGAGCAGCCTGATGCCTAGAACATCCTGTCTGAAATCAGTTTGTGTAGGTGTCTGATTTATTTCCCATCTTCTCAGAGCTTACCTCCCAGCCCAGGACGTAGCCTGTTGTCATATCCATCCAACAGTCTGTCCAGGATTCTGGTGAAAATGGTGATATTGTCTTTGCTATCATCAGGCAGCGGCTCTCTGTGTCCGACCACTGCCCTGCAGGAAGAGACAGAAAATAAAGAAATAGGAACAATATAAAACATGTCAAAAAATAAGTACCAGTGAGCCTGACATGCTCTCAGCATGCACTGGTGGGAAAGTCTATTGTTTGTATCAGCCACTGGACAAATAATCTATATTCTCACAGAGCAGGTGTGTATTGAGGCCAGAAAAATCAATACGTTAATGATTTACCAGCTTTGGACTAATGAAAAACGTCTAATTATTTTGTGTTTTTGAATGTAGACTTCATTCACTAGTTGTGGATCAGACTGTCAATTCCAATCTTTCTATGTTGGGACCATTGTGTCAAATTCCACCACCATAAACTTCGATCTGCCTCAGGCTTTGATCGGTATTTGAATAATCTTGTCTGGTTGGAGTTGCTTTAACAGGCTGGCGTACCCTTATTTAGAAAAAAACCCAGCAAACTTCACGGTAATAAATTGCTCCCAGTTTTTTTTTAGGCAACTTATCACATGCTATCAGCCACTCTTATTAATTTACACGTTCCCAAATCCCCTGCAGAACAATACTGAGGTGAGATGAAAAGGCCACTTTGACGGAGGTGGAACATTGATGAGTTAATAAGTACCATCTTTTAATTAAACCAAAATGCCCTGAGGAGCTGACCCATAATATCCAAGTAATCCTCATCAACCAGTACTCCAAGCACCGCTGCGCTATCACAGACAGCTTGGACCAATCACTAAAGAAGGAGGCTTAATGAATCCAGGGCTTGATAACTATATGTATAACAACACCAGCTGAATGAACGTCACAACTCATGTCCAATTGTTGTCTGCTTGTTGAACTTAAAAGGACCTAACTGCTACGTTTCTGGTATCTGGGGAGACGATTGAAATCTAAAAGTGGCCTTTTTAAGAAAGAGGAGGTTCCTTCTTATTGATTACCTCCACTATCTTCCAAGGGATTGCACACAATCAACAAAAATAAAGGTCTGAAACGTGAGATCAAGGTGTGCACTGCAGCTCTTCGGTCATCATTTTTGTCAAATGTTAAATGGGATTTAAGCAGCAACAGAAGGCTAGCCTGATTTCAACTGCTGTGTATGTTGAGCTTTTGATTTGCAGGTTCAGCAGTTGGGAAAAAGAACTGGAAGCTAACTGCAGCTACTCCCTGTTTTCAGAGTTCAGGAAGTGAAGTCAAAATGTTGCTGCTCGGGTAAAGTTTACTTAAACTGACAGCGATATATTAACCACATGCTAACTGACAGTGTAACTGGCCCATTTTCCCCAACAGAAAAGGGGAAAAATGTTTTATTTATTAAAAAGCCTGTTGTGTCACAAATGCTCTCTGGCACATCCCACTCTGCTGGAGTAAAACTGATAACTGGAGCAGATCCAGATGGAACAGATTCTGATTCTTGGACTTGTTAGGATGCAGCGCTGGAAATCCTGAGGATGGTTTGGACCGGCAGCTGCACTTAAGATTCGTCTCCTCTGACTCCCTTGGGCTCTACTCCTGGGATCCTTCGATGTTACCTTCTCCTCATCTCATGTAACCCTTGCAGGCCATCAAAGCCATTCAGTCACAATCGCTGATCTTTAAAAAACACACTTATCAAGGGAATTAAAGTGCCCTGAACACACGCTGACACAGCAGTGCTTCTTTCACACTGCAGACATCTGAGCTGAAAGAGGCTGATGAACTGACACTGCACATCTTAATTTGACTCGGTGGCCCTGTTCCCCCTCTCACATTTTAAACATTAGTGGTACTAATGCACCACCACATGCTGTGTAGTGCCAGTGTTCATTTTTGTCTCACTAGTTGTATAATCAAAGCGTTGCAAAACTGATATATTCTAAGACTAAGTTGTCTTTTATTGCATCGAAGAAACAGAAAGAACAAGTTTTTTTTTTACATTTTTTATTTGAAAAAGAAAAATCACTAATAACACAAAAGTGGTAGAAGGTTTATTTGGATCCGTATTGAAATATTAGCGGAAGCAATGAGAGTGTGGTATAATGAGCCGTTAGACGGAGAGCTGTAGGCGACAGACTGCACACCTGCACCGTGCGCAGATTGTGCTGGCAATTATTTTTGATTGACTTCTTACAACACTTTTCGTTTGGCTGCAGTGTCAACAGATACGCCGGTTTCTTGTGCTGAATTTTTAACAGAGTACCTCCGAGTGTTTGCTGTAGTATGAAAGAGATTTTATTATTATTAAAAAGGAGTTTTTCCAGGTGTGGAAGGATATTTTTATGTGTGAACTAAATACTTAAAGGGAAAGTTCGTTTTTTTACAACCTGGACCTTATTTCTGGTATTTTTTATGGTTGTATACTCACCCAGAGGTGTTTGGTGTCATTTGGAGTCCTTCGGAAGATATTAGGGGGTTTTTTGTGAGCCGCTTCTCCATATAACGGTAGTGAACGGGGGCACTCGCGGGACACAGACGATGCAGCGTCTAAATAACACATGATTGCCGCAAAACTCTTCATTTCTTTTATGAATCACTAGATCTGCTTCCAGGACCTGTTGTAACATTGTGGCGCTGTCTGTGTAATAAATAAAATAAATAAATCCGTTTGTAAACAAGACCTCTGAACTCATGACGTCATTGCGAGTGCGCGCACTCTGTCCTCCGTTCAGTGAGCTCTTCAGCCGTATACTCCGGCTCAAAACGGTAAGGACGTCCATCATATTCAAAGTCGTCGTCCACAACCTCAGAATTTGACAAATATTCAGACATGTTTCAAATAACTATCAGTAAACTAACAGTAGCGAACTCCAGCTGTACACGGAGCTGTGTCCGGGATGCGCGCACAGAGATGACGTCATGAGTTCAGAGGTCTTGTTTACAAACGGATTTGTTTAATACACAGACAGCGCCACAATGTTACAACAGGTCCTGGAAGCAGATCTAGTGATTCATAAAAGAAATGAAGAGTTTCGCGGCAATCATGTGTTATTTAGATGCTGCAACGTCTGTGTCCCGCGAGTGCCCCCGTTCACTACCGTTATATGGAGAAGAGGCTCGCAAAAAACTCCTTATATCTTCCGAAGGACTCCAAATGACACCAAACATCTCCGGGTGAGTATACAACCATAAAAAATGCCAGAAATAAGGTCCAGGTTGTAAAAAACCGAACTTTCCCTTTAATCAAAAAAGATATTATGAACCCTGTCACTTTTGGGGCCGCCTCAGTCTGAGGATTTCTCATTGGGCGAGCCACTCGTGGCTGCGAGGCACTGTGATGTCACAGACCTAAAGCAGAGTTATGTTTTTCAGCTGTGTCATCTTCATCTCCACCCAACTTCACTGTTGTCGCTGTTCTGCAGGAAGCGGGTGAACGAAAGCATCATGATGCATTAGCTCCTCCAGCGTGGATCCGCTCATGGAGTCATAGCAGATCTTTTCAGAATCATTCCAACCAGAAGGGGAAGGTCTGCTGGGACCCGCAGTCAATGAGCCTGTGATACGAGAAGCGGCAGGCCACGTTTGAGGTCTGGCGGCACTTGTTTTAATAAATCCTCCTGAGACCTGGCGTACACATATGTGGACATTACACGTTTTGTGGTCTATGTCTTAATATTTCATTTCTTAACTCGGCCTTTGGTTGTTTCAGTAACGACACTCTAAGATAGGACTTTTAGACAGAAATAGTCAAGATGAATGTAAAGTTAATCAGCATTGCAGGTTAACATAAGCTTAGCCAGCCAAGCTAATATAGCTAACTGTGATCGAAGTAAGGCATTCATATGGAGAGCTTCCACGTACGCGACATGATGTCACTGAAGCAGCCAGCAGGATCTGTTGATCAGCTTCTGCTTTTACAGCCGATCTGAACATCTTTGTCGTTGCTCTTCCACCACTTGATCCAATTCTGTCTCGAACGCGTAATCTAAGCTTTGTTAATTGTCGCTGGGTGATGGAACTATGGCAAGGAGGTGGGCACCCCGCCTCTCACAAGAAATCTGACCACTCCAGGGACGGACTGGCCATCTGGCATACCGGGCATCGTCCCGGTGGGCCGTTAACCCAATGTGGGCCAGTCCGCTACGTTTTTTTTTTTTCTTCTAAATTCTCTCCAATTGGGCCGGCCAATTGGCTACAGAATCAGTGTGTTGGCAGCATCGACATCAATCAATCCTGGGCTCACAGGCTCAGAGAGCCCTGACAGTTCTGTCAATCACGAGCCAGGGTGGGCGGGGCCTCGTGGGCGGGATGGGCTGCTGCTTGGCCAGTTAAAGGCTGATTTATGGTTCCGCGTTACACCAATGCAGAACCATAATTCAGGCTTAAGGAGTAGAGCAGCTTTGAAACTGTTCGGTAACTTGCGGAAAAAAATGGACGGAAAGAAAAAAACACCCGGGTGGCGCTGAGAAACAGCGTTTGAAAAAGCGAAAATATCTCGAGGTGGAGGCTGGTAAATGTGCTAAATTGACGGACCTATTTGGTGCCGGTGTCAGCAGCAGGAGACAGCGAGGATGTCCCGGAGTCGGACCCGACAATGAGGAGCGAGTGGAGGCAGACATGGTAAGTAACTTTAGCCTGGGGTTTATCATGTTTATCATTATCAAGTTTATCATGTATTTTTTAAGGTTGAATAAATTCATACTTCATAATTATAATAATTAATCATTTGAAAAAGTTTTAAAAGAAACGCACATCCAAAAAGTAAAATAAAAGTAACTCTAGGTGCAGGACAGAGGACAAACATTGTCTTTATTTTTCCGACTTAATAATGTTTCCATGTCTCTTTAAGGTTGACCACTCTATATATGAGAGCCTAAGGAGTTGTTTTCCCTCTGTCCCCTTTTGAGGACCTGCTTTCTCTCCTCCATCATTCACTGGGCCACTTTTGGGTTCCTGAGCTTATTTCATGTGGTGAGAGGAATGCAGTATGTGTATGTTTAAAGTTTTATGTGAAGAAACATACTATATGTGTGATAAAATGACAACTGGTAATTCATAAATGTATCTTTATATTCTCAACTACCATCATCTCCTGTCAAACAGGTTTTCCTGACCTGCTAGAAGTTCTTCCATGGTGCTTGAGTCATCCATCATATCTGAGACTTCCGTCTTGACTTTGTGAGTTTATTATGCAGCTTGTTTTAGTCTAAGATTGAAACAAAAGGTTTTGTCTTGATTATTTCCTGGTTGAAGATTTTCATATTGATGATTTTAATTTCAAACATCTGCATATCCTTTAAGTGAATAAGCAGTTATGCAGGTAGGCTTTAAGGCTTTGACACAGCAACCCGACTTCCCCCGCTCTCTGCCGACTGCTGTGTCGGCTCGCGTCGGCTGTGTCGGGCTCTGTCGGGCTCTGTCGGGCTCACTAGACACACCGAAAATACGACACCCGACGGCGAACTAGCACGTACGTTCTGCGCATGCGTGAGAGGTAATTCCCCTCCATACCAGCAGGCAGCGGTAGTCTGTATTCAGGGGCTCAAGGAGGGGGACAGCGCTTTTTTTTTCAAAGCTTTATTGAGAAAACACAAGTGCAGACAAACAAAACTCTGACCAGAACAGATCTGATCAAAACAGACAAACAAAACTCTGTGTAGAATTACTGCTGGCTGAAATAAATCATTTAGGAAGATAAATGTTGGTTTAATAGATGAAATCTAACAGTTGTAGCTACGCCTGTTAAGTAATTTGCTCCGAAAATTTCGGGATTTTCTGCCTGCCGGCTCCGAAGCTGATTTATGGTTCCACGTTAAATCGACGCAGAAACTACGGCGTAGGGTACGGCGTACGGCGCGCGTCGCCGCGTAACCTACGCCGTAGGTTCTGCGTTGGTGTAACGCAGAACCATAAATCAGCCTTTATTCTGGCGCGGTTTGAAAAAGACAAGCGAGTGATTATGTACATTCACTGAGTGAATATTATGAAAGTAAAATATTTATTTCTCGCTAGAAATGTTTTTTTTTTTATTCAGTCCGCAAATGACGACGAAAAGCATACTGGGAAATTCTGGGAACAGCCAATCACAGAGTGAGTTGTTTGACCGACGGCCGACGCCGATTCAACATGTCGAATCGGCTGAAAAGCTCCCGACGGGCGCCCGACCTGTGGCGACGTGCGGGACACACCGGGGGAACTAGCCCGACCGACGCGCACCGACGCTCACCGACGGCCCGATGGCCGATTTTTGGCTTGGTGTGTCAGCCCCTTTAGGGCTATTTGAGACTTTTAAGTCATCCTTCATGACAGATAGATTTGTTCACTAGGTGTCAAAAAAAGGCTACTTGGTTTTGTTTTGCTGTTTCTTGCAGGTCACGAATTTGGTGAGGTATAGCGTGTTCGGTTCGGAACGGAGGCGTACCGAACGAGTTTCCACATGGACATATTAAGTAGAGGACTGCACGTTGTGGAGCAGAGCGCTGCTGCAGCTGCACATGCAGTTGCGCTCACACCGAGAAAGTATTAAGATTAAAGAAAAAAGCACTAACTAATGAAGAACTAAAGAGCTAAGCACATAATTGTGACAAGTCCAGTGTTTCCCCTACCATCGAGACCCCCCGCCAGGCCTAAAAAAAAAAAACAATGATCCTTTACGTTTAGGAGCGCCTCTGCAGCGCTGTTCTGCAACGTGAGTCAACCTGCTTCGTTGCCTAGTAAAGCCTGAATTATGGTTCGGCGTTAAATCAACGTAGAGCCTACGCCGTAGGATACGCAGCGACGTGCACCGTGCGGCCGCTCGCTGCGTACCCTACGCCGTAGGATCTGCGTTGGTGTAACGCGGAACCATAAATCAGCCTTAACGATGCGAGTACCGCTGCTGAGAGCGCGGGCATATTATTATACATTATGGGATGTATAGAGTTTGTAGCCAGCCAACTATGGCGCCGGCCAAAAAAAGAAAAAAATATTGCGGGCGACAGACAACATGATATAAAGAAATGTTTCTGCCAGATCTGTGTGTTTGTGTTTGCATGTGACGCTGCAGGGAAGCATGAAGGAAAAAAACCCCCGACGACACACCATGCATCCGCAGGGTCCTAGCGCCGGCACACGTAGGGCCAATGTTATTTTGTGTGTGTGTAATAAACAACTAGCACGTTTATATTTTGCATTTTGTTTTCTTACTGTACCGAAAATGAACCGAACCGTGACCTCCAAACCGAGGTACGTACCGAACCGAGATTTTTGTGTACCGTTACACCCCTAATAACGAGACATGACGAGACACAGGTGCAGACACAATCAGGGCAGATGGGACACAGGCGGGGCAAGACAGAAACTGAAAGCTGGGGGGAATGTCAACCTTGACACAGAATCAGAATCAAGTCAGCTTGGAGAGCTGACTGTGTTTTTTTCACATGCTTATCACATGTTAACAGTCACAACAGCCACTTCCTAATCTACTCAGGGTTTTGGGCTGTCCCACTACTATCCCATTGTCAGGTGAACCATCTGTTCAAAACCCCCAACAGAGGTCCTGTTTTTAGTTGACCCCTTGACCCTTTGGGTTTTTTAAGGATGTCTGTTTGTTTCTGCATACCACAGATTAGTTGCTCTTTAACTGAACTGTCACATGTGTGTCTTTTACCCCCAAACGTCTGTTCATTGTCCATTATCTATACACTGACAGTCCGTATATGGTCATGTTCCTGTCACCCTTTGCTCAATAAAAGCGTCATGCTGCAAGCAGCATGTTGGGAGAAGAGCTGACGAGTTCTCGGATGAGGGCCATGTGCCCTGCACTACTCAGCTTTCCTCCCCAAGCTTCTGCGCAGAAGGCCTTAGACAATCGTTCCCCAGTCTCTGTGTCTTTCCTAAGTTATAAATTTATGTTATATTGATTTAGGGACCTAACAGCAGCAATTGATGATGAGAAAAAGCAGAGATATTTATGTATTTGAACTAGGGGTGTCTTTCAGGAGAACGAGCCTGTTGACGCATCAAATGACGGGGGCGAATATTGCTGTTCAGAACGCGACCTGCAGTTCTGGCTCTGGCCCCGGTCAGACACCAGCTGACCACAAGTGACCAGATCTGAAGAGAAGCTGCAGCTGTTATCCTCACATTTATGACGTGACATTGTCACCACACAGAGACAAATATGTGTCAAAACAGCGGTGGCAGATCAACACAGTCCCGGTGCAGACACAGACAGACAGAGTCGTGCTCGTCGGAAGATGCAGCGGTGATGGTGCTGGTGGGGGGGGGTTTACCCACCGATCATCAATCATCTGAGCTGGATACAGAGGTTGTTCGGTTATCAGTCGACTGATACCGACTTTACTCCAGATATTTCGGTAAATTAATCTCTTGACGACATGCGCGTGCTGCTCCACCTGGCCGCTGCAGCTCGTCCCCATCAGGTAGAAGGATGACGGCCAGCTTTACTGAGATCACAAGAAAAGCAGAGCAGTGATCTCCTCTCCATCCCGTGTTGCTGTTTATTTATATTTACTCCACAAACTCGAAATATGAATCATTTTTCTATGTGAACAGCGCTAACACAGTTCAAACAGCAGGTGTATCCGCCCCTTTAATCTGATTGGTTTACGAGTAAATCGTCCCCCACGTGGGGTGCGCTCTTATGATTGGCTGAAACAAAGGAAGATATCTGATTGGTTGCAGATCCTCCTGTGTTAAAAAAAAATTTACATGTCACATGCAAATGCAGCACAGCTCACAGACATATTTGTGTGTGCATCAAAAATACATTTGTACATCTTTTCCTACGCACGTGTGAATTGTTCTGTGCATTTGTGAAACTTGTCCTGTGCATTTGTGAAACGGTGTGTGCATTTGCGGATCGGTGTGTGCATTTGTGAATTTTGTCCTGTGCATTTGTGAAACGGTGTGTGCATTTGCAAATTATGAGACTGTTCTAGCTCCATACTGGCTGGCTGCGGACGAGGAAGTAGAGCAATACATACTTGTGCACATACACATATATGACAATGCATATCTATTCAGACCTGTAATTCATGTCATTTTCACATAGCTATAGATAATAATTTTTTTCAATTCTCTACTATTTATGGTTTCATAATGACTGAGTCACCGCTAATACAAATGAGCTCCAGCTCTAATACTGCTGCTGTCTGTAATATGTTTCTATTTAGATTATTTGTCAGGATATTTTGTTATTATTGTCCCTATTTGTCCTTATCTCCCTGTCTCTGTCTCTTTGTCTCTCTCGCTCTCTCTCCCCCTCCACCCAACCAGTAGAGGTAGCGCCCACCCCGAGTCTGGTTTTAACTAAGGGTTCTTCCTGTTAGTCTCGTCCCACCCCTAGTCATGACATAACTTCTGTTGTGATTTGACACTATAATGAATAAAGACTGATTGATTGCTGTCAATTTTAGTCCTTGAGTTCATAGCTATGTGCTTTATTTGTTCACTGCTATCAAGAAATATGTCTTTCCTTTGTAGTATGCATGAGAGAAGAGGCCGCGAGATTTGTGGACTTCTATGTGGTGTCCGCTGATAATGTAGTGGGCTGGTCTGGACAGAAAATGCCAGGGCTGAATTTTTGTCCCAGTCCACCCCTAGACCACTCTGACTGCACTTAAGTACTTTTAGATGTTTGACTGATCAGAAAACACTTATTAGTACCAGGATGTTTTATTTTTCTTTATTGTTCTAGAAAATGTATGGAGGTATGATGGCTGCAAAACGCATGTAGAACTTCCCTATATTAGACAAAAATGACCAAAAATGGCCACCTGATGTTCAGTATCATCGCTCGTGTGATAACTTCACTAGCTAATATTTCTCCGGCCAAACTTTCATCTGTTGTTGCTGAAGTCAATTTGTAGAGTGTGTGATCATAATGTCAATAACTTCCAGCTTTGTTAATCTTTTGTGAATGAGCTGCATAAAACACGGATGCTAGGGTGTCATCTCTTAATCAATGCATGCCCTCAGGTAATGCTAGTCCTTCAATAGGGCATATTTGAGCCTGAGTAACTTTAAAGTCAACTACGCTTAAATTCAGCCTTTAAAAACTCAGCTCACGACTTCCACCACAATGAATAGGACACAATTTCATACATTTATACATTGTGGTTGTTAAATGTGCACCTGACTGTGAGCTCAAGCAAGGATATGCTAAAATATCCGCTTGTAACAATGCATTCATGAATATTGGGAAAAAACCCACACATACAAGGTATTTTTTAGGTAAGGATTAGGTGCACACCTAATAAAACTGGCATGCGGTTTGAAGCAGCTCAGAAACCCTGAAAACAACGAACACAGGAAGCTTCAGGAATGGATGGGGCGAGTTTAACTGCAATAGGTGATATCTCACTTCACATGAATCATATATCAAACAAAAAGCTTTTGTGGCCGCCCAAACAGCTCCAGAGCAAATTCAAAAATTAATGAGAAACCTTTAGTCCCTGAGAAACCGTGCTAACAGCATCTGCTCCACACTACAGTATCCACTTCAGAAAAACAAAGCACTTGTGTGACGAGTAGCATCTGCATGTTTTACTGGAACACACACACACACACACACACACACACACACACACACACACACACACACACACACACACACACACACACACACACACACACACACACACACACACACACACACACACACACGCACGCACACTCCGGAGAACAAAGAAATACGACGTTCCCTCTGTATTTGACATAATTTCGGTGAAAATACATAGAGTTTATACTCATTCCAGCTACTTGTTTTACTCATAATTCTTCATAATTCACAAGATCCTAAAACCCGAAGTAGTAAAAGATAAAAGCACGGTAGATGTAACCAATGAGGTTGTAAAGACGGACTTCTACTAGTGTTAACAAAGGTACTCTCTAAATTCGCTGCAATGCCAAATCTGACACATTAGGAAACATTTATGCTTTTGATAAGTTCAGCTTATAAATAGTATTCATGATTAATAACTGCCAAGCTTCGTAAATCATATTATCCTGGATAAATGTTCAGACACTGAAGTGTGATGGTTGAAAGTGGAGAGGGAGTACTGACAATGAGCTGAGAGATATTTGACAATGGTTTAAGAAACCCACTTCATATCAGAATATGTTTATTCGAGTGGGTCTTAGCTAAATACAATCCTTAACAAGAAACGAGATGCACATTGTTTTACTTTTGCATTATGTATTTTGCAAAAATGGGGAATGAAAACAAAACAAAACAAAAAGATCAGATGGAGAATACTAACTATATCTTTAATGCTTAAAAGGGAACTATTATGGCATCTAATACCTATTTTAAACAGGCCTTGAATGTCTTAAAAACAAGCTTTTGATTGTTTTTGCTAAATAAATTAGAAATTCAGCCTCTGAGCCATGCATGCAGCTTCCCAGTCTCTAACCTCATTCTCTATGCGGGATTTTAGATGGGTCTCGATCCTGCAACGACGGGCATTACTTTTCTCTGTCATAAGCGTTACCGTGGCGACGATAGACGCCAAAAAGCCCCCCTTTCATCTGGTTGGTCTATATTTGATAGTTCCTACTTTCTGCCATAACTTTTTAATGGTTTGACATAAAGACTCGTGGGTGGTGTCATCGGACTCGGTTTTGACTCCTTCGCCTTAATTGGTGCAAATTAGCCCCGCCCCTTCTTCTGATTGGTCGATATCTGATAGTTCCTACTTTCTACCATAACTTTTGAATGGTTTGATATAGAGAGTCGTGGGTGGTGTCCTCTGCTAAATGTCCAGGCCTGAAGAATCTACATGCAAGTCATACAAGCGCTTCCACTGCAGCACGCCTGAACGTGCAGAAGGGCGCGAGGGCCTGTTCATCAGCTTTAATTATGTTTTTTTTTTTTTTTACACAGCCCACAAAAAAAAAGAAAAATTATTCAAAGGTGGGGTTACTAACTGCTTATGACTAGTTTTGACCTGTTGCTACACAAATGGGACTATTTTTCACAACAGACATTTGGCCAAACGAAATCGAAACCCCGGTACATGCTGGTTGATGCTCACTCTGCTGAGAAAATGACTGCATACGGAGCCAATGTGGTAACGGTAAAGTGAATGTGTTGTCATCCCGAGCAGCGGTTTTATAGAAAACAGCACAAACTGCCTCGTGGGTGTGAGAGGTCCCCAAGGAAGGCTGGGTCGCTCTAAAAAGTACTTTTATTGTGAAAAATTATATTGAGACTGTGGTCAGTTTCATATCCAAAACGCCCACGAGTCCAGAATAAAGATGAGTCAAACTGCATTTTCCTTAGATAATCTTAGAAGCTGTGTGGTGAGTATTTTACATTTGTGACACTAAAAAGGAGTTCTACTTCAGTTTTATAATCCAGGGAGCCCCTCTGCAGTTTGACTCCATAACGCACTTCTCTTGGTTACACAGACCCGCATCTTCATCAGACCTGACAAACGAGATATTTGGCTATCAATCGTTGCAGGTTGTGAAAAAACGGATGGCGTTTCAGAAAGAGCAGGACATTTTCCAGCACTGAAGCTAACTAATCCGTTTCCGCCGTAGTAAAACGCTGTTTAATCAAGCCGCTATTTACTGTTGGAGGTGTCTTCTGTCATCCCTCGGCGAGGATTCGTAAGGCTGCTGAATAAAAAATGACTGCAGGAACCGTCGGTGCAGGTACTCTTGTCACATCACGTGCAACGTTTCACATGATATGAGTTTTACACAGCTGCCATCAGCCATCCTGCTCTCTAAATAATTGACATTGCTAGCGGCCGATGACAGACCCAAATTGCTTGCCCACTATACTTCACATTTGTGTCAAGAAAATGATTGCCACGACCGGCAACAGCCAGGATCTAATGGAGCCGTAAAAAGTACCGAATGTTGACCTGAGGCAGGGTTTGATTGAGAGTTAATCTAAAACAGATTTGTGGTAAAACTGCAACGTGCACAAGATTCTACACGTAAAACATCAAGATGCTTTGCCTGAATTTTCAACCTCACGATAGCAAAACCCTAAATTACATCTCCGGTTCTATAGTTTTCCTTTAAATTGCTTTAATAACAGTGTTTTTTGACCTTTCTTATTGAATAAAGAGCTTTAATTTGGGACTGAAATGCACAGGTTTTTTTTTAAACGATAATCTCCTTCCACGGTAGCAGTATAAGACAAGAGCTTGTGAAACACCTTCAAAGTCAGAATCTCTTATGGCATCATTAAATGAGATTAGCATGAAGTCAGGGATTTTTATCCTGGAGCACAATTATGCAACTTAATACTAAGTTTTTGGGAAGTAAATCCCCTCTGATGAAGACGCTGTGTGAAACGGAATATTACCCTGTGAAAAAAGTTCCTTAATTAGCTGTGTTCTGTAAAAGTTGTGGCTTTAATTAATTATTGCTTAGTTCCATTTCTGAAAGGCACCGGATTTCCAAAACTTGATTATAAGATGAAATGAAGGGCTTCTCCTTTCTATTATTTTTCTTGTGATATTTCAGAGATCTTAATCTGAGGCCTTGATCCCGAAATCAACAAACATATTCTGCTAAAACTTTCATGCCGAAGCGGTCCGTTTTTGATGTCCAGGCGGTGCACTTATGGAGGGAGGAGACTTTTACAGACTCTAGGTTGATGAAAACAAATCTGTGCGGGCCTCGGCAGGCTGAGTTAGTGGACGAGGCATATACTGAATGAGTGGCCTGGCCCCGATCCAAGGTTAGCGGGTTGAACCGCTCTGACAGGTGAAAGATTGCAGGCTCTGCCAGAGAGGAGATGTAGAGGTGGTCTCTCATGGCCCACGAGTGCCTGCTGCCAACCAGGAGGTGCAGCCGGAGCTGGAGGGAAGTGAGCAGTAATGAGAGCTGCCGGGTGGCAGGAGGAGATGAAGGTGCGTCTGGAGCTGGCAGAATGATGGCAGACAGACTCGAGCGTGGAGGGGTAATTATGCAAGCTAAAGTTCAGCGTGCAAATGTTTCATTCAGTGTCCGATCTGTCTTGGTCCATATGGCAAGGTATTTTATCCTACAGCCTGCATGAATATTTGAAGCCGTTTAACACAATTTGATTAAATCCTCTTAACAAATGCGGCAGGACCCGCATTTACTTATCAGTCAATGACAACAACTCTGAGGTGGCATCAAGACAAGCTGGAGTAAAAAGGACCAAGTTACACTTATAAGACCTGAGGGAAAGATGGTCATTACTAAGATGAATACAAATAAAATCAACTTAAAGGGGCCACGGAGCAGAATCACATAAATGTGATGCATTAAAATATGCTGTCCAGGAAATTATTCAGAAAGAGACAAATTAATTTGAAGTTTAAGCTAAAGGGTTAGCAGTGACCTGTTACAGCTTCTCTTAAATAACAAAATAAAATTAAAGCTGCAAGCAGGGATGAACGGGCCCGCGCTCGTGCAATTTTTACCAATAAAGGTCAAGGACTCAAAACCGAGTCCGATGACACCACCTACGACTCTTTATGTCAAACCATTGAAAAGTTATGGCAGAAAGTAGGAACTATCAGATATCGACCAATCAGATGAAGGGGCGGGGCTAATTTGCACCAATTATGGTCAAGGACTCAAAACCATGTCCGATGACACCACCCACGAGTCTTTATGTCAAACCATTCAAAAGTTATTGCAGAAAGTAGGAACTATCAAATATGGACCAATCAGATGAAGCGTCGCCACGGTAACGCTTTTGGCTGAGAGAGGTAATGTGCAGGATCGAGACACACATTTTGATGTATAACACACCTGGGTGCACGTTACGGTTCGGCCCGCATTAACTGCCGAAGAAATGGCATAAATTGCGGCAAGATTACGTGATTAATTCAAAATGGCCGACTTCCTGTTCAGTTTTGGCCATGGCGCCAAGAGACCTTTCTTTAAGTTGCGACATCATACAGGTGTGTACCGATTTTCGTGCATGTACGTCAAACCGTATTCTGGGGCTTGAAGCACGACGTTTTCTAGGGGGCGCTGTTGAGCCATTAGGCCACCCCCATTACTGCAAACCATTAAAGGTATAGTCCATAATGTTGGAGAGCTAGCAAGTCGCACTTTTGGGGCACGTTTAGGGGGGCAAAAAGGCCCTCATTTCGTTGGAAGAAAAACGAGGATAAAAACAAAAACAATTCCTACAGATACAATAGGGCCTTCGTACTGTCAGTGCTCGGGCCCCTAATTAAAAAAAACCCATCAAGAGTCAGTTTTTACATGAAACTTATGCAGTTTTATATCACAGAAGTTAGAAGATGTGTGGAGCAGGAGGAACACCCAGGAATGATATGGCAAGAAAGCAAAGATTAAAAAGTGTATTTTATTTTGTTCCAGAGAAAGGGTAGGCCATTATGAGATTATGGCAATTCAAGTAAGTTGAAAAGACAGAGGTGATCATTTTTGGCCCTAAAAATGAAAGGGAAAATATCAGTGCTCACCTTGGCTCCATGTCATTAACAGCTACGAATCAAGCCAGAAATCTTGGTGTAATTATTGACTCAGGCCCAGGCCAACACACGGCCAACGTTCCGGGGGCCGTCCTGGGGACTGGGCAGACCGGCGAGACAGCTCCGGGGGTCGCCCACGAGGCCGGGCAGACCGGCGAGACAGCTCGGGGGGACGTCCCCGCAGCCTAGGCCTGGGTCTTGACGCGGGTCTTGGCGTGGGTCTTGGCGGTCTTGGCAGTCTTGGCGTGGGTCTTGGCGGTCTTGGCGTGGGTCTTGGCAGGCTTGACGCGGGTCTTGGCAGGCTTAGCTCGACGGGGACTTGACTTGGCTCGACGGGGACTTGACTTGGCTCGACGGGGACTTGACTTGGCTCGACGGGGACTTGACTTGGCTCGACGGGGACTTGACTTGGCTCGACGGGGACTTGACTTGGCTCGACAGGGACTTGACTTGGCTCGACGGGGACTTGAGGCAGAGATGACCCGTCTGGCCACAGTAAAAACAGGCATTCTGGAGGCGGCGGCGCATGCGCTCCTCAGGAGACAGCTTTGCACGATCAAGCTGGATGGGTTCTGGAGGAGGGGCTGCCTCTCGAGGTGCTGGTAATGAGGGGGCAGCGGTAAGCCGGGGACGAGGGCGGAATGAACCTCTCTCAGAGCGCCGTTCCCTTAGTCGAGCATCAATCCTGCCAGCCAGCTTGACCAGCTCCTTGAAGTCCTCAGGCAGGTCCGGAGACACCAGTTCATCCTTTACAGTGTCAGAGAGTCCATTCAAAAAAGCATCAAACAATGCAGTATGCCCCCAGCCACTTGAGGCCGCCAAAGTACGGAAATCAATGGCATAATCGAAAACAGACCTGCTGCCTTGCTTAAGTTGGAGTAGCTGCTTGGCAGCATCTCTGCCCGTGACAGAACGGTCAAAAACCTCCTTAATTTCATCGGCAAATCTGTTGTAGCCATCACAAACAGGGTCATCAGAATCCCACATAGCTGTTCCCCACTCCCTTGCCTTGCCAGTGAGTAACGTGATTATATAGGCTACATGTGAGCGCTCAGTAGGAAAAGCAGAGGCCTGCAGCTCAAAAATCAGTGAACACTGAGACAAAAAGGAACGACAGGTTCCGGGCTCACCATTGTAAGGTTGAGGTGGGGGTAGCTCGGGCTCTCTGGCAGCAGGCTGACGTACATAATCCTGACTGGAAGCAGCGTGAACAGCAGCAGCAGAAGACGAAGAAGCCTGCAGTTGTTGTATCTGATTGTTGAGAGTTTGAACTGAATTAGCCAAAGTTACCTTACGTAGGGTTTGTACGTAGGGTTTGTTGTTGGGATCCCAGAATGGCTCCATGTTCAGAAACCGCTGCCTGCAGGGCGTTCATGTCTGCTGTGTCCATGGTGGCCAGATTGTTCTGTCAGGCACACGAGGAATGGACACAAATGCAGACACAAAGGGAAAACGGTTCAAAAGACTTATTGGAGTAAATCTGAGCAGGCAAGGATCAGGCAAAAATCCGACGAGGGGCAGGCAAAGGTCAAGGTCCAAAAAGGCTGTCAGCGAAGGCAGAAGTACCGGCAAGGGCTTAGGCAAAAACGTGGTCTGGGGGCAGAAAAAGATCAAGAAGTCAAAGGGTCAAAAACTTGGAGAACTCACTTGGCTTGAAAGACGGCTGAGCCAGACACACCCAACCTCAGATCGTGACATAAAAACATTACTGTTTACTGAAGCGTACTGTAAAATTAAATACTTGTACTGTACTCTACTGCCCTTATTTTTAACAACTTGCTTTTTCATAATTTTATTTCGTTTTATTTGTTATTTACTGTCTAATTGTGTCTTGCCGCTTTTAATGTCAATGTAAAACACTTTGAATTACCTTGTGTTGAATTGTGCTATATAAATAAACTTCCCTTGCCTTGCCTTGACTGAATTTTCCTTGATAAACCACACATTAACCACATATTTTTTCACATAAAGTTACTTGATGCTGGTAAAAGTGCCTGGGTATTTTTTTTGCCTTTTCTTAAAGATTAACTTTCTCTAAGAGAACTATGAATAGAGAACACTGTTGTTACAGAAATGCTCTGCTAAATAAAAGGAGAAAAAAAAGAAGTCCCCTTTAAAGTCATGTTACAGCAAGTGGCATGACAATATGTTGTATGGTAGTTTCATAAAACAAGTTAATAGAGTTAGTCCTATGTTGTTGGTTTTTAATGCCGCAGGGGCCAACACTACCTTGAACACTAGCATGTAGACTGTGAACTGCAATATTTCTAGCCTGGAACAATAGCTTCTCCAACACCTACAGTGTCAAGATTAAACTTGAGCATCCAAATGTTTCTTACAGTTCATCTTTATATCAGCATTCCTCTGTAGTTTAATACCTTTGACCTCATGTATACATGAGTGATGCACTTTCATTAAAGGGGACCTATTATGGCATCTACGGTAATACCTATTTTAAACAGGCCTTGAATGTCTTAAAAACAAGCTTTTGATTGTTTTTGCTAAATCAATTAGAAATTCAGCCTCTGAGCCATGTCTTTATCTTCCCATTCTCTAACCACATTCTTTATGCGGGATTCTGAGTGGGCGGCGCTATGATATTGAGGCAATGTGCTGATTGGCTGCCTGAATGACGCGATACACCGCTACGAAAACATAGCGAAAGCTCCGGCCGGCGGAGTTAGTTGTGGGCGTGGTTTCACGCATCGGAGGCCAACCTATGTAAATTGCGCCCCTCGTTACATAACGACGGGAGCAGAATCTGAATGGCTCGTAGAAGCCACATCAGACTGGATGGCTCATCCAGTGTACGGACACTGCAGAATTTGGTTGCTTTCCTCCTTCTCTGAGCAGGCTGAGGGGAGACCACTTTATATATGTTAAAGCAAGAAAAAACTTGTTTTTCATAATAGGTCCCCTTAAGTTAGAGTAGTTAGTTAGCCAGTTAGCACACACAGCTAATCCGTGTTGGTTTTAAGCAGTGTTATTTCAACACTATTTGGATTAAATGTAACACTTCAGAGTAAGTTTCATTAAGTCTTATGTTTTGGGTGTGACATGCTTCCCAACATCTGCAGTGTTAAATCGACCGCAACCTTGCGGTGAAGAAGTTTCCAGTTTCTGCAGACAGTATTTTACCCTCCTGCTGCTGTAAGTTTTGCTTCATTAAATACCAAGTTTTAGAGGAATATTTGGTTGAAAGTATATAGTCTAGCTGGATTTGTGGGGAAATGGTATTTTCGCCCATATCGTTATCAAACTGGGCCGACTTCTGAGCCTTTTGGTCGTAAATACACCGCACATTGTTGGAGGGACTTTGGTTCTGTGTTAGATAATTAATTATTTAAAAATGTTACAATAACAATAAAAATAGTGGCCACATATACACACTTCTGGTGTTGAAATTAACACTGGTAATTTTGCAATGTACACACCAGCTCAGAGAATTAGACTGATATTTAACGGGTTACTGACATTGAATTGTGGTTGTTATGGAAATGCGGGTGAACATCAACAAAATAAAGCGGACCTGTTGTGATTAAAACATTGTAAATTAACAATAAGAAACGTACATTGAACTTCAGTGGTTAGAGGTGTATGCACCAACTGAAAGAGCTAAAGTTACAGGAGAAAGAGGATGTCAATGGGACTGACTTTGTCCAGAGTCATGTTGGTGGATATTTGACGATTATCACCAACACCTGCCTCATTTTTCACCTTGTGGTTTCACAAACTTCCATAAGAGACAGCTGTGATAAATGGATATACTGCTGTGACAGTCAATCATAGCCAGGGAGACTCTCTCCCTCCCCCAGCAGCATGTTCATAGGCTGCGTTGTGTGGCCACACTATGAAAGTGTACATTTCAAATTAAACAATGCTGACTCATGCCCCATTTGTATGGGATTAAAATGATCTGGGGACCTGCAGTGAATTGTAATAACTACAGAGGACATCTGTGATTTTAATCCCGTCCGAATGAACCAAGTCTGGTTTGTAAAGTAAAAATTACACAGCAAATCACCTGCCCTATTTCCCCAAACACCGAGGTCACAAGATAATAATAATAATTAAAGCTGCAAGCAGCGATGAACGGGCCCTCACACTCATGGCCACCGCCCCCCCATAAGCAAATCAGAAATGACACCACCCACGACTTTCTATGTCAAACCATTCAAAAGTTACGGCAGAAAATAGGAACTATGAAATATCGACCAATCAGAAGAAGGGGCAGGGCTAATTTGCACCAATTATGGTTAAGGACTCAAAACAATGTCCGATGACACCCCCCACGAGTCTTTATGTCAAACCATTCAAAAGTTATTGCAGAAAATCGGAAGTATCACATATCGACCAATCAGAATAAGGGGCTTTTTTCTAGGGGGCGCTGTTGAGCCATCTTGCCACGCCCATTAATGCAAACCATGAAATATCCAATTTATCGCCAGGCCTGGCTTGGTGACTTTTGGGGAACTTTCAAATATGGACCAATCAGATGAAGGGGGGGCGACTTTTGGGGCATGTTTAGGGGGGCAAAAAGGCCCTCCTTTCATCGGAAAAATTCCTAAATATGTATGCACTATATATATATATATATATATATATATATATATATATATATATATATATATATATATATATATATATATATATATATATATATATATATGTGTGTGTGTGTGTGTGTGTGTTTATTTCATGTTTATGTTTATGTGTTTATTTCACTGCATAAGCACTTCTGGTTAGATGCTAACTGCATTCCGTTGCCCTGTACTTTTTGACATGTGCAATGACAATAAAGTTGAAAGTAATCTAATCTAATAAATTTAATCCCGTCTCAATGCAGATGTTAGTAATTCGATGACGTGCAGGACTGAAATCTTTAAAAAGAAAAATCCTCTTGTTGCCTTTCCTGGCCTTTTCCGGGGGTAATAAAATGCAATGCCTCGATGGCACTTGCAGGATCAGTGTCTGTAAAACAGGGTAATACACAGACTTTACTTATCCAGCGTGAATGCACAGAACTAAATACAGATGACGGGGTCCAGAGGTCATTTTAGGCCAGTGAGAATAGGACTTTAGTCTACTTCGCTTACAGTGCATTTGTGATTAGAGTTGTCCCGATCCGATCACGTGATCGGAAATCGGGGCCGATCACGTGATTGCAGACTCGATCCGGACTCGGACGTTATGAGCCGATCAGGAATCGGATATATAGGCCTATATCAGGGTTTCCGTTGTCCGGTAATTGCCAAACTTTGTCCGGTAAAATATGCTGAAGTCCGGTATTTTATAATCCGGTCAAAATGTCTGGTGAAAATACTCACTGGCGCCGACATCCACGCGCGCGTTGATCCACGGCCTCAGAGCCCACAGCGCAGGGCCCGCGGCGACGCGCACCCTACGCCAGACCCCACGCTGAAGGCTCCGCGCCGGCGCGACGCGGGACCACAAACCAACGCACACGTGGAGTAGTGGGCTCGGAGCGGCAGCCATACACCGCATGCGCGGAGAGCACCGCATGCGCGCAGACCACGCCTGTTTGTTTTGAAGCTGAAGCAGCCCTATGCTATCATGTCTGTTGTGTGGAATTACTTCAGAGTGAACGAGGAGAACAATGCTGTTGCAACATTTTTTTTATACTGACTTAAGAATGTTCAAGCTGCCTACCTCCTATGTGCTCAGTTTACAGTACACATGTTAAAATATAATAAAAGGGTCATCCTGCATAATTTTCTTTTCTCTTCTTCATTTTTTATTGTTTTATAAAAGTATTGGATCGGGACTCGGTATCGGCAAGTCCTCAAAATCAAAGGACTCGGACTCGGACTCGGGGGCAAAAAAACCTGATCGGGACATCCCTATTTGTGATGTCACGACTTAGCAGTTAGGTTGGGTCAAACTCTCCTTTTGGCCCTGTTAGATTATTTCCTATGATTTTATGGAACTGAATTTGTGTCCCTCGCGATTTTAACTATTCGCATTTTTTTTCATATTTTTAATCCCGTTTTTTTCCCATTTTTACCACCCCGTGCTCCTGGGCATTGCCATCCTCTACCAACCCCGGGAGGGCCCTGCACTGAACTCAGGTCTCCTTCTTACTGAGTGAGCAGGCCGCATCATTTCACCAGACAGGGTGGGGATCCTCCCCACCCCATCTGGCGCCCCGGTTGGCCAGAGGGGGCATGTATAGCCCAAGACTGTGTGCATGTTTTTGTGAGGGTAGCTCACATTAGCTACCCAAGGGAACACGGGGAGAACATGCAAACTCCACACAGAAAGGCCCTTTCGCCAACCCCACCCATGGTGTGGGCGCCGAAGTCATGGGGGAACTTACACGCACTTCAGCGCCCACAGCATCCCCGACGGGAATCGAACCCAGGACTTTCTTGCTGTGAGACGGCTGCACTACCAGCTGCGCCACCGTGCCCCCCGCATTTGAAGTTTTGAAGGTTAATGTTTATTTCTGTTTTACTCAGACTTTTAAGTCACCAGTTTTGAAAGCTGATTCTAACTAAGAATACAGAAAAAGGAGCAAACCTGCTGCTTCTGTTGTTTAGGCATCCTAAGGTGGGCTTCTCAAGAAACACAGAGGGAATCTTGTCCAGTTACTTGTTAAGTGTGTCTGTCCTGTCTGGGACGATGTGAAACCTGCCGGATGAATACGAATCCTGATATTGAATTGGGGGGATTAGTGGGTCTACTTGGAGCTTTGTGAAAAAGATTTATTGGCCTTTTTCATTTCAATTTTTTCCCTAGCAGTGACCGGGTAGGTAGGCTGGTGTACTTATTCAAATACATGGCATACTACTGAATTGATACTTGTGCATTCTCAATCCCAGGAGGGAACAGAGCGGGGAGCGTCTAATTAGCACATTGTTGAGTAGATACTAAATTTGAAACTTCAGTTTATGCATTAGGTAACCTTTACATCATAACTAATCTTCCTCACCAGATCCACCCACTCACCGTCTCCGGGTCCTCCAACAATATATTGATGATGTTATGCAGAGGGCATTATGCAGCACATTGTCTCCCAGCAAAGGATGCCTTGTATCGTTCACAGCCTATACAATGTGGCTGATTTTCTTTGTGTGTTTCTTTATTCTGTCCTCCACTTGCCTGTTTTTAGCAGATAATATGCACAGGAGTGAAGATGGAGAAGTAGGTTGGGAGTGATGGGGAGCTGGGGCGGCGGGTATTAGCACACAGTGGCTTCGCCTGACTCCAGGGGCAACTGCATCATTGACAGCCGCTCCCACGGGATGAAATATTTCAGGTCTTCTATTGACTTTGACTTTGATAAGAGCTGCTCTGAATTCCTAATTTGTGGCTACTTGAATTGTGATAACAAGTAAAAGCACTATGGTAAAAGAAAAAAGAAAAAAAAGAGCTGTTTCAACATTTCTCAATGAAAGAGGACTTTTTAGCAACGCCAGCAGCGTTTCTGGTGATAACAATGTCAGTACGTCCATCACTGACATAAATATCTAATCAGCAAGTGGCTGCATTACCATGAAATTCTGTTCAGATACGATTAGTCCTTGGGCAGGATACTGATCCCCACATGCCCCTCATGTGTCCCTCACTTGTAAACTGCTTTGGATAAAAGTGTCTGCTAAGTGACTGTAATGCAAATGTGTTAACAATGTTGAGATACTTTTACATCAATAAATCATGTCGTCCCGCAGGATTAATTATAATCACTTAGAGTCCTTAGACTTTCTTCTACCGCCATCATCAGATAGCTTATTTAAACAATTATTTGTTTAATGAGCAAATATTTTCCAATTAAATACATGTCTTTTTTCTCGAGCTAAAAATTAAACATTAGCATGCTCGCATGACAAATTAAGAAGTCAGATATTAAGCTGCCTGCTATACAGGCAGCTGTAACCTGCTATACACCTGCTGTAACTGCCATTATGACGATGTTGTAAGCTGAGGATTTGGTCAAACTCTTATGTCTCATTAAATAAATGTTAGTTTTAGAACTGCACCAACCAATAAAACAGGAATCTTGGGTTCAAGTCCTGTGTTGAGCAGCTGTCTTTTTTTTAGGCTATTTTGACTGCAGTCTATTTCCGTCTATAGTCGCGTCATCAATCGACACCATTACCATAACACTGCCTCCACCATGTTTGACATATAATGTATTATGCTTTAGATCATAAGCCGTTCCTGTCCTTCTCCATTCTTTTCTCTTCCCATGCTTTAGATGCTTTCTAACCTGACCTTCCTGTTGTTGGATGTCACCAGTAGTATATTTATTCACGAAGGCATCTCTTGATTTTAGATTTTAAACTCGTTATACCCTGGAGCCCTCAGTGCAGGAGGCAAATGCCATATAAGAACATAAGCCTGACACCAGGCAGAGCGTAATGAAACACCTACTTTGACTTCTGTTGGTGTTGTGAAGAGGTTTTTCTTCGCCAAAGACAGGAATCAAGATGTACCAAACTGTGGATTTGACCATACCTATTATTTTTTTCTGTCTCTTTTATAAATTTATGTTGTTAGCTTGTTTTTTTTTCCAACTCTGATGGGGTCCTTTACTTGCGGATGGTGGTCATCTCAGGGCTGAGGAAATGTATCAGCCAACACCCTTATCAGCTTCTCCAGATATACAGTGAGCGCAATCACCATCTCAACCACAGTGTGGGATGGTAGCTAGTACTCCACGGGACTGGAAAGCTCTCCAGTGAGTGATTAAAACTGCACAGTCTATCACTAGAAGAGTTTCCCAATCACAACAGGACATTTACAACACCGTGGCAATCAGGAGGGCCCACAACATCATTAAAGGCAGTACACACCCACACCACAGTTTCTTCACACCCCCACCATTGGGAAAGTGCTGCAGGAGTTTGAATCAGAATAAAAGATACTCACACACAGCTCTTGACTAGAAAAATTAAACAAACAAGAAAAAAACCCAAAGCATTAACAATTAACACTGCCACAACCCCCCACATTGTATCACTACATCACTCCCACTGACTGTTATTGGATTTGTGCAATCAGTTTGTGCTGGAGGTCTATGGGGGGTTATTTCAGGAGACGCATTTGACCAAGACAAAATGCAAAAGCATGATTATCCACTATGACGACCCCTACAGGGAAAAGTCAAAAGGAGTTGTTTGCCTTCTAGACTGCTAGTTTCTGTAGCATGCCCAGCCACATTCCTTCACTTAGCAAAGATTCTCTCTTATGAAATGTTACCACAGCTATTTCTACCAGTATGGAACATACTGAACCAATCCCAACAGGCTGGGAGAACTTTAAGCAATCACTCATAAAGAAGCATCCAAGACCCACAATTCAAAATAACCAAGATGCCAGTGGAATTGCTAATAACATCTCACACCAACAAGTTTTTCCAGCAAAATCAACAACGGTCATTCATCAGTGTTCCTACTCCTCTGCGCACCATTCTGGATGTCTTCTGTTGATTCTCTGGCAATGTTGCATGCTTTAGTTCTCTGACTGGCTGGATGCCCATCTAATGGTGTCCGGAGGCAGTTTCTTCTGCTTCTGCTGGTACACCCCCTGTAAATTACAGTCTAAATCACTGGAAACAGACTAATTATTTGTATAAAAAAAACAAAACAAGGATGACTGGCCATGCAGTACTTAGACTGCAAAGTGCCTAGATATTACATAGTTGTGTGCTGTATAAAATAAACTGAATTTAATATTCATCTGTAAGTGCACTTGAATGTACATAGAATGTACATAGCCTACACTACTTTCAAAGGACAGAAAAATACTTTTAAACTATACATTTAGCATATATTTGTAATCTAACTGAATTATTATTATTATTATTATTTTGAAGGGGGCATCATTTCCTTGTACAGCTTCTTTGTGTTTTTACTGTGCATGTATGAATGTACTTCTCACATCTGGAATAATTGTGTGAAATACTCCTTTGAGACGAGATTGCCTTCGAGACAAACGTGGGCGATGGACAGAGTTCCCTCTCTGGGTGGGCGGTTTTACAGCAGGCACAATACCCTCCAGTCACCCTGCAGGCCCAGCACAGACCTTAAAATGATAGCGGGATCCATCCATCTATCTATCCTTCCTTATTATATTAAATATGATTATATTACCCCAGAGGTCTTCCTGCAGGAACATCTTCTGTCAGCAGAGCTGGGGACTCTCCCGTCTACCGTATCTGGCACTCTCTCTGAAGCATGTACCTAGAGGGCATTCCTAGCTAGTGCTTAAACCACTTTCACTGGTCGCTCTGCAGAGTGAGTGAGTTTTTGCAGTGGATGCCAAGTGAAGTTATAATGCATTTATGGGGAGCATTTCCTCAGAGCTGTATACTACCGTGTTGACTTGAGAGAACAGGATTCTTCGAGTTTCAAACAATGGCAGGAATTTCACTGTGAAGTTATTGCTCCGAGCAAAAGATTGGGGCGGATTTTTCTTGTATTAACGACAGCCGTGACCAGCATGTCCAACACGTCCATTTAAAACAAGAGTTGGAGGCAAACTCAAGGCCTACTTTACCCACTGATTATTAAGTGAAGCTGGAGATTTTAATACACTATCATTTTCACGATATTTTGGAAAAAAATATCTACGAGTATTTATGGACGCTCCAACTCTACAAGTTTGATTCTGAAGTTACAAAAATTGTGCATATATAACGTTTCTGTCATCCACTGAGCAATGGGACAAGTACCGAGATATGACAGAATATAAATCATCCAAAATGTCACACTTTTTTTAAATGCAAAGCAAAATTTCTCAGTTGTTAGTAACCACAACAACAGTCCAGTCGCCTGTCCTGGGTTTTCTCCCCTCCCCACGCAACACATGCACAATCTCAATTCCCGCGTCGATGGCTTCAAAAGCCCATGTCCTTCATAAACTTTGAATCTATCAGGTTTTGCCTCTCTTGTTGTCCTTGATCTTTAAATCATTGCCATGACAACCAAGGCCAGATAGGGGTTCAGAGAAATGAGTGTCGAATAAGAACTGACCAGCCATCTTACAGTCTTCAACCAAAAAAACAAGTGCTACTTCAGAACGAGTGCTATGATTATCATTATTTCAGAGGAACTAGGTTTAGTTGGTCGACCAGGATCCTTGGTGCCATCCACAGCATAGCGCTACTGCAGTTAATTCATCTTTACATTAAATATCTACCTTGACAAACAATGTCATGGTGGTGAAGGACAATTTGAAAGGAGAAACACCTGCTTTATTTGGAAGGCCTCCACGTTGGAAAGGACACGACCCTTCCTGCAGCAGGAGCGCATGATCTCTAACATGATGATGTGATCTGAAACGTGTGATACGGCACACCAGCTGAGAAAGCCACGGCCCCTGGTGTCACATGCAGCACCGATATTTACAGGCATTACAGAAATGCCATCACTGAAGATCTCAGTTAGGACCATAAAGAGCTGCTTGAGTGCTGTAAATGTGGACTGTTTAAAAGATGTGGTCATTTTTCACAGAGGACAGGCCAACTATTTCAAACCGTAAATCATTTCCTAAAAAGACATCCTACAAAGTCTTACAAGAGCGAGAATAAAAGTATTTCATAAACAGCTACTCCTGATTTTATTTTTTTTTAATCTTGTTATTACGACTAGATCTTACAATCGGATTTTATGGCAGTGTTTGAACAGAAAGAGGAGGGAAACCTACAGAATCCTGAACATCAAACAACACCACGCTGGGTTTATTGTAACAGATCTAAGCATAAATCCCAGGAACACAGACCCCATGTGATTTCCTACCAAGGACTGGCTGTATATTTCTCGTGATATTGCCTGAAACGCTGTGATTTAATGAAGCCACAGGTACACACGACAGCAACTTCCAGGTTTTACAGCCAACCTCTGTGCCTCCATGTGGTTCGGAGTGTATTTCATGCAAACCAGAGGCTGAAAATATTGGAGCTCCTCCTTCTCACATCCTTGACAGCGGTGTTATCCTTTCACAGTTTCTGTTTCAGTAACACGTTCTCTCTCTCCTTCCATGGTGATGTCTCTCACACACTCTCTTTTTACTTTTAGCTGACTCCAGCAGAAATGAACATTTCTAATCTCCAAGGATACAAATTTTAGTCACACTGTTGAACTTGTGCATAATAATCCCCAAACTGGTGCGGTATAGTCCATGAAATCTACGGCAGTACATTGAAGGGAGCGTGTATGTTCATAGCAAACATTTATTCATCCACATAAAGATTTTTACAGGTTTTATTAGGATGGCCTCTGCAGTAAACACGTGCCCAGGTCCACCGTTCCCAATCACAGCAGCCAACACTGCTGATCACACCGCCACATTCAGGGCATTCAAAGGTCACACACAGCCACCTTACTGCATGATGTAAGATTATATAACCTTCATTTCAAAAGATTCAATTAGCCACTGTGTGATAAAATAACATTTCTGACATTTGCTTGATAACCCCTGAGTAATATTTTCAGTAACAGTGATGCTCATGACTGCATCTGCATTTTAAATTCACACTCAAACAGATGTAATTAAAGCTGCAAGCAGCGATGAACGGGCCCTCGCACCCTTGTGCACGTTCAGGCCGCAGTGGAAGCTTGTATGACTTGTATGTAGATTCTTCAGGCCTGGACATTTAGCAGATGACACCAGCCACGTCTCTCTATATCAAACCATTCAAAAGTCATGGCAGAAAGTAGGAACTATCAGATATCGACCAATCAGATGAAGGGGCAGGTCTAATTTGCAGCAATTATGTTCAAGGACACAAAACTGAGTCCGATGACACCACCCACCAGTCTTTATGTCAAACCATTCAAAGGTTATTGCAGAAAATCGGAACTATCACATAGACCAATCAGAAGAAGGGGCGGTGCTAATTTGCACCAATTATGTTCAAGGACTCAAAACTGAGTCAGATGACACCACCCACATGTCTTTATTACAACCCGTTCAAAAGTTATGGCAGAAAGTAGGAACTATCAAATATGGACCAATCAGATGAAGGGGGGTTGCGCTTTTTGGCATCTATCGACGCTTCTGACTGAGAAAAGTAATGTGCGTCGTCGCAGGATCGAGACGCACATTTTGATGTATAACAGACCTGGGTGCCCGTTACGGTTCGGGCGAAGAAGCGGCCGAAGAAATGGCATAAATTGCGCCAAAGTTACACGATTAATTCAAAATGGCCGACTTCCTGTTCAGTTTCGGCCATGGCGCCAAGAGACTTTTCTTTAAGTTGCGACATGATACAGGTGTGTACCGATTTTCGTGCATGTACGTCTAACCATATTGTGGGGCTTGAGGCACAACGTTTTCTAGGGGGCACTACAGATCCATTTTGCCACGCCCATTAATGCAAACCATTAAATATTAAATTTTTCGCAAAATTTGGTGACTTTTGGGGCACGCTTAGGGGGGCAAAAAGGCCTTCATTTCGTCGGAAAAATTAAAATAAAAAAAATTGAGAAAAAAATAATTCCTACAGATACAATAGGACCTTCGCACTTTAAGTGCTCAGGCCCTAATTAAGTATTGATATACTTCAAATTGTATGTGCTACATGAATGTCACAACTATTAAGGTGTAACATTTGCAGATTTCTTAAAGAAACTGATTCTTCACTGAGATCATCAATCCACCAAAGAGAAAGAGACACGGCAGCAAATTTGTAATTCCAAGTTGTCTGTGGTGAAGATTAGTAGAATTACCAGGTTGAAAAGTGAAGGCATGACACTGCATAAATTAATTCCCCCAATGTACCACCGATTCCGGCAACTTGGGTTCCCTGAGCAAGTGCATATCCTCTAACCTCAGCGATGCACCTGCTGAGGTTGGAGCCATGAAGCAGTGATGAGTTAATAACTTGCGTGCAGATAAAGAAAAGGGCATTTGAAGATCCTTAACTTGGTCCCTCAGTCCATTCAAGATGAGACCCAGTTCAATCCTTGCCCCTATCACTTAGCCCTACTCTTTTGTTGTATGCATTTACGTGCAGGAGTAGGGGAGTCTTAATCGGGCGAGAGGAAGAGCTGGCTTGCTCTTCAAAACGTAAATTTAGAACAAATACTACCCAAATCACAAATGACAGCACATACCTTGTATTTGAATTGTTACCATTTTATTGTATCATTTGAAACTGTTTTTTTGAGTTATGGTCCTTCTTCAGAATGTGGAAGAATGAATTGCCAGCTGTATACCGATGAGTTGGTTCCTAAGAGGTTAGTAGTTGCTTGGGAACAGATTTCTGCACGGCAGCGCAACATTTTGGCATATCTCATGGTTTTATTCCCACATCATTTGCTGGCACACCACTGAAGTCCATCAGTCCAACGGCTGCTCTTTCCCCTTGATTGTGTTCCAGCATCCTTTTGTCTGTCTGCTATCAGCCAGTGTCCCTTTTTAAAAATCATTTTTTAAGAGTTGTCTGATGGTTGGTGGTTATCTCTGAGACAAACATGTCACATACCTTTGTATAAAAATCAATCAGAGACTAATACAGCGTTCCTGACAGTCTGCTTTATTGTACACCGCCCTTGACCTCACAGGCCCAAAAGGACGGGGACGAGGAAAGGGTATATTTATAAAAAAGAACCGGGATGCACTCTGGAAGAGATTACTTACGTTTTCAACAACGACAAGTCCAGAAAATCCAGCCATACATGTCTGAGACGCAAATTGATCCGGAGGATCGGAGCAACCAACCGGAGGAACGGCAACAACAAAAGATTGCACACAGAAATGTGTTTGGGATGGCTGTAAAAGCAATCCAGCCAATGCGGCATCTGTCTGATGAGAGCAGACGGCCCCAATCTGGTTCCCAGAGTTGAGTTTCTACATCATGTCATTTACTGTTGTGTTTAAGCTTCTGTCTTCTAGCTTGTGTCTTCACAAATTGTATTGCTCAAATGCGCCCCCTAGAAAACTTCGTGCCTCAAGCCCCACAATACGGTTTGACGTACATGCACGAAAATCGGTTCACACCTGTATCATGTCGCAACTTAAAGAAAAGTCTCTTGGCGCCATGGCCGAAATCGAACAGGAAGTTGGCCATTTTGAATTCATCGTGTAATGTTGGGGCAATTTATGCCATTTCTTAGGCCGTTAATGCGGCCCGATCCGTAATGTGCACCCAGGTGTGTTATACATCAAAATGTGTGTCTCGATCCTGCGACGATGGGCATTACTTTTCTCAGTCAAAAGCGTTACCGTGGCGACGATAGACGCTAAAAAGCGCGCCCCCCCTTCATCTGATTGGTCCATATTTGACAGTTCCTACTTTCTGACTACAACTTTTGAATGGTTTGACATAGAGAGTCGTGGGTGGTGTCATCGTACTCGGTTTTGAGTCCTTGACCTTTATTGGTGAAAATTGCACGCGCAAGGGCCCGTTCATCGCTGCTTGCAGCTTCAATTTTTTTAATAACCCTCTTTATTCTGAATAGCCATCCCAAGTTCTGTAAACTCTGGCATCTACAACAGATACATTTCTGTGATGAAGGTAGAACAGTTAGCTAGCTGCAGGGAGATGGCATAACCGCCTGGTCTGAGGGTAACGGCACTGTAGGCCACGCATTTATAACCTATAACTATGGCCTTAGGGGCAAGGTTGCATTGTGCTTGACTCAGATTCTACTCCGATTCCAATGGATTCAGGATTTCAAAATGCCAAATAAAATTAGATGGAAAAATCTCCATAACTTAGCACAACATAGAGCAGATCTGGGTCTTTTAATATTTTTTGAGCAGCTATATTTAACATATTTAACATGTTTCTATGCAAATCTCTGGGTTTGCTTTACTATGGCTTTATGCATTTATGAACAAGGGCTTTATGGGATTTACATCTGCATAATTTGTAGCATTAGCATTTCAGGCATGTTCAGATCTTTTGGAGATTGGAGATCTGTAAACGGCTGCAACCATTCTCCATCTCAGCCACGCCTGCCAACAATATTTAGTTTCCGGCTCTTCAATTCTCCTCCACACATTGGGATGCCTTTAAAAAACTCCCAGACAACATTGTGATCACTGCAAGGCCAGTTTCAGACTGGTATGGTAGATACTATGAATTGTGAAGTGTGATTTAACAGCTGCACTGTTGACATCTGCTGTTAAATCAGTATTTAAGGTTTTTATCTATCTTTTTTATTATGGAACAATCATAGGAGTAAGATTGTTTTCCAGTATAAACACTGAGATTCTCATAGAAACTGTTAAAGCTACAAGTAGTCCGTAAATCCCAGAAGACAGGTACCTGGCTGTAGCTAATTACTGGACTGCATCCAAGAAAGAAACAAAAAAAAGACTAAAGCTCCCAGAGTTTAAGTCTGCTGCATTATTTACTTCAGTTTCCAAAAGGCGGCAGAGTAAATGTGCTTTTACATTAATATAACATGAATCTTTATATTTTTATGACCGAACAGGCAATGATTTAGTGTTCTTTTGGAAAAATTCTACAGTACTGAACATTATTTTCAATCTATAATTTTTTTATTCCCTTGCAACTGGATCCATTAAAAAGAGGCGGGGCGCTCATCCCATTTCGGTCCTTAATCATAAAGATATTTGTGCAAAAAGTCAAGCCAGCTGTAAAAACTGGTAAAGGTATCTAAGAATGATGGTGTCAGCAAATAAGCAAATACATGTCAAGCTCTAGAATAATATTTCAACTTTATGCAGTATGAGGTCTGAAGTAAAAGACTGTTTTGAAACTTGGCCACAGCTTTGTATTCAGCTTATTTCCCCGTCCTTGTGGTCGACAGTTTTACTTTTAGAACAAGCTAAAAGGGAGCTACAGTAACAAACAACCAAATAATGTGAGTAGGTGGGAGAGGATAAAACCATTTAACCTGGTTGAAATCTCAATTTTTCAACACAGATTTGACCTTCAATCTGCCCAGTGACATTATTCTGAGGCATCGGCTAAATATCTCCAGACAAATCTTTTAAAAGTTTGTGGTTGATGGTTTCATTTGCAACTGTTTGCGTTTTCTGTATTTTTGAGACTGACAACTATCAAACCCAGTAATTTCAGTTGTGCAGCGGACAGCTCAGACAGTGTGTTGGAAAAGAAAACGGATTGTTCTGAAATGTTTAATACGCAGTCTTCTAAAAGAAAATAAGTCTCAGACGCTGCTCACATCATGTTGGAGCAACAAAAACACTTCAAATGTTCAGCATTCGCACATGTTCTGTGTTCTGAGCGCAGTTGTGCAGATACTCTCTGAGAAACCCCTTCCTCCATCCTCTGGATTCATGCCTGCGAAGAATGTGCACTAATTGGTGACTTGGAACGTCATTGATCAGATCCTCACTAAATCAATAGAAAATTGACGGAAACTCCAAAGTAATTAGAGTTTAGATCAATGAAATTGTAAAGTGACAGCGGTCAGCTCGACGGCTGAGCAGCGGCAGCGCTTTAATCACAGCTGGTCAGACCATTTTCCGTACATAAATGATCAAAGGAAAAAAAAAAAAATCTTTATTTTAATGAACTCAAATTTAATTTTTGGGGTTCTTCTTGTCATTTTCAACTGTTACAGAGAATTTAATGTCAACTCGTTAGCGGTAACGTATTCCACCATGAGGAACAGCAATCAAACCAGTCAGACAACTTGACCTTTTTGAGAAGCGCTGCGTTGGAGGGATGAACCGTGGCTTCTACCGGAGCGCAGCGACACAACAGGGTTTCTCTGTGAACTGTTGCACCGATGCACTTCTCAAATCCCTCTGATAAATAAAACAGACACTTGACCTCTCGTGCAATTGTAAGCATGAACTGAGCACACCCTTTCCGTAACCTCCAACTGTTATGTAAAACCTAAAAATATCTGCATATAATTGGCAACTCATAATTTGCAAGCTTCAGTGACAGCATGCAGCCACGTCTCGCTGCTGGTTTCAGGGTTGCTGACAGCTTTGTCAACACGTTCTGCCTAAAAATGAGAGGGGACATTTGAAGATAAATGAACTTCTTTTGTGGTTGAAAGCAAACATTTGGAAGTCGGAAGTGACTTGCAACTCAAAAACTGTGACAGAGCCCACACTTGTCACTGTTTGTGGCTGCTTAGATCTGGAGAGCTTTCATTCGGAGAGCTGTTCAGATTTGTAGGGCAGCGTGCCATCACAGGCCCAGATCAGTGGAGAATTTAGCAGCTTCCTCATCTTAACTCCACTCCACTTCCATCGTGCAGTTTTAGCTGTACTTTTTAATAGTGGGTTGAACAAAGCTTTGAAAAGGTCGGGTAAGAGGTGAGATTTAGAGGGCAACGATAACAACGATAATAATTTTAAAAAAAAACACAATTAATAGGTACAATCCTCTTCCGTCTGATGCCACACCTTCAAAGCAGAGAAATTAGTATTTTCTGTTGACTGAAGGAAAAAAAAACGAAAACATCCTCCATCCTCTTAACCAAGCTGCTCTGAAGAGAGGCGTTGATGCATGGTGAAAAAGCAAGATGTGTGCCGTCACTGCACACCATCTTTATTAAGGCCCTGACAAAGAAGTTTAATTAAGACCTCAAGTGATATCCTACTCTTCTGCAAAAGGTTGTGATGTATCTCCTTTTTTTTATAGCTATATAGTCACGTCAGGGCTTTTTGTTCTCGTTTCCTTGTTTGCACGTGTCTAGCATGGCTTGATCGGGAGATCTTTTGATGCTGTGTTGCTTGAACAGTGACATGCTTTCTTAGCATTAAAAAACACAGAGACACTGCTTTACTTTCGAAGCTGTCAGTGACAGAAACAGTTTAGTCCCATCTTTTTCTTTTAGTGGGAACGCAACGAGCTTCAGATAATCAGATAAACCAAGGTGTCTGCTTTCAGATAGACATATTTTTCTCTTGTGTAGTTTAAACCCTCTCAGCCCTTGACGGTCGTTTCTTTCACTCCGCTGAGAAACTATTTTCTTGGTCATTCATTTGGGGAAGTGGCTCAGCCATGAATGCATTACCCTTGTCTGGACCTGTACCACATTAACCTTGACAACACTACCGAAACAGAATGTTATCTGATGACCTGGTCACACCTCAAAGTGATGCCCCTCTCTGCCTGGCTGTGAATAATTAATGCGAGACGGGCTGAGAAAGCCAATAGAGCCCGGGCAACTTCACAGCCAATCATTTGACAAAGTATACATTTAGCCCTCTCATACTTATGACTATTGATTATGTGGAACATTAGCCACAAGTTGGGCAACAGATAACAAACAAAATAGACAGCAAGATGGACTAACTGTCCACGGCTATTAGGTGTTAACTATACAAGAGGAAGTGTGTGGAGTGGAAGCAAGGAGAGCTGAAAGGATGATGGACCTTCATCTCAACACAGCCTCTGAGTTATATGTAAAACATGGATTGCTGGAAATAAAAGCTTAATTATGCCACCTTTTTCTATGCAAAATGCCTCCATTTGGCAATGTGCAGAGTGGCAACCCTGAAATAGAAGATTTGTCTCTTACACCTTAATCCCATAAGAAACTCCTGCCTCGACTGTTGCAAAGCTGATTTCAAGTCTGTAGATAGCATCAGCGGGTATCAGGGAGAAAACCGGCTCATAGAAAAACGGCTTTGCTGATATGCAGATATTCTGGAAGTACGCACACAGTCGAGGGATTATTCTTCAACTTTGACAGACAGTTAATAAATACTTTTTCCAACTTCCATTTTTAGTGCGAGTTTGGATTTCTCAAGAGGCAGCGCAGAAAGATCACTTTTTCACTAACGTACAAATGTGAACAATCATTTAGTGTAGCTTGTTTTAAAAATGAAAAATAATACTGTAATCTGTAACTTCAACCTGTCTGAAATAATCTAAAAAAAAAGAAAAAGAGAGCCAAAGGAGGACTGGAGGCTGGTCGGCTGACTTACAGTGAAAACCCACTAATGAACGTTAAGGTTTTGTGGAGTTTCTCGGGAATCCACAAATCCTCACGTTGAACATTTATGTACTGCTGCAACTCTGTTGAAATCATATTAAATTAAGAAGCAGCAGCTGGCTATTAAGCTCTAACCTATGTTTATTTATAGTGATGAATCTTTGCATTTCACGAGTTGGACGTTTACTGCATGTTTGTGAGTATTTAGTCTGTCCATAGAAGTAATGCATGTAAAATTGGTAAGAACTTTCGTAATGGTTGTTTTTAAGGTGCTTGAAGAGGTGTGACTTATAAGTATACTGTACGTGTTTAAAAAACAAAAAAGCACAAGTACATTGGACAAATACTGAAAACTCTGGCTCCTTGAGGGAGCCTTACTAAGATAAAAACCTACATCTGTCGCTGGAACAAAACATTAAAATGTGATGGTTTTTGGCTAAATAGTGGAAGCATCTCAAGTTCAAAAACTTCCAGAGGTGGTGAACTTCAGTCTGAAACTACGATTGTAGAAGTCACTGATTAGATAAATATACGCACGATGACCGCATTGTTACCTTTAACTTGGATGTGACATTCAGATGGATGCTAGTTTTCCCTCAGTAACAGCTCTGAGTTATACTTCACAACTTCCAAGTGCAAAATTAGCTCACAACATCTCGTCTGTAGGTGTTACAGAGTCGGTGCTGGCTGATGCTGAAGTTTTAAGTTAAACACCAACACTGCATATGTCAAAGTAAGCATTAGCAACAGCTGGAACAACAGACTTCAATCTGCCAGCATTGGAAAAGCATCAAATAGAGTTGCCACTCCTCTTGCAAAACCTGGAAATGTTGTGTATTTCAGGACAGTTTGGAGCAATCTTTGATGTGATTGGTCATTTTTATCATGAAGACTGACAGATTGAGAGAGTGCAGGCGTGTCGTGGCAGGTAGTTGATACGAAGCTGTCTGGCTCCTCATTTGCCAGTAAAAATCCTTCTTGTACAGCAGGAAAGTAAACCCACTTGCAGAAATATACATGTTAGTCTTTCTAAAAGTCTTTTTAATGGTCTTTTTTTCCCCCAGTCTTTAAGATAGGACTCACAGAGCACGCTGGAGCCCGCTCATTGCTTATGCTGCCTCTCCACTGAGCACCAGAGTAAAAAGATATTCAACATTTGCACATATACACCTTGTGATATCCTGTTGCAGATAAAATGGCAGACTGCAAAGACAAGAGGGGCAAAAAACAGATTTTGATGATGTCACATTTTCCCGAGCTACTTTGTGTATATGAATACATACTGAGATATAAGGAGGAAAGCTTTGGCCTAGCATGAAATCTCCAACAGTTTGAGCTGTAGATCTTGTATTAAAAAACTGAGACATGGCATTATTTCTAGTTTAACAGTTAAAGGTTTTTCTTGGAGTCGTCAACTGTGTCAGCAGCAGATCCCAAGACACTTCCAGCTCTGGGAGCCTCTGTGTTTCTCTCTCCAGAAGGATGTCTCACCGCTCCCAGAACCTGAACTACACCTGTAACCTGTCAGCGTACAGTTCCAGCTCTCGCTGATTGACAATATCATGGACTGATACCCTCATCTTCATCACCATAGTTTGTTTTCCTCATCATCAACACATCTACATCTAGAGCCTTTTCATTCAGTAACATATAGAACGATACAGCATACATCCAAGTTTGCAGTTAAAGGAGCATGAGGCTCCTTTTAAGAAATGAGACTGTCTAGCGCCACCCTTCACCACGACGGCCGTTGGGGGTACTGCAGCCAACAGCGAAGCCGGCACGGGAGAACGGGGAGAACGCGCATGCAGCGTCATGTGACGTCACATCCGCAGGGCAGCGCGGGAAACTCGGCCCCAGCACTGCAGCACATTTTGCAGCACACAGCCTGTTCAAGGCAACGGAGAGATACGGTAGAGGGCTCATTCGTTTTGGTTTGGAACGCTTCATCTGACCTTATTACTAGAAAACTTAAAATGTTTACACATTTTTTTCATAAATCCTGCCTCAATCCTGCCTCAAGCTCCTTTAATTACTATTTGCTAACCACTTCTTAGAAAGGTTTGTGGTTGCCTAGCAACCATTAACCTACATGGATGGGATCTGTGCTCGTGTGCTCCTGTCTCTTGTGCTGCACCATCACCCTGGAGGTCAGAATTTGAATTAGTCATCGGGAAAAAAAAAAAAAACGTACCGGTATAATTTTTAGCCAAAGTGGCTCAATTGATCAATTTCAACAGCTCAAATTTAAATCATTAAACATTTAATGAGTCATCGATGGAAAGCTGAAAATATCTGGATTCTGAACTTAGTTTGGAACATACAAGCAACTCTATAATACTCTTTTGGTCGCCGTTCATTCATTTACTTTGAGGCAAAGATGCATTATTGTGACAATTCTCCTGCCAGGCTTGACCAGGACTGCCGTCTGGTCATATCATTCTATTTAATATTCACAATTACAGGAGCGCTGCGCTCCAAATAAGGACGCAGAGCCAAGTGGCACAGTAACAAAGCAAGCTGGGCTAATCCCTGTCACGGTGTTGTGATTTCCTGCCTCGCCTTCCCTTCTCCCGGGTTCGGTGAGCCTTTCCTAGTTTGTGATTTACTTAAAGTGATTTACGCCCCGTCTCGTCTGCCGTTGCATCTTCCCCTCATCAACAATGCTAACATGGCAACCTGCGCAATCTTTCTGTTTGAGAGTGATTAAAAGGATTCATGCTTGAGTTGTCCTTTTTAGCTGACTCCAACGCACGGACTGGAAAATGTGCACATGATGCAGGAGTGGAAATGCTGTGAATGGACTGGTAGCTAGGAAGTGCCGGACAATGCAAATGGATTCACTAGTCAGTAGAGACTTGAAAAGGAGAGCAGGAGCTTCATATTGTGGCGGTGGTTCAACTTTATCGACTTTGTTTAGCTGTCCTCATTTTGGCCAAAATGAAGCCTGGTTTATGTGAGTTCTGTTATAATCCTAATTAAAAACAACAAAAAAAGCAAGTCCAGCCATTTCATTTGTCACTTGACAAACTGGCAGGGAACATTTGTCTCTGCTGGCGTTTGCTAGATTAATATGTATACGGCTGCTGTGAGCCTGATTAATACACTTTGCTTACAAATCAACAGGAGAGCCTGAGTCAGGGCGAAGGGTTGTGAGGGAGGAGAAACGGCAGCTAAGAACTGTGGGACGGTGTTGTACCTGGCTTCAGGAAGGAGGCTGACGAGCATGAAGAGAACCAACAATCCCAAATACTGTGAGTTAGCTTTCCAAAGCGGAGCAGCCATATCTGTCGAAAGAAGAGCTTCCTGCAGAGAAGACAAGGGAGGCAGAGGAAGACAAGTCATTCTACTAACAACAATGTTAATGTCTGCAGCTTAATGAGTACAGAGGAAGAAGAGATGAACATTGTGTGAACTCGATATTGGAGGTTCACACTTCAAACTCAGCTCTCAAAGATCTTCCTCTGAAGCATTTCTCACTATATCACCTGAAATGACCTACTTTCAGACATCCATCCATCCATCCATCCATCCATCCATCCATCCATCCATCCATCCATCCATCCATCCATTTTCCGGCGCTTATCCGGAACCCGGTCGCGGGGGCAGCAGTCTCCGCAGAGATGCCCAGACTTCCTTCACCCCAAACTCTTCCTTCAGCTCTTCTGAGGGGAGTCCGAGGCGTTCCCAGGCCAGCCGAGAGACATAGTCTCTCCAGCGTGTCCTGGGTCTTCCCTGGGGTCTCCTCCCGGTGGGACATGCCTGGAACACCTCCCTAGGGAGGAGGGACATGCCTGGAACACCTCCCTGGGGAGGTGGGACATGCCTGGAACACCTCCCTAGGGAGGCGTCCAGGAGGATCCGATACAGAAGCCCAAGCCACCTCAGCTGACTCCTCTCAACGTGAAGGAGCAGCAGCTCGACTCCGAGCTCCTCCCGGGTGACCGGACTCCTCACCCTATCTCTAAGGGAGCGTCCAGCCACCCTGCGGAGGAAACTCATCTCGGCCGCGTGTATCCGCGATTTTGTCCTTTCGGTCACTACCCAAAGTTCATGACCATAGGTGAGGGTAGGTGCGTAGATTGACGAGAGCTTCGCCTTTTGACTCAGCTCCCTCTTCACCACGACGGTCCGGTACACCGACCGCATAACTGCGGACGCTGCACCGATCCGTCTGTCAATCTCCCGCTCCATCATTCCCTCACTCGTGAACAAGACCCCGAGATACTTGAACTCCTCCACCTGAGGCAGGACTTCTCCACCCACCCGGAGAAGGCACGCCACCCTTTCCCGGTGGAGAACCATGGCCTTGGTTTTGGAGGTGCTGATTCTCATCCCTGCCGAATCGCACTCGGCCTCAAACCGCCCCAGCACATTGTACTTTCAGAAAACAATCTTTAAATGGTTTCATGTCCAAACAAAGGAAATATTAACAGCACTCCAAAAGCACCATCCAGTCCCGGTGACTGAACCGTTGGCGTGCGTCTCAAACCCTCTTATGATTCGGTCAACATGCCCCACCCCTTTGTGTCTTAAGAGGTGTGGCTTCAGAGGAAAGTCTTTACCTTAAGGCTGGTTTTTCCAGCATCTCCTACCCAACCTTGAAAAACTAATTTCCAGCATGTCACTCTGTCCAGCCTTCTCCTCTGTGGTTTTATATTACAGACTCATGATAACTCTGTTGGTTTAATTGTCTATTTTATTTCAGAATTTGTCTTCATGAAAGGTGAATCTTGAAATAACTTTGACTGGATGAGCTGTTTATGTTACTTTCCAGCACTTTCAGAGGATCTGAACGAAATCCCCTCGTTTGCATCCACTTCATATGTGAGACTTTTTTCCGCTTTTGGCACAAACACCTGCTTCCATCATCTACATGTCAGTTAGGAGCGAGATTAAACCATATCTAATCAGTAATTATGCCGCTTTAGTGGAGTGCTCGCCGGGGTTGCTGGGGGCATCTTTAGTCTTCTAATTACTAATTTGCAAGACATGAACTGAGGAGGTTGTATCTGATCATTGTTTATGCAACATTTTGTTAAAAACCACACTGAATTCAATTAAACTTGGTGGAGAAGTGGAGTGTGGGTAAAAGAAACTGGTGCAGATGTAGATCACACACAAGCAGATCATGCAATGCCTCCACCCTCATAAAAATGCTTTGAGTATCCGTTGTAATCTTTTATCGAAGCTCTGGAACGCATAAACTGCTATTCTGGCTGGCGTTCCTGCTAAGAGTGGTTTCAACACAGCACACATCCACCCAGTCTCACAAGGAAACACCTACAGTAACAAGTACATCTGTTCACATGTCGGAACATAGCAGTGTCGCAATCCAGGGGTGTTAATTATGAGATGGCAAAGTACTGGAAGGCTGCTGAACTTTGTCACGCAGTGTCTACGAGACATGACCGGAATCGAGGTTCATGATCAGTCAAAGGTGTGAGGCGTGACTATGCATATGGAAATTTTCACTTAACCGTGTATCTTGATTCTGTCCATAAAGATGTTGTTAACTTCTAACCCTGACGGTTCACGTGCGGAGGAAGTCTGAGAGGGACAGGATTGATGGAAATGTTGAGTGGAATGGATCCCTAAACAGTTTGTGCATATGTAGTCATGTGAAATAATTTATATTCTGAAAAAAATGCACTTGTTTCATTGGCAGAACGCTGCTCTGAAGCAGTCAGGAATCTGTTAACACACTGCAAAGGAGTAAAGACATCAGCAAAATCAGTTTGGAAAGAGTTGTAAGGCTATCTTCATACAATTCTGAGTATAGCATTAGCATCTCATTAAGCAAGTTAACTTCAAAGTCAGACCTGCAATGCATAGGGAGATTTAAATAGAGAGATTGTTACATGTGAAACCATACAGTCCTCAGTTAGCATTATTAAATTAATGATGCACCTGAACAGGAACTAAAGTTATGTTCCGACCGCCAGCCAAAATCAGATTTTTAGTATATCCAGATCACGTCTAAGTGGATTTGTTCATTTTGTTGATGGCCTGAACACGGTGACAGAAGCCTCCTCCATCCCTGGCTTTTTATTGTAACTTGTAGAAACATTTTTACATTGACTCAAAGTTTGTTCACGCCAGTTTGGTTTGTTTTGGTCAGGTCAGCATCCACAGGGCCATCGCAGGCCACCGTTAGAGCTAAGGAATGCCAGCAAGAACACGCACACTGGATATATACACCTGTAATATACAACCTAAACGGACACTCAGGAAGATTGCGTGACTTCTAATCAATTATGATGAAAAAATAAATAAATGAAAAAAGGATTAAGGCTGCAATCTTAACATAGCATTCATTCCGTTGGACAGATGATACCAAAATGAAGACGTTTGGCCATAATGCGTAGCACCACATTCGTTGAAAACCAAGCACGAAATCAAAGTACCTGCAGTGGCCCGACTGTGACTGCAGAAGAAAGCTGTGTAAACCTAAAGAAACCTCATAGAATTACTGCAACAAAAATTCCCCTGCAATGATCTGAACTGACAACCAACAGAAAACAATTACTTTTTGTAACTTCTGCTAAACGTGGTTCTACAAACTAGATTTAATGGTGGATTTGTTCAGCTTTTCACATCTTTTTTTGCATTCTGACTGTTGAATAATTCATAACACAGTGTAGAATGTGATGTGGTTTTGTTCATCTGAAGTAACATTTACCTTCCTAATATTCAACCCAGGGCCTCGCTTATAATAAGCAGGACTCACACTTTATTTAAATGTCGGAACAAAATATTCATAGAATTGAGAGGAAGCGAAATTATTTATATATGAGTTATTCAGCCTCATGTGCATCCCTCCACATTCTAAGTTTATTTTACAAAAAAAGGTAAGAATCAAGAGAAAGATCTGGGAGATTATTTTTATGAAGAAAAGGTCAAGATTCTTACGGGGCAGAGGATATTATGTGGCGTCTAAAAACTTGCTTTTTCCCAGTTCCTCCATTGAAATAGCCCTCTGGCAGTGTCAGTGCTTCCATCATGCAACATTAGGCACAAGTTTCCCTGCAGCTTTCGCAAGTTAGAATGCCATTTGCTCAGCAGGTGTTTGAGAAATAGCTTTTACTGTCTTCTTTATCCGCCGATTTTATTACGTCTGCAACTTAAGTCTGTCCCACTTTTTGTGTGCATTGGCAAAGAGCAAAATCCAACTTTCAGGCAAAAGAAGAACTAAATCAGTAACAACAGAGGAGCAGAGAGTAGAGGAGGAGAAAGAAAAAGCTTCCACCTCTCGAGGGGCGTCTCTTGTCCACAGTCGAGCTCCACAATATTGGAAATGATCATTGGCAGAAATTCCATCATCACCGCAATAAAAATAATTTAATTCATCAGCCAGTAATACATCAGGCACCAACATCTCGTGCACACCCTAACCATGATGTTATTAGTTTAATATTTGAGCTCAGGATGGGGTGATGAAATTACTAAAATAAGACCTTTCTATGCCGGGCTGCGGCCACTGACTTCATCACTCATAGACTTTGGTTAATTTCACTCATAAAGCACATCTGGGTGGCATTTACTGTTTAAATGAACGATTCATCAAGATGTTAAATGTTTGAAATGAGCTACAGATACATTTGTCAAGCTTTCCGATTTGCGATGAATAAAGGCGATGTACAAGTTCAGTGGGGTTTGACTATATGTCAATGTCAATGTCAATTTTATTTATAAAGCACATTTAAAAACGACCGAGGTCAACCAAAGTGCTGTACAGCATACAAGAAAATAAAACAATACCAAATACTATAGATTTACAGAAGGTGCTATGCTTAGAGAAAACCCTCCGTTAACATGCACATTTACATCTATTTTTAAATGTGAAAATAAAAGAACATCCAAAATGGCGTGCAGTGGATTAAGAATGCCAGAGATTAACTGTTGTCGGTTTTACAGCAGAAGGAGAAAATATAAAGTAAATATCTTTTTTTTCCATTAGTCTGCATGTACAGTAGATTAATGGTTAATAACAAGTTTGGTAAAACCCAAAAGCCACATATGCATTTTAAGGGTGTGAGTGTTTCCTTCGCCAGCCCTCTTGACAGCCATTTTTTATTGATCCCTAGGAAACAAATAAAAGGGGGGCAGAATTGATAAATATCCCAAAACTAAACGAGTCCCTTGTGACTTTCCGTAAGAGATAACATTATAAATTTTGGAAGCCGCAACTGCAACACTGTTTACTCGAAAGCCGCATTTATCACAGGAAATTGTGAAACATAAACATTTTCTTGTTTCCTTCCACCTGTCTACTCTTTAAGTTGCACAATGGCCGCTTTCTTAAATCATTAATAATTGAAGACCACGACAAGGAGACTAGTGCAGCAATTTGCCAAGAGATTAAATGACCTCTCATTAAAAATAAATGCGCCCGAAATTGGTGTACCTGATATCAAATGCAGCCTAAAAACAAAGAAAGAAGGCTAAGCGGCCGATGTAGCAGCGGCAGCTGAGGATTTGAGGGTGAACATAACTAAAGATCCCATGTAGCGGCGGGGTTTAAAGGCTTTCATCGTGCATTTGAGATTCAGTTCCTCCTGACTGCCGCTGCAGACAGGATCAAACACTTTCCTCCGGGGACACGGTGACCAATGTGTTAGGTCAGAACAATGATCATTACAGCAGGAGTAAACAAATGAATAGATATAAAAACTCATCCCAGGACAGTTGGGAAATAAGACCCTGCATTAATAAAATTGAGTGCATTGAATTGACTTCACCAAAGCAACAAAAAGGAGTTTTTCATGTTAAAATATCAGTTCAATTTTATTTGATAAATGCTTATCACTCTATGTCACACATCGCACTACGATGAAACTAGCTCACAAAGCTACAGTGGATCTCAGAGGTGACTAAGAGAAACAAAAAATAATGATGGACAAGAAATAGTGAGTGACCAAATGTGGCATTTTAAATCACTAAAGGCTGCAGATGGAGACAACTCACAAAGAGGATTTAGCATGAATGTCTACCCTAACTTTATTCAATAAAGGATACAAGGATGATAAAGAGCTAACCACACTCATTCATGTTCAAAACTGAGTAAATGATTGCCTTAGCGTGTGACTTTGGTATGGTAAAAGGTCATTGTGTCAATCTTAGGACTCTTTCATGGTCAGACCACCAAGAAAATGTGGTCCTGGAATGTGTTCCGATCTTGTATTAGCAATTTGATCTGATTTCCTTGGATATATTTTTATGTAAGGTTTGAATAAGGGGTAGGTGGCTCAATTGGTAGAGCGTTCACCCATGAACCTGAAGGTCAGTGGTTCGAGCCGTAGCTCCTCCTCTGTCCACCAAAGTGTCCTTGGGCAAGACACTGAATCCCCAGTTGCTCGTGGTTGTCAGGCCAGCGCTGTTGTATGGCAGCTGTGCCGACAACCGGTGTGTGAATGTGTGCGTGTGTGGGTGAACGCCTAGAGCAGTGTTTCTCAATCCTGGTCCTCGAGTACCACTGTCCTGCATGTTTTAGATGTTTCCCTGCACCAACACACCTGATTCTAATTAAAGGTCCTCATTAGCTTGTCACCAAGGTCTGCACAGTTCTGTTGATGACACACGTACTTTTATCACGGTGTGCTGAAGCAGGGTAGCATCTAAAACATGCAGGACAGTGGTACTCGAGGACCAAGATTGAGAAACACTGGCCTAGAGTGTAAAGCGCTTTGGGGCTGTAGGAGTACAGCTGGAAAGCGCTATGTGGCAGGGTGGAGGTGCAGCCACTCTGGTTGATTGGGTCACAGGTGTGTCCCATCAAGCTCTCCACCCTGCCTGCCTTCATAAGGCATGGCTCTGCTGGGAGAAGGGGGTCTGCTGTGAAGGAGCTGGAAGCATGCGTCTTGGGTGATTGCTAAATAAAGGGTTCTGCACAAAACTCCGTGTCCTCTCCATCCTGTCGGTCGGGCCCCATGGCACTCGCCGTGCTACACGCTATATATAAGTGTACGCCATTTACAATTTACCATGTGTAACAGGGCCTTTGGTAGTCAAAATCAGTCAGTGTGATTTGTAGATTTCTACTATATGGATTTAATGTGTAATTTCACAATAGGCAATCTTTTGATCAGCAGTTTAATAACAAAAGTTGTCTTAAAAAAAACAAAAGAAAAAAGTTGTCTAAATGCTTCAGTTTTGTGATTTTCACGAGATGAGACTAACAGACTCTTAATTCCCTTTACGTTAATGTAGACTGAAAAGAAAATGGACGCTGGTATGGAAACCGAATAAACAAAGTTGCAGAAATGAGCAATTAGTTCTAATTTAATATTTTTAAGAAGACTTATTGATTCTTTCTAAAAAGTTGCGCAATTTCCTGAAATTTTTATGTCATGTCAGTGTCTGGTCAAAATATTACAGCAGCTATTTGTAGAGGGCGGAGTCATCAGTTCAATTTAACTCCACCCCCCTCCTCTGCAGGTTGTGCAAATTACTGACGACGAAAAGTTGGGAGGAGATAAAGGTGTGCAGGTTAACCTTCACCAGGTTAGTCTTCACCCTGTGTGTTGAAGCAAAACATCCTAATTAGGGCCCGAGCACTGACAGTGCTGACTCGGTTTTGAGTCCTTGACCATAATTGCTGCAAATTAGCCCTGCCCCTTCTTTTGATTGGTCGATATTTCATAGTCCCTATTTTCTGGCATAACTTTTGAATGGTTTGACATAAAGAGTCGTAGGTGGTGTCATCGGACTTAGTTTTGAGTCCTTGACCTTTATTGGTGAAAATTGCACGCGCGAGGGCCCGTTCATCACTGCTTGCAGCTTTAATTCATGTTTTTTTTTAAATCTAAAGAAAAATAAGGCATGTAATCCTCCATGCTTTAACGAGCAAGTTGACATTTGTATGGAGCTATCCAATTTGAGGATGTCTCAACCAGAACTTATAAGAAATAACAGGATATCACCACAATATTCACTAAAAACGGGCTAACTTGAGTGGCAAAATGAGTCGCCTGTAAGCCACATCTCTGTCACACAGCTCTGTGTGTTGATCGGCTGACCTTATTTCCTTGCATGGTGAGAAATAAACAACTTCTGACATCTCAGTCGTTCTGAAATCTGTCTTTATTCAGTCTCACAGAGTTTTCAGCTAAATTTTCCGCAACAGATGATTTGAGCAAAGTTCACGCAAATTAGCCGACATGTGACTTTTCATCACTTCTGCCTTCATCTCCGAATGCTGCACTCGAGGGCAAGCCGAGACCCAGACTGTGTCAAAGTCTATCAATCTTATGTTGCTCAACCAAAGCTGTTAAGCACACTTCTCAGCTGTTTTTTTTTCACTTCATTTGTTTATATTAAGCAAGATGTCTTTTTTGAAATAATCCTGAGTCATTATCCAATGTAGATTTTATGTTCACCATAAAAAGAGCAGAGCGTCTTCTTGTGTAAGAAGGATGATTTCCTCTTCTCGTAATGTCTGTTAGAGAGCTGCAGTGTGAGTTTCCTGAAATATTACCACCTAATTAAGTCATTTTCTCTTGTTCTGATTATTGCACAGCTCATTTTGAGCTTCTACTTGTCCAGGCTGAATAAATCTTTTGAACATATCTTGACTCTTCCGTGTCCTGTCAGTCACACTACTTTTAAGTTGATCCAAACATTTCTTACACATCACGGTTAAAAAGAATGAGGAGTTTAAATTATGCAGGGTAGATACTAAAAGATTAATAAGGTCTGAAGGAAACGAAAAACTTTTGCTTCAGAGGACTGAATACAAAAGGAGGAGTTGTAATTGTTTTCATTAGTCAGTCCATAAACCCAATAGTCTCGCATGTCCTATAGGATTTCTGCTCCGTTCTCTTGATTCATGTCTTCTCAGCACGTCCCAATTAGAGCTGCTGCGAGAAACCATCTAGGCGGCACACTAGAAGGCAATGTTACTGTCAAATGCCTTCCATAAAATCAGGCCAATGTGCATTCAAAGACGGGCTGCTGGCCACAGCATCCGATTCAACACCTGATCTGCCCATACCTGTCATGCAAACAGGGGGCTCAGTGGTCCCTGGGCGCTTTGATTGTGCTTGAAACAGAGAATCGAGGGGGAAGAAAGGCTTGGTGCTTTTGTTGGCGAATTAAAAATAGCCCGCTTAAGGTGACAGTATACTTAAAGTGTGATGCATTTCCATTCTAAGGTTCGTTTTCAATTCTGCTGTCTATCCGTGAGGAGAAAAATATATATAAGTGATGATAATGTATTTGACAGAATGAAAAGCTGTGAAGAAAGTCAGGGCAAATTATTAGGTGAGAACTCTAATTGGACAAGCATGCTTGGAGATTTTTTTTTCTTTAGGTCCTGGTTACTTGCGGAGCATTTTGGAATTGATAAATCTTTACTTTATCAGCATCAGAACCAAAGTAAATTGAAATTGAATCTGAAATATGATTTATTTCATCATACCCAGTTAAGTGACTGGTGCCCTTACTGCACAGTGCAGAACATCAAGAAATAACCTCCAAATGAGACCTCCTCATCAGCTAGGAAGCACTCTCTGCTGCAGTAATTGTTGAATTTGGGGCACACGGCTCTCAACTAAAAATAGACTCTAAATCTTGTCACATTTGTTTTCATGAGACAGTCACGGAACCAGGATCAACCAGTGGTCCGTAATTTATTTACCAGACACTATTTCAGGACAATAAATGTTCAGTTTGAAAGTCAGACATGTTGAAATGTATGTGAAGATTTGTGGTGAGCACAGCAACAGCCATTTCTGCTAACTTTGTCAGCCACCATGATTATTTTCCTCTTCATACAAAGAATTAATGTGGTTCCTCTCAGTTTGAAGTTGATTTCAAGGGGGCGGCACCAACAGATGCAAAAGGAACTGTGGTTGCACACCCTTGGATTATGTGATGTAGATAACAGACGACGAGACTACTATCAACCCAGGGGCTACATCAATTTTTTTTGTCTGACTCAATCCAGGAAGTGAACAGAGTTGCAGTATTGTTGACTGGCCACTAGGGGCTGACTCCACAACACCAAGACACCAGCTGGACTGCCTCTATCTCCTTGGCTTTCACCTCTTGCAGCGGATGAATCATAATTGCACCCGCTTCACCTTGGACCACTTATAACCCTTCCAATTTGACAAACTAGACAACAAGCAAACGATTGAGCTCTGTTTTGTTTAGCTAACTCAACATCAGTAACTTATTCCGCTAAACTTGGCCAACCACAGGTCCTGGAAGAGCCCCGACAGTCCCTGTTTCAGCTTTCACAGTACTTGTTTTGGCTGTTGCTTTGGTAGAGACATCAGCAAACAGGACGTTTGGACAGATTTTACCAGAATTGGTGGAAGGCAACTTTGGTTAGCCTTTGAGCTGGGTGGGTGTACTCCCAGTGGGAGGCATGCAGGCCTGCTAATTCCACTGATTTGCCCACTTTTAACCCGGGTTGGGTGGCAACAAATTCTTATAATACTGCACTGTGCAGTAGGAAAAAAAAACTAAGCTTCAACAGCATTCTTCAGAAACCTTATATCTATGACCAGCTCTATAGTATCATCAAAAGGGATCCAAAATGGCATGCAGTGAAGTACGGACACTGGTGAATGACGGTTGTCAGTTTTGCAATGGAAAGTTCAAGGTGTTGTTAGCCCGTCTGCAGCCATATTAGTTCTTTTGAATACTGGAAGCCTGTGCATGAGTCACGGTATAAAGCCTGCTCCCACCCTGTTGTGATTGGTTCAGTACGTCCAGTACTGGTTAAAATGGCTATGGGTGAGAGTATTACTAAACCCATTTTACAGGAGAGCATTTTCTAAAAGTTAATGGGTATTGTTGGCCTCGCTATCCAGCAGACCCCTGTGGCCCTGAATGGGAATAAGCAGGCATTGATAATGTAAGAATGAGCTGCCTGGAAAAGCTTAATAGTTTATTGTAATAAATCATGACAAAATGTACTGAATTACAGAAGGAGAGTGAGACATTTGATCGCCACGATGTGAAACAGTTAAAGATGGTGAATTCATCTCACAGTGAGGCCCCCCGGTGGGTTATCTTATAAGTGAGGAGGACAATTTGTCTCTGCTTTGCGACTGTGGACAGGTGCAATATTATGAGCATCAGGCTATTTCTCTACCAAATGATCCTTGCATCATGCTGCCAGGCAAAGAGGCCTCTGCTGGGGCCCATCATGATTATGTTATGCCAGTGATAATTTGTCAAGATTTAGCTTTGTTCCTCACAGACATGCAATCAGACTGAGGTGGATCTGTTATGAATGTGGCCTCTCATACAGCAGCTCTCAGTTGCTGATTTTGAAGCAGAGGAAATATGCATTGCATTCTGTGACTCCATCGTGCTGTGCCAAGGCTTGACACAGCACAACCTCAAAGTCAGTCTTTCACAGGTGCAATAAAAAGAGTGATAAAAGTGTGAAATAAAACAGCCGGATGGTCCAGTTTAATCAAAGCTAAACAGACTTAATGTCCTTTAAATTTAAGGTGAAGTGACAAATCTTTTACTTCAAAACTTGGCAGTGATAGCAGTTCCTCACTTGCTGGTTTTTGGCAAGATTTGCCAGCTTACTCTCCTGACTGACCATTAACATGAGTAAAAGACAGCACGACCTCCTAAATGTCACTTGAGCCTTGTATTAGTATCAATAAATGTATTTTTTAAAATGGCAAACTGGGTTATTTTCAACACAAAGATGAACTGATGTGACATAATAGAGGATGAAACATAAATATTAATTAAAATGAGGCCATAGAGCTCAAAATCAAAATAGCATCGGAGGTGTTAAGCAATCATCATTTGAGGTTCACAAGGAAGTTGTCTTGACAGCTGCAAGTGCAAGAATGTGATCTGGCTGTGGTGACAATATAAACATGTGACAGAAGATGTGACTTCATTTATTGTTGAAGCTTCTAGCTTCTTCTAAATCCAACAATTACACTTTAGAATATCTGAAAATACAGTACAATAATGAAAATATTGTACAAACAAACAAGCAAGCAAGTCTTGTACGAGCGCTTTCTCCAACTAGAGATTACATAAATCACTTAAGCATTCAGTATACCTTCGAACATTCAAATGAAGAAGAGCAAGTTATGCTGGCTGAGCGCAACTCTATTCACATGTCAGTCATGTAGAGAAGAACACCTGGATGGTGTCTCAGTTTGAATTTTCAATTTAAAATTATTTTTGGTTCATTTAAGGTGGATGTGCATATTGTCTGTTTCTGCAATAATATGCAACTTAAAAAAAAAAAAAAAGTTGCTTAAGGGGAAAACTCATTAAATATAGTGACAAAGTCACTAAGTAGGCAACACTGGAAACAGCTCACTTGCTAGGTCGCTGTAACAGCAGCGAGGGTTGAATTACTGTAATTCGAAAGCAATTCTTGAAAATTTTAAATCAATTCAGAATCACAAAGGATAAGAATCGCTTTTATTATGGGAATCCATTTTTTCAGCACCCCTACAAGATAGACCATTTAGCATGAGCTCGTAAGCTGGTCCATGAGCTAATGGATGAGATGTTTGGTGCTTGCTCATCAGCACTGTGTGAACACTCACCTATGCATCCCTGAACTACTGTATCTCCAGCTGCTGCTGGACATCTTAGCATGCCAAATATCTGGAGCTGTAGAGGGAATCTTCATTTCAGCTACAGCTAATCAAAGTGCTAGAAATGTGCTGACATCAAGGGAGAGATGCTGTAATATTTCAACAAAAACACATTTACAAAAGATCTTTAACTCACCACCTGCCCTCTGTAGCACATCTGCTGTATGCATGTGCTAATCCATCCTTTTAATCACGCTACCTGTCCTTTCTTATTATGATTTTGTTATAAACAAATCAGTGTGCACCGCTGTTTCTCCCCTTGGACCATTTTCAAATAAACAACTCCTGTTTTGTGTGTAGTTATGCTTCATTTCCTGCACGCGTTATCTTGCTGAAACATTATTGTAGAGTAGTTGGACCCTAACCCTAACCCTTAAAGCAGCACAATGTAACTTTCAGCTTTTGTTGAGTTTGGCGGCTCCTTTGGACAAAAGCGGTAGTGCTTTACCAGAAAGAACACAACATTTCCCATGAGCACCAGCGCGTACTGCCGGAAAACTCCTGTCCCCGTCGCGTGCATTTGTTTTGATAGTGAATGAACGGGACGGACTTTCAAAACCACTTTTCTGTTTTCAGCGGTCGTTTGCAGGGTGGATAGCGAAGAGGTAATGTATCTATTTTTGGCTAAACAATATAACATGACGATGTTGAAAATCACTGAGTTCAACTTGGTTTTATTAGTAATAATGATAATAATAATGACTTGGATTTATATAGCGCCCTTCAAGGCACCCAGAGCGCTTTACAGAGATCATTATTCATCCATACACATTCTCTCTGGTGGTGGTAGCTACATTTTGTAGCCACAGCTGCCCTGGGGCAGACTGACGGAAGCGTGGCTGCCATATCGCACCAAACGGCCCCTCCGACCACCACCAACATTCATACACATTCAAACACATTCACACGGGGCAAGGTGGGTAAGGTGTCTTGCCCAAGGACACTACGACAGCAAACTGGGACAGAGCGGGATTTGAACCGCCGACCTTCCGATCATTGGACGACCCGCTCTACCACCTGAGCTACTGCCGCCACCGCCCCCTGTCCTGTTTCAGCGAGATAATGCACCCCAAATTACTACTGCACCTTTTTCCTGTCACGTTTTTTAGAGGGACAGCATACTTATGTGGGGTTAGTTGGATGCATCTGTTTCAAGACTTCCCAGTTTGTCCGGAAGGGACCCCATTTGACCCATTAACCCATTAACCTTTGACCTTTTTTGTCCTTTTAAAACTGTTAAACTTCTGCATACCAGATTAGTTCCTCTTTAACTAAAGAGATGTCTGTTTCCTCCGTATGTTTCCTGTTTTCTTCCAATTGTCCATTGTCTGTCTATTCACTGTTGACTGTCTTTATATGGTAATTTCCTGTCGAAGTTTCTTAATAAAAGCATCATGCAGGAGGAGCATCTTGGGAGAAGAGCTCAGGAGTTCTCGAATGAGGGCCACGTTGCCCTGCAGCTCCTCTGCTCCCCCCCCCCCTTCTGCAGAAGTGCGTTGAAACCCATTCCAATGTAGTCTCTGTGTCTTTCCTTGTTACGAATTTATGTAAATGTTGATTTGGGACGCAACACTTACTGACAAAATACAAAAATACTTTATAACCTGTGAATAACTGAATGCCCATTCCTTATATTTTGCAGATCAGCCCTGCACAATTTTACAGTTCTCAGGAAAAATACCAAGACGAATGTGAAAACATTCTAATTTTGATTCTTATTGAACATAGAACTCTACATTTACATTTGTATCATAACAATTCTGTCTCTCTTGTCGGACATCCCTCCTCGTCTTTCATCTCACGCCAGTGAGTGAACGCCGGGCCAATGTTTATTCTTGTCCGGGCATTTTTTATTAATTTTTTTTGTCCGGGCATTTAGCTTGTTATTGTCCCGCTTTCTTTTTTTTTCCGCCTCCTCCGATAAAACTTTTATTTTCTTGGTTTTTTTCGCTGCTTCGGCCATGATACCAGCTTCTCCTGAGCTCCGCGCTCCACGCCCCGCCCATTTTCGTCTCGACTACGAATCGGGAAGGAGGGGGAAGTGACATCTGCCGTAAAGCAGTCAAAGCCGTAAAAATGTGTAGTTTTTTAGTGTGGAAGGGTTCCTACCATGCACCTCGAAGTTACATAGTGCCAGTGAAGCCGATACAGACCGATACCGATACAGAACCCTCAGACCATGACAGAGGAGTCATTAAACCCGTTGTAAGTTGATGTACCATCACAATGACTCTGGAAATATGATATTAAGGTGGAAAAGTTACATTGTGCTGCTTTAAGTCAGGTTGAAAGATGGGTACACCAGGAATGCTATGGATGAAGCTCTGTGCAGATCTAGCCTCTCCTGTCAAAAAAACATCCCTTCATTGTATCTAATGCTAGGGAGTGATACATGGACTTTCCTGTGATTTGCTTCCCCCATTTGGTCTGCAGTGATATACTGTAGTTTCAAAGTGTGCTTTTAAGTCTGCACCGTACCATATGTTTCATGCCAGTTTCACTTCCTCTTTCATGAGTAAGTAAACTCTCAAACCCCTTCCATGTCTGAATAAAACTAAAAGCTGGATTCAGTATTTCTATAAGCCATCAAGAGTTCTCAATTTGCAAACATGTACTCTACATTATGCTGACACAGCTGAACAACTTTGCACTCATGAAGCACAGCTGGGTTTAAGATACATATTGCTGAAGTTACAATATTTGATAACCATTTATCAAAGCTGCAAGGTAAACAAAAGTGAAATGGTCTGAGTGTTACTCCAACAGTGTTGGAAACAATAGCAAAGATCATTAAGAAAGACAATAGTTCATACACACCATTTTTCACTAACATTTTCTCTCAATTGGTGGGTCACAATTAGTTATTTTTAAAGCAATTTTATCTGATGATTTTATCTATATGTATGTTCCATGCTGCACTCACACATGATTATGAAGAGTTCATAATTGGGATATTGTGCCTGATATCAAATTCCCTATGGAACAGATCGTATCAGTAGAATAATCACTTAAATCAGTGTGGCTTTTACAGTTTGCACAAAAAGCCAGAGCACAACTGAGTACCAGTCACTGCGCCGCAATTTAAAACGCGCTGGAAAGCAGCTGGGACAGGGCGTCTGCCTCCCAGGTGAAACGCGTCATGCTTCATCAAGGATTCCTGGTGAACGGCGATACCTTTTCTAGCACTCACCACCTGTGCACATGCATTACCTCAGGCCTTGTTTTAACTGTTCACATTTCAAAACGTCTGAACGATGCAGGCAGCAGACCTCAACCGTTTTTTTTATACTCTTTACTGTTTTTGTTTATACAACATTGTATTTGCATTTGCAGAAAGTGGCACCATAACACAGCAGGAGAAAAGGGCGTAAGGCCTCGTATGAGCAATACATAAGTCTTTTATGCTGTAGTCTCTTATGCAAATGCTGTAAGTATGAATGTGAGAAAGATCTGCTTAGAGAGAAAGTGTGTCAAGTAATTCTCTGTTTATGGAGTTTTAACATCATTATTGTTTAAACAGAAAAACAGAGCGATAACATTTGCAGCAGTGGTTCTCCAATGCAGATATAATGTGTGGTTTAGAGTAAAGAGGAATACAAAATAAGTCTATATTTGCACAGGCAAGATGATGAGGCGTAGAAACTAGCTTAAAAATAATGCACATTTGATGTTCATACAAGATATTAAAATATAATTTTATTTTAAAAGGAAAGGGCTCTTCTGGCAGCACAAGTGCATCTCAACTGTTAACCAAAGAACATGGAAGTGGAGCTTTTGTTTAAGGCTTAGCAAGACGAGATTCCTTCAAAGCTGAAAGCATTTTGTGGTCAGCGGAGCAGGGCCCCACATGGAGTGGAAATTAATATCTCGGTTCAGAGTGGGACGAGCTCTGCATCTCCAAGGGATTATGATTACAGCTGGAACAAAGTCTGCTCCCAGCAGGAGAGGTAACCAAGCTGGCTGACAATCAGCCCGACTGGGTATCAGAGGGAAGAGATTGGGAACAGAGATGAGCAGTTGGAATGAGTATAATGGTCCAGCACTAATGGCTGATTTCTATTAAATTGGAGAGACTTTGGTGGGTTCTTGTAGGTTTGCCAATATACTAATTGTTTCTACTCTTCACTTACATTGATCCACCCCAAAAACTTAGAGACCAGTTTTATTGTGCTGGCAGTTTGACATCTGCACATTTCTTACTCCTTTGCATAAAAGGAACATTACAGAATTAAAACAATTAGATTGTAAGGAGTGTAAACGTTAGGGACCAAAACAATGGCAGTTGAAGCAGTTCTGAGTTGGAATGGATTCTACTTCTGCAGCAAAACTGCAATTAATGTTTGTACAGGAGGTAAAGGAGCTACGTGAAAACAAATAGCTATTCTAAGCCTCTGACAAAACGAAAATGTTATTCTACTTAAGTGATAGTCAGGATAGGCCAAGGTAGTTTTAACTTATGTGTACAAAAAGTGCACACATATGCAAGAGACTAGGAAGCCTCCTCCTTTTGCCTCTTTTGACAGTAGTTTCCACAACAACAATGATCGACCTGTATGGGCTCATGATGAACTGGCAGTGACCAGACAGGAGTGGCTGTAGACGGAGGGGGGGTAATGGAGCTGAACTCTGGAAACATGTGACCTCCACGCTACGCAGCACCTGTCCCTGATGTTTCCTTAAAGGAGCAAGGTGTAATACAAAGCCAAACGTAAAATTCAGACTTCCCCCTCCACAGTAGCGGAACATATAAGAGCACCTTTGCAGGCTGCAAAAATACCCGTCTCATTAACATAGCCTACACCAGTAGTTTATTATTATATTAAGTTATGAAATCTCATGGGATGTTTAATTATAGTATTATTATATCGTTATATAATAGTATGGTGATATAATTTGGTTATATGTTATAATATTTTATAATATTTATATTATATTAGGATATTACTATATTATTATTCTACATTGTATAGTGCTACACCACTCTATATGATAATTATTTATTTGTTTAACTTATTTACTTTCAAATTAATATTGTCAATTGTCTACTTTCATCACCTTATCTACACACACACACACACACACACACACACACACACACACACACACACACACACCACACCACACCACACACACACACACACACACCACACCACACACACACACACACACACACACACACACACACACACACACACACACACACACACACACACACAACTGATGTCGTCTTCTGTTGTTGTTTGTACTGTATGTTAATAAAAGAAAAAAAACTGAATACTGAATAAAGAGAGAATGAGAATCAAAAAAAAAAAAAAAAAAACATAGCCTACACCAGTGTTTCCAACCCTGGTCCTCAAGGCACACTGTCCTGCATGTTTTAGATGTTACCCTGCTTCAGCACACCGTGATACAAGTGGCTGTGTCATCAACAGAATTGTGCAGACTTTGATGACAAGCTAATTAGGACCATTAATTAGAATCAGGTGTGATGATGAAGGGAAACATCTAAAACATGCAGGACAGTGTGCCTTGAGGACCAGGGTTGGGAAACACTGGCCTACTCATGCCCAAAAACGGGGCTTACACGCTTTACCAGATGTAAGAGCAGAACATAGCCTATTAGAGATTGTGAAAGATAATTCTCAAATTTGTTAAAATAATACAATTTTTCAGAATAATTATGTTTACTTGCAGCAGGGTAACATATAATTTAATGTCCGCCCCTATCACTCAGGTGTGTCAACCTGTTGTCTCTCGCTGCAAAAAAATGTTTGAAAGAAAAGAAAAGCTGAAATATTTAAGATTTAATTTCTACAAAGGGTAATTTGAATTTTGAAACCTGTTTTGTTGACCTTTTCTTGATAAATTATATTTTTCGTACTTTATACATCTATCCCAGTAGGTTGTGCTGCGTTCCATTTACCTCGGATGTCGGGACTCGGAACTGGGAATGACGTCACAGCCGAGTTATCAGCATTCCAGTTAGTAGGTAAACAAGTTTGTAGTTCGCATATACCACATGAAAAATGTAAATTACACTATAGCAGCATATATATGCCGAACAATACTTGTATACGACTGATTTAATGTGACCAAAACTAGAACGAAGTGCTGAAGCCACGCTATTTGACACACGTTTGATTGTATTTATCAGCACCACAGATAGCGGAAACCCACTTCAAATAATGATATGACATGACAATGTCCAACAAACCACAAGAACAACAAAAACATAGCCTAATAAAACGAATACATTTCAGACATTGTAGGAGTTCAGCACCACAGATAGCCATCAGATCACTCTGAAATCACCATCTGACATCTACTTCAACTAATTAGTAGAGTAGTAGCCTAAAATCGGCACGGCGGCTCAAAAATGCACATACAAGTTCAAATTCAATTTGAAGTATTGTGGTTACTCACCACTACTTGAAGGAACTCGACGAGCCTTGTATTGCGCTCCGGGAACTCGCCCGGGGGCCCGGGGATGAATAACGACGTCGGGTTCATCTCCCACAGGAGGAGGATTAAGGTGAACAAAATATGCGTCTATCTTGGGCAATTTGTCTTTTTCTTGCTCCTTTTTTTCTTTTTCTTTGCGTTTTATAGCTCCACTTTGGTGTTTGTAACTCCCACTCATGTTTCGGCTGTAGGATTACTGCGCTCTGTTGACAAGTGATCGATGTGACGTATGACGTTGATAGACGACTGTTGATGACGAACCGTTTTACCCAAAATACATTTGGAGATTCACTGTCAATTTTTGTTTTAATGTTAACTGAGTGTGAAAATCTTAGCACAACATATTATACAATGCTTTATACCCAGTACTCGAGTTGAGGGGGGATGAGGGGGGATGGCACCCCCCCCCCCCCCTGAAATAAAAACGGTCATTTCATCAATGAATGTGGTATTACTGCTATTTCAACATTTAGAGTCATCACCAGAAAAATAACTTATTTGACAATTTTCACCTGCAAATCTTCACTTGAAATAAGAGAAATCTGCCAGTGGGACAAGATTTATCTTCTCATTACAAGCAAAAAAATCTTGTTCCAGTGGCAGATTTTTCTACTTATTTTAAGTGAAAATCTACTTGAAACAGGTGAAAATTGTTGTTTTTTCCAGTGATGAGTCTTGTTTTAAGTGTAATGAGATTTTTTTTTACTAAAATGAGACATTTTAACTAGAAATAAGACAAATATTCTTGTTAAGATTTTGAGTTTTTGTAGTGATCCATTTTACTTATCCTGTGAAGGACAGAGTCATATTGATAAGTTCAGAAAACAGTTTTTTATTGTTCTGTTTGATGTATTTGATGTAAGCCCAGTGGATATTTAAAGCTTACAGAAGGCTGCATTTAACTGCTGCTATGTCATTTCTGCAGTATTTCTGCAGGTGTTTTGGTCAGTGCTATTATTTGTAATATATTATATTATTTGTAATCAGCACCAATTATCTGTCCGCATATGATAAAATCCATCATCCCCCCTGATTTTTTTTTACAACTCTAGTACTGTTTACTGACTTTTACTTTTATCACGGTGTGCTGAAGCAGGGGAGCACCTAAAACATGCAGGGCAGGGGGGGCTCGAGGACCAGGGTTGGGAAACACTGTTCTATAGTGTCAATTCAAAGCCAAATATATTGCGTATAAAAACCCAAAATCTGAGAATCAAAACACACAATCTATAACCACAAAATTAAAATCTCTAACTGGGAGTGTAATCATTTACCTCAGTTACACTTTTCTTTCCTCACCATCATTTCTAAAACCATCTCCGTGTCCGAGCCGTCCTTCTCAGTTAGGCTTTTTCTTCTTGTGTTTGCAGGTGGGAAATTAGTCAAATCAGTGGCGCCTCAATCTGCCGTGGCCGGCAGGACAATGTCAAGATCAATACATTTGCTGTTGCATTAATGCCATGATAACTTGACTTATGCTACCATCAAAAATGTTGTGCGAAACAAAAGTCTGAAGTGGTTTACTCACCAATCCAAAACAACCCCCACAAGTCCCACAACAGACTTCATTTATTTAATCATTTTTATCAGCTCTTTTTTCACTTTTAAGCAAGGCTTTTTTTTTTTGGTGGTGGCAAAGTTCTCCTCCCGAGAGCTTCCTCGATGTTTCTGTTTACACATCCTAAATCGGCAACGTCGGGGCGGCACCTACACGGCTGACAAGTTCAAACAACACCCACAAACCGTGTGACTTCTTTGTACTGAGGCTGCTGTGCTGCGTGTTAGCGCCACCTTGGACAGAAACTGATATTACGAGACTGGATGGACCGAAGCTATTTCTGAATAAGAACATGTTATGAATATGAACTTTGCTGGTGAAGTTATTTTGCCATATTTTAACCATTAATTGTACACGTTGCTCCTCCAACCCTAAACCACTGGAGAGTGAAGGACTCATGTTTCCGGTCTAAAGTGGAGCGTCGCTCTGTCCACCGCCTGCAGCCAGATCCTGTATCCAGAGATGCCTGTACGAGCAGTCCTTTTCATACGCTTTCTGTACACACGCAAAGTTAAACTTACCCTGCTTCGTCTGTAGGGATTCTGTTCCCACGGTCACTTGAGTAGAATTAAATTTTTAAGGCTTGTCAAGGGTTTAAAACTGCCATTTATTTTGTTGTAACTCAACTGCCATTTGGCTAAAACTCTTTCTCTGTTGTTGCTCAAAACGGATTCAGCTCACATCGTTTAGGTCCCTCATGAGAGGGTTTAGGAGTCAGCACACAGCTTCAGGTATTACAGCTACAAACCGCTGAGGCTCAAAATCTGAGTGTAGTCATGGACTCGCACCTGAACCTTCAGTGACACATTAAGGCAATTGTGAAGTCGGCCTTTTATCACCTTAAAAACATCTCCAGGATCAAAGGACTAATGTCTCAGCAGGATCTTAAAAAATCCTCCATGCGTTTATCACCAGTCGAACTGATTACTGCACCCGCGTCTTCACAGGTCTGCCTAAAAAGTCAGTCAAACAGCTACAGCTAATCCAGCATGCTGCTTCTCGGGTTCTTACTAGAACTAAGAAAGTGGACCACATCACTCCAGTTCTGACATCTTTACACTGTAACTCAAAGAATAGACTTTAAAATACTTCTATTAGTTTGGGGACTTTTTGCCATATCAACCCTCCAGACCTCTCAGGTCTCCTGGTTCAGGTCTGATCTGTGTCCCCAGAATCAGAACCAAACATGGAGAAGCAGCTTTCAGCTTCTATGCTATGCAGATCTGGAACCAACAAAAGCTGCAGGAATGATGAAACCCCCAGTTCTTTTAAATCAAGGTTTAAAAGTCATTTGTTTACAGCCTTTGACTGAATTATTTAAACCCTCTGGATTTCAATTTAAACAATGTTTATTTTAGTTTTTCACTCTAACTTTTCTTCATTGTGCCGCTGCACAGTGACTCATTTGTCCTTCTCTTTAGTTTTCATTATATAAGGCAGCTTGAATTGCCTTGTTGCTGAAATGTGTTAAAAAAATAAACTTGTTTGAACTTGGTTGTTTAAAATATTCCGTAAACGGTTAATTATCGTTCAGAACTCCATGTGAGATAGGATTTTGTTTTTGTTAAATTTAAGAGCAGATTATGATGAAATTCCATCATGTCACACTGACTATCAAGATGTACTGATGCAACAGCTCAAGCGGAAGTTTAACGTGGTACGACACGTGAAGTCCATTGGCAGTGGCGGTGACACAGCTCTGGTACTGCGCTGCTCCGCTCAGATACTGCTCTCGTGATGCTACGGGAATACAGATGAGTCCCGCTGACCACATTGTGAGAGATACAGCATCCGATGCCTTTGTCAGAAGAGAAAGGACGTATGAATTCCGATAAAAATGAGGGTCGATCTGTGAGGCAGCAGGAAATAATGCACAGTGCTCAGGGAACTTGAGCCAGCCTGCACAAATTAAGTGTCAGGCTGAAGGTCCAAACCGTTATGCCCGCTTGTGATTTCTCAAATTAAGCCAGTTTTGTATAAATGAGCACCTGGAGAATGACATTTGATGTATTTGATGATGCACCCCACTAATTAATTTAACAGCTCATTCCTCTTGTTTACATGGTATAAAGTTGTTTTTCTATGATTAACCTTTTGACAGCTCACTTGATTGATTCTCTGAAGCATCTCAAACATTAAGTATAATTTAGCTTCAGTGTTGTTGCACACAAATTCAGGGGGAATTTCTCTCATAAACTTTATAAACTCTGCAGCTCTCCTTGACCTAATTACAGTCACTGTTGTGGTTGTTTTTCATTTTCTGTCAACAGCGATATTATCTATTATGACAAATGATCGGAAGTATCCATCCATCACTCACCTAAGAACAGACGGTTGTTTTGCTGTTCAGTACTGAATCACGGCTCCATTGATGTTTTCCCCCAAAAGGCCAATGGCTTCAAGCCAGAAAGCAATAAACCGTGAACACAGGACACCTTTGTACAGTAGCTTACGTTCATGTTCATTTTTATGATTCACATCCAATAAAGTATATTACTAACAAGACATTTTAAGATGAGCCCAGAAGCTGCCCAGCTACTTAAACTTTTATACTGTCTAGGTTTTTAATGAGCTGAACCATCCAAGCAAAGTCCTCGTTTTCAGGCACTATGCAAAATACTTAACCAGCTGCTCCTTCAAGCAACTGTAAAAGCTATATCTTACTAATGAACCATTTATTTAATATACTGGGAGGGAGATATCCTGACATTTCGGAGGTCTCAGCGGGCTTCCTTTCACTCAGCATATAGATGAGCTTTGAAAGCCGAGGGGTTGGATGGCAACCACCACGCACTCAATCCGGAAAGTGCCAGTTTTTTATTGAGACACAAAGAAAAACGTAAACACACCAAAGCTGTTTGCTCTGCCTCTCGCTCCATGACAGATATAATACGCCCCAGCCCACCGAAGATCCACTAAGGCGTGAACTATTTACCGTCCAATGAGACGTCCACGGCGTGACTGAACTGAAGGTGGTTTGAAGAAGTTAGGTGTTCTGCATGCTATCTGCAAGCTCGGTCCGTCAGTTGTTTGGCCCGACTGGAATATGTCAGATAAGGGCTGTCTGGTTTAAACCTTTGTGCAGATGTTCCAGCTCCCGTAAGCACTAATGACTCTGGACCTCTTTTGACAGCTGCAGCTGTGCATGAAGTCCACATGATGAATATTGTAGGTATGCACCTGAATTTGTTCATTATGTAATTTGGGAGCTGAAAATTCCCAGCGGTCACGCTCACCGGCAGCCGTGAACATCACCTGCAGCGACGCCTCACTTCTTTCTATCTGTTAAACAAGACTGCATGCCGGAGACTTCAGCTGTGACTTGAGTGATGACAAGTCTTTAGATTATGAATTAAAGTTTACCTCTTGAAAGGAAGTTGAATTTTTCCCCTCTGGCACACAAGCCACAATCCATGCATCGTGCTTCTCTTGTCAATCTTCAGTTGTAAATGCAACATTAAAACAGTATTTTTACAGTATCAGTGAGTTAGGAACAAAATTAAGCCCTTCCTGAGAAAAATAAACAAGAATTGGTACAGATTTACTTTAAATGTGCTAGGTGAACAGCTGTCTTTGTGACAACACAGGAATGGATCTGTATCTGGAAGTGGTTGATCTAGACTTCTACCAGGTGCTATACGCTTGTTTGGATGCCAAAGATTGGGTTTATTCAAATTGTAAACGTCTACATTTACAGGAGGAAGGATATAGTGCGTTTTCAGCTGCTTTCACTTACGCATGCATGTCCAGCGAGCGTGAATGGATATGCGATACGGGATTCCAGTGATTCCAGCCTGAGTTGATGTTAATAGTTTTGGTATCTAGTACCATCGATGTATTAGAAATCCCCACATCAGTGCCAGCCTTCTCTTGCACGCGTCTGACAGGGTGCCAGGTGTCTCAGAGATCAGGTAGGCAGTTAGATCACTAGTACGTTAGAACGGTGCCCACTTCTTTCTTCCACCCACAAAATGTCAAGTGACGTAGAAATGATTAATAAAAGAAAACATTTGCACGCTCCCACACACTTGTACGGTCCCTGTCGAGATGCTGCCTTGGGCGCTGACCATGTCGCTCGAGGCAGAATGAATTAAAGCGAGCAGGTGGGAGTGGATTTACATTTCCCCTCCACTGACCGGTGAGCTCATTTATGTTATCTTTGTCTCTGCGATGGACAGCAGCAACTGTCACTTCAACAAGGACCGGTCTGACTTTACACACAACGCTGTATCCACTAACGCTGAACACTGACGGCCCGGTTTCTGGCCTCGGCCGGTTTGTGGTGCGAGGAACAAACGTCTGAAACTCATCGAAGCCTCCCTCCACCTGATAATCACTGAAGTTCTTTTTATTTTTTATTTTATTTTTATTTTTTTATTTGCACAACATAAAAACGGTACAAAGTTAAAATGAATATAAAAGCATGAAAATATGTGCAGGTGAGAAAGGAAGCCCTAAATGGGCTTATTCAAAGTTCTCACCAAGATAATACATTATATTATAATAACAGCAAGTACAAAAACAGCGTTCAAATAAGATGGATATTTACAAACAATTTCTCAGTTGGATGAGTGTGTGTGCTTGCGTGTGAGCATGCACATGTGTGTTTGTATGTATGTGTGTGTGTGTGCGTGTGTATGTGCACGTGCAGAAGTGGGTCCACTTTAAGTGGAAGCAATTCTATACGCTTGATCCACAAGGCTGGTCTTCAATCTCTGTTTAAAATTACTAATAGACAATGAAGATTTAGCAATAAGTATATGAGAATTCCAGAGTGAGGAACCTCTGTCTTTGATGGAGAACTGACTGCTATTGGTACGACTGAATGAAGAATGGAGATCCTCAGATTGTCTAGTATTATAGTTATGAATTTGTGAATTGGTCTTAAAAAAATCTTTGAAAGTACTTGGAAGCATATTTGCAAGATATGTGCATTTGTAAATGAAAGCACATGATTGGAGTATGTTAATATCATAGATGGATAATAAAGTTCAAGAGGCCGCTGCAGACTCTTCGCCCCAGTTTGGCAGATCACGTTGTTTCTGCACCACCAGCCAACAGTGGATGAACTATGAGGCATGTTCAGAGGAAAACATGTGAACATGATCCTCCAATGAAAAAGGGAGCGGGTCTGAGAGCAGAATGAGCTGGTCTTCTTCAACGCTGCCCCTGAGAATCTGCTTGTACAGATGATAAAGGTGCTGCTTGCTAATATACACAGATAAATGTAGAGTTAAGTAGCTCCTTCTGACTGAGGGCTTTTTATTTATGTATTTTGTTTAAGGAGGACATAACAAGAATGTTGAGTGTTATAAACGAAGAATCACTTCAGCAGTTAGAAAAGAAGACACATGGCTCTTTTTCATTTTTAGGGCCCGAGCACTGAAAGTGCGAGGACCCTATTGTATCTGTGATGTTTATTATTATTATTATTATTATTATTATTATTCTCGCCGTAAATAAATTGCCTTTTTGGAGGCCTTAAAATGCTCCAAAACTCACCAAATTTTGCACACGCTTCCAGAGTCGCGTAAAATTACGTATTTTATGGGCGACAGGCATGGGTCCACAAGAATGGGCTCTATAGCGCCACCTATTTTATGTTTTTTGACGAGCCCCACAATATGGTTTGACTTACAGCAATGACCTTTATGTGAGTATTATATTAGACAAAGAGCTACAAAAAAGTCTTTTGGACCCATGGTTTAAGTTACACAGGAAGTCCGGCATTTTGAACAGAAAATGTCATTTTTCATGAATTCTGATCATTTCTAGGCCTCGTACTTTAACGAACTCCTCCTAGAGATTTTATCGAATTGGCTCACAACTTGGTTTGTACAATCTAGACACATGGCCGACGCTAAATTGCGAAGCTTTTAAGTTTCTGCCAGAGGGCGTGACTGTAGTGATCCGGCGAAGTTTGAGGTCATTTTTAAGCTTCGCCATCAAACATCAATTGGCTGTAATTCAGCAATACATGATTTGATGTTGTTGAAAACGTATGTGCATGATTGTAGGCTGAGCCTGAAGACATCTATGGTGGAATATTCAGGATCGGTTGTAGCGCCACCTGTTGGCACCAGGAATTGTCATGTCTTGTAGTATGCATCTGTGCTCCAAGCGAGATGAGTGTATTGATCTCAAAGTTGGTCAGATAAAAGGTAAGACATTGACGATGACTGACAGAGAAAACTGTACGTTCTTATCGAAGGTCGTGGCTGTTAGAAGTTGTCAAATTTCGGTGTCTCGCCATGAACATAAAAGTTGTTGTAACTTAAACATAATTGGTCAGAATCAACCCAAAATCAATACATGTAATCAGGCTTCCATTCTGAACAAGTGGATATGACAATCTTGGATGAACTCCAAAGCGCCACCTTTTGGTCAGGTATACATTTTTCATCAAATTATGTGCTGTAATGGCTGTTTCGTTCATCCAATGTTAATGAAATCGACACATATGATTGTCAGTATGTTCCTTGTTGACCGTGTCGCGTATCGTGGTCAGAACTTGAAAGGAATTGGCATTTTTATGTCACTCTGTATTTCTGGAAAAATATTAATTAAAAATCAGAGATTTTGTGTAAGGAAAATCAAATGACAGTTTCAGATAGCTTACAACAGGACTAAAAAATCATACACTGGAACATATTATTTTTGAACAACTTCGTCACTCAAAAAATTTAAAAAATGAATTAATAACATAAAAAGCTATGTCTTTGTCACAAAATGTCAAAATTAACATCCGACTTCGTAGATATGTTGTTTACTATAATGAGAAAATATCATGTTAATCCCATAAGTCAAAGATACATGAGTGATTTTTCGTTAATATTTATGTCGAATGAATCATTGCCACCCTGTCTCAGACTGTCACACACGTGAACGCGCAACTGCAGCTCTGAGTTGGGGAAGAAAAAGGGGAGGGGGCGCGCTCCCGCGCGGCTCGCGCAGGGGGACGGGGGGGGGGGCGGGGCGCTTATGCGCGCGCACCTCCTTGTGCATCAGTGTTGGGACCTAGATCCATGGTTGGGACGCCGTTATTTTTGCGGCAACTAATACTCTAACGCATTACTTTTTAAATTCAGTAACGCAGTTATCGTTACCAAAGGTGCGTTACTCCGTTATTTCTGGCTACAGTGAAGCCTTTCTTTGCCCACACGCGGAGACCAGAGGAAACGGAGTGTGTGCTTTCAAAAAAATGACGGTCATGGCGAGACCGCGGTGAAGTTAGTTTTAGGTTGGATATTGGACAGAAATGCCCCCAGAGCGAACGTCTGTCGAATATCCAACATAAAACTAACTTCACCGCGTCATGGAGAGCCGGAGACGGCGAGCTTCGCAACGTGAAGATATTGTCATTACAGTAAATTACTGTAAACTACCATATATGCAGAAACTACCATGATACGTGGCGAAACTACCATATATGCAGACAATGCAACTGCATAGGGGCCCGCGCGTGTCCAGGGTCCGCACGCGGCGATATTTGCGTAGAGGAAGAGTTGGCGAGTGAGGAGAGGAAAGGAGTGATGAGAGTTGAACAGTTCAATTAATGAATGACTTTGCCCAGCGAGGCCCGGAAAGTCAAACTGTAATGGTAAGTAATGCCCTTTATTATTAATATTTGTTATAGTGATCGTCTATCACTAGTTTGTTTGTGTTTATGCGTGTTTATTATGTTTTTATTTGTGGTGTGCCGCCGTGCCACCAAATTTCAATCTGTGCGCTGTGGGGGCGGACTGGCCATCTGTGTGATCTGGAGAATCACAGGACGGCCGGCGTGTCCGCGTGTACCTATCTACCATGGCCTCAGTGTTAGGGCTCGGCCAGGCGGGGCTTTATAAATATATGGGCTTTATAAATGTATTAAATACATGAGCGCGGAGTCGGCGTGGCGAGAAGCTCCGCGGCGACGAGCATGAGCCGGGCGCGCGCCTGCGGCAGTGAGTCGCGCTGTGAAGCTTGATTTATGGACCGCGTTGGACCGACGCAGAACTACAGCGTAGTTTTTTGCGTACCGCGTACCCTACGGCGTAAGCTCTGCGTCGATTTAACGCAGAACCATAAATCAGCCTTAAACCACACCTGCCAGTCAGTTTATCAGGAGGAGAAGTTAACGAACGGGGCTGCCAGTTGTTCATTGCTCGTTTTGTTAACTCTGTGAGCTTTGTTGGTTTGTTTGTTGGTTTGCTGGTGTTTTTTCCTCTCTGTGATTTTTAAGTTATTTATGAAGAAGTTCTGAGTTTCCTGTGAGGAAGGTTTTTTGTTCCCTGTGGGAGTTTTTCTATGTTTTTCTATTAAACTACGCCTCGTTTTGTCTAAAGTTTAACCCGGTTTGGTGTCGTGTGATTGGGTTCAGAGAGAACGATCCATAACACTCGTGTGTACATACGTGTGTAGACGTGTTAAAGAGGTAAAGCCACAGATTTGTTTTCTTTATTGTTGTAATCTGTGCTTTAAATGAATCTGACATTGTTTAATATATAACAGACTGATTTATTGCTTGTGTAGATGAAAAATACATGAGAACAGGGCCTTGAAAAAATAATAGCATATTAAATCGCAATCGCAATATTGAGGAAAAAAAATGCAATTAGATTATTTTTCAAAAATCGTTCAGCCCTAGTTTTACGTCTCATTTATTCATTCACACACGCACTAATATACTTGGGAAACAGTTTAGGCACCAAATATAATATATTTAATTTTCTCAGATGGCAAAAATAAGAACTTTATTGATCCCACATAGGAGTAATTCATGTTATATCAGCAGAACAAGGTAGTGTCGAAAAACAATATATATCCCCCCTCAAAAAAATAAGAAAAATAGAGAAACATATTTTCTCATCAACAAAACATATTTTACATTTTCCAAGTAACAAAATAACATATTTGAACCATTTTTCGGACAATAAAATAACATTTGAACCATTTTTCAGACAATGAAATAACATTTGAACCATCTTTCAGACAATTAAATAACATGTTTTGTTGATGAGAAAATATGTTTCTATCTTTTTCTTTTGTGAGGGGGGAGCACACAGTCACAAGGACACCTGGAAGCGTTCATGCTTATGACCACAGAGAAAGATCCTCATGTCCCTTGACAATGACAGAGTTGCAGAAAAAAGTGACCTTTGAAGAAACTCTTTATCCCCAAACATTGAGAAAAATGACATTGCTGGTTTGTTTTTTTAGGTTAGTATTCAACCTTCATTTCTATGTGAGTATTCAAGTTAAACTGTATATTTACAGCCTCTTTACATTGTGATCTATCATAACTCTGTATCATGTCGCAACTTAAAGGAAAGTCTCTTGGCGCCATGGCCGAAACCGAACAGGAAGTCAGCCATTTTGAACATTTTGAATTAATCGTGTAATTTTGGCGCAATTTATGCCATTTCTTCGGTCATTAATACGGCCCGAACCGTAACGTGCACCCAGGTGTGTTATACATCAAAACGTGCGTCTCTATCCTCCGACACCACGCATTACTTTTCTCTTTCAAAAGCGTTACCGTGGCGACGCTAGACGGCAAAAAGCGCGCCCACCCTTCATCTGATTGGTTCAGACAGAAAAAACTTTGCGCCTCAAGCCCCATAATACGGTTTGACGTACATGAACAAAAATCGGTACACACCTGTATCATGTCGCAACTTAAAGAAAAGCCAGGCCTGTCAATACATTTGATATTTCATAGTTTGCATTAATGGGCGTGGCCTAACGGCTCAACGGCGCCCACTAGAATACTTTTCTCTGCCATAACTTTTGAATGGTTTGACATAAAGAGTCGTGGGTGGTGTCATGGGACTCGGTATTGAGTCCTTGACCATAATTGGCGAAAATTAGCCCCGCCCCTTCTTCTGATTGGTTGTCCCTATTTCCTGCTATAACATTTGAATGTTTTGACATAGAGAGTCGTGGGTGGTGTCATGGGACTCTGTAATGAGTCCTTGAGCTTCTTTGGCCTTAATTAGCCCCGCCCCTTCTTCTGATTGGTTGTCCCTTTTTTCTGCTATAACTTTTGAATGGTTTTACATAGGAAGTCGTGGGTGGTGTCATTTCTGATATGCTTATGGGGGGCGGTGGCCGTGAGTGCGAGGGCCCGTTCATCGCTGCTTGCAGCTTTAATATTGCAACTGTTTTTGATCAAAACAGCTTCAAGGTAATCAAATTACAAGCAATCCATTACTCACTTTCAACTTAAATTCATTTTCACTGCTCCATCTTTTAGAACTCATCATTTTTCATCTGTCGTCTCACTTCTATCACTCACATTCATGTTAACTGATTATTAAATAGTGTTTATGGATAAATATAGACTAAAAAGCTGAACAACCTTTGTAAAGGCATCTTAAGGGGTTTGATCAGCGCCATCAATCATATTAAGAGACAAAGTATTCACAGGCAGGCTTGCGGTTTAGTGTCAGTAGAAGCTATAGTCATTACAAATATGAATGACGGCTATATAGCCCAACTGTAATTTGAATGCAAGGTTTCTCTCTCATGTAATAGCCATACAAGGAACAGCAGAGTCCAGCACTTATGCTGGACCGACCCAACAGAGTGATTTGAAGCATAAATCAACCCCCCCCTCCTGCGGTTCACCTTGAGTTTCTGTTGGCTTGTCTTTGCCACTTACTTGAAAATGGAGTTAAATAAGCGTTCATGTTTGTATCGTATCTGAGGAAGAATATGCAGCATGTGCCCAAGGATGGATCATGTTAGGTGCAGCTTTGTGCTGAAGGGTTTCAAAAACAAGCCTGTTTTATCTCTGGAAACAATTTTATTGGGAGCTCTTGTTGCGTACGAGTTTAAGTTTCTGTCATAAGAAATGTCGCCGATGTTAGAGAGAAAATCTGTCAACTTCCATCATTTTAATTCTTTTCTAAAAATCTGCCCCACTAAACCTGTCAGAGGTGCTGAAATCAAAGACTAAATAGAAATAAAATAACCTCCAGGAATGAGATTTGCACTCCATCAGGTTTTTGAAAAGACTCAGAATGTTCACAGAAATAAACAATATTTTAAATTTAAACTTGATTCGATGCCTGGTGAAGTAACATCAATGAATGCAATCTAACCATTAAAAGTGTTGCTATGGCTTATTTTAAATGTTTATGAGGACACTTTCCTATGAGGGAATTTTAAATTACCGGTTCAGATTTGAATGTTGCTGTCAGACAGATACGTGAGTTCTGGCTCTGCTACAGGCTACAGGCCAGAACTGGTCACTCATTTTCTCTTTTAGCGCAGCAATATTACTGATGGAGTTCTTCTCTGGAGTGCTTCTTAGAGATATATATATATTTCCTACTGCATCGCTCAGATGTGTTGCAACTTGCGCTGCAAATGTAGATCCCACAAAGTTTCATTACATTCACACCCCAGCCTGATGGAATACATTACATTTGATCCAAAAATCTAAATTGTGAATTGTAGATGCCATATAAAGTGTTGATATGTGTCTACAGTGCACTTTTCTCCCCTCTATCATCAAGGGCAATGTGGGGATTCATTTTCTTGCCCAAAGACACTTCAGCATGTGATAGGAATGGGGATGAAATCACTGACCTTCCAGTTGGAGGACAACCTGGTCTATCTACTGATGTGTGCCTGCTTCCATGTTGTCATCAACATTTTTCCCGTTGGGGCATATTCCCCTATAGCTTGTCTGAATAGAAATCAACTTTTCCTTCCCTGGGATGAGATATGTGTTTCTGGACAAAGCCATGATCTGCTTCGTCTCCTGCTGGGACTCTCCGTGCATAAGATATTTACTGGAGCTTTTTGGGGGCCGGTAGGATCCCACTTAGTGTGAATGATGGCGTCTGTGCGGGTGCCTCTAGCAAGTGTGACTTCAGCTGAGGCTGTTTGGTCACATGTAGTGTACAATGCCAGCTGCTCAGGCTGTGAAGCACTTCAGTGAGCATGACTGATTGCGGCTGAGGTAAGCACGTCTCTGGTAAGACTAAAGCTGCTGCACTTACTGCTGCAGATCACAGAAGAAAAAAAAAATATCAGCCATGTGCTTCTGGCTGCTAGGGCCGTCCTTGCTTCAGCCCAACTAAAGAAGGCATGACCGGGGATCCGTGATGGGTATAATTCTGGAGGCTCTGTGTGGGCTGCTGCTGCACAAGCCGGCAGACTGGGGAGAGTGACTCTGGTGATCAAGGCTGCTTTGACTGCTGGTGGAGCACGTTATCACTCTGGTGGAGATTGCTGGTTGGGCGCAGGCTGTGATGAACACAACTACAACAGGTGTGACCACAGCTGGGGTGAGCAAGGCTCAACAAAGCACTTGTTTACACCGCTCCGGTTCAAGTACGAAAGGAGTGTGAGGCTGGTGTGAGGCCAGTAGTCCTGCAGTTTAGGGCGCTTTCACACCTGTACCGTTTCAAGCAGTTGTACCGGAACAGGGAACGTTTCCCCCTAAAGATCGGAACGTTTGGTATATGTGAACACAGCAATCGCGCTCTGAAACGGTACAAAACAAGCGATCCGAGATCACCTAGGAGAGGTGGTCTCGGCCCGATTCCATTCGAGACCTGAAACGGTTAATTTTTTTTATTTGTAGTGAGAACATAATCCACACAGCAACCGATACAACGCCATTCATTGTGTATGTGCTGCCGCGGCGCAAGGAGAAGAGTCGGTGCAGCCTCCACCACCTTCTCTCTTATTGGACGTGCCGAGATGTCGTCCCAGCGCGGCACGGTGAAATTAAAAAAAGCTCAATTCGGGCAGGGTTTGCGCAGCCCAAACCCGGCTGCAGCAGGCGCCTCTCGCCCGCCGCTGAGCTCCGCTCTGCGCCGGTAGCACATAAATGAGTGGGTAAAGGCTGATTTATGGTTAAATCGCGGAACCATAAATCAGCCTAAAGCCTCTGCTGCGGTCTGTGCTGCGCTGAAAGGGGCGTGTCGTTTATCCCGGGGTACAGAAGAGGAAACTCCTTCCGCGTTCATTTGACCAATCAGAGAGCAGCTGGTTCGCGCATGGCATTTGTTAACAGCTTTGAAACGGTACAGACATTTGCCTTGTGAACACAAACGCCACAGACGAGAAACGGAACAACTGTATCGATTCAGCCCCTGAATCGGAACAAAACAAACGGGCCACAGGTGTGAAAGCACCCTTAGATACACAGCATTGAGATTTTGCTTGGAAATGCAGAAATCACTTAATACTCTTGTGTTAGGCATATATGAGTGTAATGCTGACATCCGTGATAAAAATTGTTTTGATTAAGAGTGAACATTAGACTGGGTGTTTGATTTATAAAGGAAAACGGTATTATTTGAAGTAATACACCTAAATTAACCTGTGATCCTAACATGTACACTAAGGCCCAATCCCAATTCAACTTCACTCGCCCTTCTTTTCTCCACTCGCCCTTCTTTTCTTCCCTAACCCCTAAAAAAGAAGGGGGAGATTTTAGGGCACTTGAAATCTAGGGCACTTGGCCCAGGTGCCTGTCCCAATTCTCCCCCTACCCCTCGTTTTCATCCCTTCCCTGATCAGGAAGCAGAGAGCAAAAAGCTGTTTTAATTTCAGCTGTAGCGCTGTTAATATGGCACTTTATTAAGTTTTAATATTTTTTCCGGCATAAAGGTAACCTTAAAGGTATTGTGACATGAAAAACACATTTTTCTTGATTTTTTGTGTTTTGTTGGGTGTCTTGACATCAATTACACCCAAAAAACAACGAACTTTTAACATTCAGTGTAATGTGTGCTTTCTGGGATTTTCCGCATAACTATGCAAAAACGGCGCATTTGGTTTGGTGGCGGGCCGTGACGTCACGGCCCGCTAAATCACTGCCCCCTCCACCCAGCTCCCTACCTCCTCTCCTCTCCAGCGCACCATAAAGGCTGATTTATGGTTCCGCGTTACACCGACGTAGAGCCTACGGCGTAGGGTTACGCGGCGACGCGCACCGTACGCTGAACCCTACGGCGTAGGCTCTGCGTCGATTTAACGCGGAACCATAAATCAGGCTTAACACGGAGCTGTTTAGAGCCTCTTTTGTTCTAATCACCGGAGGAAAACTGCTAAGAAGACCCGCGGCCACTGACTGGACTTAAGATTAGGGGACACTGCTGCTTGCATGCCTTTATTTTTATGATTGTTTGCTGTGGTTCGCCCTGCTGCTTTTCCGTGCATGCTTCGCCTGTCGCTCCCGGCTTAACTCTCCGACGCCGCTGTGAGCGTATGGTTGGGTTGGAGGAGGTTGGGAGTTTTTCTTGTTACACTCTTTCATTTGAGGGATGTTGGCCAAGACTTTTAATAGTGTTAAAAGCATGTTAAAAATGATGTCACAATACCTTTAAGATCCGCAACCGGGGCTCAGTTTATCCAAATAACGCCTGTTAAGAAATTTGACCCGATGTTTTCGGAGATGAGAATAGTCCCCGGCCCCGGGGAGCAGCAGCAGCTCACAGCCGGGGGGACAGACGTGTCCGCCGGGTCAAGCTGCTCCGTCAGCCCCGGGAGAGAAACCTGCAGCTCCGTTGAGAATTACGCTGGCTGAAATAAATCATTTAGGAAGATGTTGGTTTAATAGATGAAATCTAACAGTTGTAGCTACGCCTGTTTTTTGCACCAAAATTTCGAGATTTCTGTCTGTCGGCTCCGGAGCTTGGGTCCGCGTACATCGACGCAGAGCCTACGGCGATGGTTACATAACCTACGCCGTAGGCTCTGCGTTGGTGTAACGCGGAACCATAAATCCCTTTATTCTGGCGTGTTCTTCGGCAACTTTATCTGAAAGTGTGTAAATTACCCAGATAACAGCTGGATTACTTTGTGGTTTCTGAAAACTATTATATCAGAAACATCCAAAACAAATCTGACGAGTCACAGGATTATTTCTCTCTATTTCTCTGAGACGAGTCTGCCTGTTTGCCTTCGGTCGGCGAGTCAAATCGACGCAGAGCCTACGGCGTAGCTTACGTAGCCTATGGCGTAACCTAACAGCCTTTACTCCGGCGCGATCTTAGCGAACAACGGACAAAAAAGGGATTATGTACATTCACTGAGTGAATATTATGAAAGTAAAATATAGGTTTGTCGCTAGAAATGTAATCAAAACGCACTTTTATGCAGAAACTAACTCAAAATATTGATTTTATTCACAAAAAAATAAGAAATGTCCGCCATGTTTTTTTTTTTGATTCAGTCCGCAAATGACGACGAAAAGCATTCTGGGAAATTTTCATACTCCCTCGCTCGCCAAGTGAGCATCTGAAATCCCTCGATCCGTAGGAGCTATTCTCAGCCCCTACCCTCGTTATGCCCCCTCCTCCTAGGTGAAAAGAGAAATTGGGACACCACTACCTTCACGGGAACGCACAAAAGTTAGGGTTAGTGAAGAAAACGAGGGCGAGGGGTTCAATTGGGACGCAGCCTAAATCATCGTTCATCTTTAGATTTAACTTCACTCTTGACCATAGATTAAAACAAATAGGTCTAAATGGAGCGTGATCTCAGAGGGATTGTGGAGCAGGGTACAAGTGTCCCAGAAGCAACTGTCTACTCTACTACGCTAAAAAAAACAAAAACATCACGTCTATTTCGATTCGGATCATGGCAAAGTTGGCAGGGAGTCAGATATAAGACTGGTTTAGAGAATCTAATGAGTTTTTAAAAACAAAACACCACGAGGGGGCTCTGACTCCTACACTGACATTTCATTAACTTGTGGAGGCTGTGGGTAAACAACTCAGAGGGTTTTAGAGGAGAATTGAAGCACAGACGAGGAGAGGTTCAACTTGGAAGTCAGAAAGCTAATCTTTTGGCACCGCTTATCCTTTTTACATATTTAATCCTAGAGGGAAGAAGACATGGCGAGATTTCCATATTGTCTAATCACTCATAAGAAACTGGATGACATCATATGTCACCTGAATTCCACCACTTGCTGCCTTGATCCTCTGCCCACAGGGTATTTTTAAAGTATTGTACATTGTATGGCCTCAGGGCTTCTAGACATTGTAAATACGTCTCTGCTTTCAGGTATCTTTCCTCAGTGCCTTAAAGCAGCCGTCATTAAGCCACTTTTAAAAATCAATAGTCTAGACATGTCACTTAAGAATATCTATAGGTCCGTATCAAAGCTACTTTTTCTTAGTAAAATCGTTTAGGTGTTTAACCTCCGAGCAATAAATGACCGTTCTGATGTCTTCCAGTCAGGTTTCCGGCCACATCACAACACTGAAATAGCTCCGGTAAAGGTCCTAAATGACATCAGCTCCACTACTGATAGTGGCAACATTTCAGTCGTCGATCTCATTGCTGTATTTGATGCCGTCGACCATAACATCTTGATAGACTGTTTTAAGAACTAGGTAGAACTTTCTGGCACAGCACTTGCTTAGTTGGAGTCGTATCTAAAAGACAGGGAGTGTTTTGTGTTTTTAGGTAACTCTGTCAAATCGAAGTTAACAGAAATAACATTGAGTTCCTCAAGGTTCAGTTCTGTTATTTAACATCTAAACGCTCCCACTTGCTCAAATAATGAAAAGAACAAAACATGTTACCATAACTATGCAGATGACACAAATCTATATAACCATCTTGCCAGGAGACTATAATCCAGTCCAAACATCGATCAAATGCATTGATCAAATTAAAGAGTGGATGTGCTAGACCTTTCTTCAGTTAAATGAATGCAAAACAGAAATAATAGTGTTCGGGGGCAAGAAAGAAAGTCAGCACTCTGCTTCAAGCAGTAAAGCTAAAAACAAATAGCCAAGCCAGAAATCTGAGAGTGGTTTTGGACTCAGACCTGGATTTTTAACAGACACATTAAGACAGTAGTGAAGTCATCACCTAAATAACGTATTGAGGACGGTTTATTTGTATTCTTTTCTGATGTTTTGTGTAATTGTTTTTCTCTTTTCTTTATATTTAATATGCTCGAAATAAAGATTTCATTTCAATTCAATTCAGGATTAAAGGACCGATGTCTCAGCAGGATTTAGAAAAACTTGTCCACACTTTCATCTTCAGTAGGCTGGATTACTATACTACTTTTCTCACAAGTCTCCCTAAAGCATCCATCAAACAGCTGAAGTCAATTCCGAATGCTCATGCCCGAGTCCTCACTAAGGCCAAGAGAGTTGACCATATAACTCCAGATGTTTAAATCTTTACATTGGCTTTCTGTCTGTCACAGAACAGATGTTATAATCCTGCTGTTGGTTTATAAATCTCTGAATGGTTTCGGGTCAACACACATCTCTGATCTCCCGGTCCATTATGAACCAACCAGAACCCTCAGGTCCTCAGGGTCACGCCTACTTTATGTTAATGAGTTCGACCCAAACAAAGTGAGGCAACGTTTAGCCTTTATGTTCCTCACCTGTGGAAATCACTCCTAAGATGCGCCAGGGCTGGTGAAACTATCAATTGCTTTACATCAAAGTTAAAAAACTATTTATTTACTGCTGCATTGTATCTCCCACAATGCACTACAACCTTTTATTTCTTGCATCTCATTTGTTTAATTCTTTTGAACTTATATCTGACTGTCTGTCTTTAATTTCTGCTTTTTAACTCATTTACTTTTTAATGCATTTAAAATAATATATTTTTATGTAAAGCACTTTGAATTGTCTTGTACATGAAATGTGCTATACAAATAAATATGCTTTTCCTTGCCTTGCTTTGCCTTATGTCTTTGAAGTGTCCATGCAAGAGAAAATTATTGTTTAAGTTTTTCGCCACCCAGCTGGCATGTTTATTGTATATGTGGAAACCTGACATTCATGAGGTAAATATACTAATTTAGTTTTCTAACAAACTTGTCTTTTTAGTGTTTAAAATATATTACACTTGTTGCCTTTACAATTTGCTTCATTGTCCAACAACTGAAGATACTCTGTTTCTCCCCCCAAATATAGCCCGTTAGCTTTTCCAAAGCCAGCTAGTATGGCACATATGTTCTCTATAACACAAGTTTGTCAACGCCTGCAGGATAAATTACGCTCCAAAAAGACCAGAGAGCAGAGTTTTGCAAGTTTCCCATGGAAGTGATTAGACCTGGACACACCAGGTGAAAGCACAGAAGCATATGGAAACAAGGTGTGAAACAGGTTGTTTGACTTGAAACCATAAGAGGCTTAACAGATGGCTGAGCTGCAGGCTGGATTTAAAATGATCCACACCATTTGTCAGAATGATAACAGTCCGTAAGTAAAATGTTTCACTTGGATTTTTGATCACCCTGTATAGTGCTGGTAGTGTCACCTTGTGGGCGTTATTGTGAGATAGTTTGTTTGAAACAGTTTTGGTAGTTAGGTTCCTGTTTTATTTTGAAGCCCTGTGTCCTTGTGTTTAGGTTTTGTCTTGACTTCCCTTGTTCCTACCTGCCCTGATCGTGTGCACCTGTGTCTTGTTAAGCCTTCTGTATATATCTTGTCTTTTCTTTCTCTTCTTTCTTTCTTTTTCTTTTCACCCTTCATGTTTCATGTCAAGTTTTGGATTTTCGTCATGTTTAAGCTTTTGTTTTTTTGTTAATATCTCTCAGCAGCCCTCGGGTTTTGTTTCATTAAAAAAAGGAACTCCTGTCGCCTCGTTCCCCTGTATCTGGGTCCTACTCAGGCACACCTTGACATTGTTGATGAGGAGCGTTTTATTGGCTGCAGTATGTCACAGTATATTACGACGGAGTATTAGGGCCAAACTAAGACAAAAAAAATTGGAAATTACGAGAATAAAGTCATAATATAATGAGAATAAAGTCGTAAATTTACCAGAATAAAGTCGTAATGTTGCGAGAATAAAGTCGTAATAGAATAAAGTCGTAATATTACGAGAATAAAGTCGTAATATTACGAGAATAAAGTCGTAATATTATCGAGAATAAAGTCATAATATTATCGAGAATAAAGTTGTAATATTACGAGAATAAAGTCGTAATTTATGAGAATAAAGTTGTAATATTATGAAAATAAAGTGGTAATTTATGAGAATTCTAACAGGAAGAGCAGTCTTCTCCCTGTGTTAAAATTAGGAATATTGAGCAGCATCTTGTGAAGTTATATATATAATATATTTAATATTACGACTTTATTCTCGTAATATTAAGACTTTATTCTCAAAATATCACGACTTCATTCTCAAAATATTACGACTTTATTCTCGTAATATTATGACTTTATTCTCGTAATTTTACGACTTTATTCTCGTAATATTATGACTTTATTCTCGTAATTTTTTTGTCTTAGTTTGGCCCTAATACTCCGTCGTAGTAAATAATATAGTAGAGTAAAGAGTAAATATTTCCCATAAGTTATGTTTGCCTCTGATACATGTAGAGTGTTTACTGTACAGCAGTCAAGGAAAAGACTCCACAAAAGACCCCAGTTACTTGAAAACATCTAAAAGTTGATGCCAACACAGTCAAAACAGCGGTGAACGGGAAGGTAGATAAAAGTTCATAAAATATACAAGTAACACCACTGTGGGGGATTCATCTACCAATGGATTTGTTTGTGACAGGTGAGGGTGTCAGGCTTGGGTATAAAGGGAAAATCCACCAAAGGTTCAGTCTTTTTAAACGTTGAAATCCCGCGGCTCAGCATTTTTGACCTTTTTTCTTTTTTTTCCCAAGTTCTCTCCGAAAATCATTTGAAAATGTTCTCAGTGCAAAACTGAAAAGGTGCTTTTCAACATCTGCTGTGCATAACAATGTGAGAACAACTCAGAGTCTGAGGCAATCTGTGAGGACAAAATGTAACATGTTCCTGGAAGTGTCTTTGTAAACTATTGTCAGTAAACACATTTCTGAAGCTGTATTAGATAAGAATAAAGCTAAATATCAACCCAGAAGCTCTACAGAGTTGTCTGGACACGGGCTCGCTGCAGAGGACACAGTTTCTGAATTCAGATAAGTCCTTGCTTTACTTTTTCTTTTGGGTTGTATGCACCAAAGTCGAGACCATTCAGGCTGTTATCAGTAAAAGGTGTGACAATACAGGGGTGCATTAATGCTCATGGCTTCTGTGTATTGCACTTGTGTGAGGTTACAAATTAATACAGAAGTGTATCAGGTTTTATCAACATTCCACTTTTTTTTCCTGGAGGTCCATGGTAGTTTCACTTCATTCTGCACAACACTGTGGCTTCCCAGACACAAAGTGTGTGTGTTGACTGGTCTGCCTGTCGTCCACATCCATCCACTACTGAGATTCTGTGGTGTAGGATGAAGAGGGTAATCAGATGAGGAAGACCAAGAACTGCTGAGCAGCTGAAATGTCGTTCTTCTTTTAAAACTTCAACATTTAGCAGCCTCTGATCCACAAACCAGTGAAACGTAGCGAAAAGGTTGAAGGACAGAACAGTAAACACAAATCTCTGAATGATGGAAATGTTCTGTGAAAGTATTGAAAACCATTTTCCTTTTCATCCTTTTCAAGACAGACACATAATAAATTACAGATTGAAGTCGCTGCTGCATTTTAGAAAACTTCCACGATCTTCTGGAAATGGGTTGGCATTTTTTCCTATAATGCGAAAAAAAAGAGCAATTCTTTTTCCAAGTTGAGTTACGAAAGTTAAAGTTGTTTCTTATGATACAAATCATATGAAGTAATCATCACAGTCTGCTGCTCTCAGCTAATGTTTCAAAGGTGAGTGTGCGTTCACTTTGTGCCGTTCACGGTCAATATACTGTTTTCATTTTCATCAGTCAGTTTAAACCAAAGGAACATGGATGAAGAGTAATGGAATGGATGGATGGATGAATGGGTGGATTTCTTATATCAGAATTGCAAACGCACACATACAGTACTGATAACATTACTTAAAATGAATCATTGGAAAGTTCAAATACAAAAGAGGATTTTAATCGTCTGTAGCAAGGGAGTAATGAAAATGTGAGTGCTGCTGAAATAAATATTGTAGGAACGCCAGTGTTCAAAATACCATTTTAATTGACTCTGTTATTAGATTAAACTCTTTCCAGGTGGACTGCCATATATGCCTTGACTGAAAAAAAACTAATAACCTAAAGAAAATGCAGTCAAGATCAACTTAAAAAAAACAACACACAAATGTTGTGAGCCATCACTCTTGAGCCTTTTTGAACCGGAGGAAGTGCTGTAGTTTACAGCCGAGTCTTTCATGTTCCACCAGCCTCAGTTATATGACAACTGCAACTCACTTCAGAGGCCAACGTGCTTTCATCTCCTCCTTTTGAATTTATTTAGGTTATACCAATTTATCAACTCCATAATCCAGACCTCCACTAACATGGCAGTGATTTTGTGTAATCTTTTTCGGTATTATTTTGTTTTAAGATCAGCTCTAATGCAGGGAAGTGCTCTGGTATCTGTTCTGGGCAGCAAGTCTTCTAGCATGATGTTTCCAAGACTTTGGGATGTTAGGGATATATTTGGTTTTATACCCAAATATGGGAAGCTTTTATTGCACCTTCAGTATATGTCAACTCAAGCAAGCGTATCTTTATGCCACCTATATCTCTTTTAATGAATTCCATCACACAAATATGTGTGCAAAATAAATACAAATATGCATTCATTATAAACTAAAATTAAAAACACTAACAATTCTGTCTTAAACAGTTTTCTAATAGCTATTGTATGTACCTATATGATTACACTATTTGCTTTTAATTTTTTTTTGTTTAAAAAAAATCTATTATAGAATTTTTTTAAATTGTACATTTGTTTTTGACTGTTTTGAATTTACAGGGGGTGCAGACATCTCAGACAGGTAACTAGTTTTTTTTTTCTAAGTGATTAATAATTACTGATAATAATTGGGATTTTGTTCACTTTTGTCCACCATCTGAATGGATGTCCATCGAGGGAACAGACAACCAATATTTGTGTACTTTCTTTGATTAGACTTTCTAAATAATACATTCCATGGAGCTCGTATCAAGTTTGGAGTTTTGTTTTCACTAAAGATGGCCTGCTTTTATTCCTTCCATTCTCATCAATAATTGAAAGCTGGCAAATGTACTTCTTAAAAACCCAGACGATAACTCAACACTCTGCACTAAATGCAGACTGCTGGGTCCCTCCAGTTCTGTGTGAACGTGTCTTGTAGGCAAAATTCAAGGCTACAGAGAAAAATAGAGGAAGACAGGAAGAGGCTATAGTATGGTAGTAAATTTGACTTATTTTTATGTATGATAATTAGGTATTGACTTCCTCTTGTTGATAAATTGACTACTATTTGGTTAATGAATATGCAAACCATCAAATTGGGAAGCAATAGTGAACGCAGTGTACTTTCACTCAAGCCTTGGAGAGTATGAAATGAACTGGCAAGTGAAGGCAGCAACTGGTGCCGAGTAGGACAGGCAAATGTAATAAAAATGTAATAAAACAAACAAAAAAGTGATCAGAACAACACGGTTTTAGAAAATCAGAAATGACCAGGGAACGGTAAAAGGACTCCACTTGTGTTGCAGTCTCATACCACCCACACCCAGCTGCTCCTTCCCTGCACACAGCACCTTTATTACACAGTCACACATCAATGCTTAATAAGGGCAATCAGGAGTTTCTTGCCCAGAGACACTTTGACTGGATGAGCCAGATATTGAGCCACTTAACTTCTGATTAAAGGACATCCCACTTTATATGAGCCTCAGACATCCCTATAGTGTTCTTAAAGAATGTTAACTTGAGCGGAGAGACGGGAGAGTGGACAGAACGGGGGGTTGGGGGCCAGGACTTGAACCCTGCCCAACAGCAAAAAGGGTTTCATCCTCCCTTAATAGGCATGCCCATCGGAGCAGCTCAGCTACATGCTCACTCTGAACCCCCGCAGAAAAAGAGAGCGAAAGGAAGATGGGGACAGATGTAAGGTCCTAACCAGGTTGGCCAAGGCCACTTTCAGGGCAGGAAAACAGGGTAGAACTTGTTAACTCCGCTACATACCGGTGATGCTCGGGGCTGATCAGTGGGCCGGTGGGTTCAGGTCTGCTTATCGAAGACGTCCTGGGTTCAGTCACATAGCGATGAATCAGACCCAGGGAAACATTGAGGTTAATCTCATACACCTTGACTCCCCCTAACACCGACCCGTTCAGGTTATGTACTAAAGGTTCCACCTGTTTTCAATTAGGTTGCATTACTGCCATCTGAAGCAACATCTATGTCACAGCTTTCAACACCCTGACAGTTTGGGACATCACATAGATAATCGAGCCAGATGAAAGACAGGATTACCTTCAAAGTCACTTCACTCTCTAAGAGTGGCAGGAAACAGGAACCACCGTATCTTCTCTTCTCCAGGTTGGTTCATTTATATATTTTTGCTTTTAGACAGATGAGTGGACCAGGCTATCAGCTGATACTGACACAGAATTAAAGGTCAAGGAGGCTAATCTGAAAAGCTCCCTGTGAGACAGCTTATGCAAAAATGCAAAGGTGCCTTTAGCATATTTTAATAGCCTACAAAATTAAAGAGACTTTTCTAGTGAAAGAAGTTTTTGAACAATTATAGTTGTGCTCACGGTCTCGTATGTTGATGACTGCAGGTCAGGTTTGGGTGCTTGATTAGTGCATATTTTCGCGAGGCAGGCTTTCATAGAAGGCTGGCTGGGTGCAGATATTCAAAAAGCACTGACCCACGCATCATTACTTACCTCCGGGAGCCATAGCGTACAGCCATTAAAACAGCAAGCACACCTGACTGAAGGAAACACAGCAATTGAACTCAGCAGCTGTCTGGCAGAGCCAAGGTGGAAGGGCCAAGTTTGACTTCGATGTTTGTTAGTGGGTACAGAAAACTGATGCTTTGAATACTTCAAGCTTCCCCCGAAATAGGTGTTATGATTTATGCAGAGCTGAACCCCATTGTGTTTTAATGCATGGTGTTCCCTCATGTCCATCTGCACTCTTCATCTATTGTTGTTTCTGTTTGAGTACCTCTCCTTGGTTGTCACTTCATCACTGGATCTTTATTGTTTTGGTTTTCAGCTGCCAGTACAGATTGCTTCATCTTTGGGATACAGCAACAGGGAGAAAATGCCCTCACTTTGCAAGTTGAGAGAATAACATCAGAGACTGAGTGCAACAGAGTCAAGCAGCATCGTAGTTTATGCTCAACCAAATGGCTACCACAGGGCTTTCCCAACCAATATAAAATATGAACTTGTAAACTTTCAAAAATGACTTAATGATCGATATTAATTAAGTAATTCAGTTTAGTTTCGGGTATCACAACAAACAAATCCCTCTGTAATGATTGGATGGAATTAGACCAAGCAAATGAGAGTGAGAGACCAGGACAGAGAGAGACCTGGAAGACGAGCATCAACTCGTTGAATGGAGGTCTGTCAATATTTAGTTATTTGGCTTTGATTTGCCAAATCCTTCCTCTGTGAGATTAGCTGTGCGGTTCCCTGTCTGAGAACTAATTACAGATCTGATGTGAACATTGAGCATCAACTTAGCGCGCCCGTAATGAGCCTGCAAAGACGAAAAGATGCGCACTGCAAAACAGGATCATCGCAATCAATAATATTGATGAGATTCAGATTTTGGATTTTTGCAAATAGCTGCACTTTTTTCTGCTTTTACTGAAAGTTATTCGTTATTGTTTTGAATACAGCGTTTTAGTGACCTGAGCCACATAACGTGATCTGAAACAGTGGAAAACAGGCTCCCTGCAGACACCGATACACTAATATCAGCTCTGACATTCACATGTATTCAATGTTACTTGCCACATTTAAAAAAAAAATCTGTTTATATTTTGCACTGGCTGCACTTTACTTTTGTCATTTTAGAGGGTGTACAGTAGAAAACAGGCTCATTAGAGCCACTTATATTGTGATAGCATTTCTTTTTTCACAGAATGCACTGAATTTTAATTTGAGAGTTTATTGAGTTATTATTGTTACAAAAAAGGTGAGTGCAGATTTTGTTTTACACTAACATAATTTTTAATAACTAGAAACAACGGTAATACAAAATATTTTTTTGATTGTGTGTGTGTGTTTTTTTTATGTAAAAGAAGTAGGGTGGAGTTTAGTACCAAAATGTCCCAAAACTGGTAAAAAGAAAGTCAATTTCTTTCATTTAAAGTGAAACATGACACGATTCCTTATGTTCATTTTGTGGAGGTAGGCATGGTAGAAACAGCTTCAGAACCAGTGTTCATACAATATCAGTGAGCCTGATGAGAGAGTGATACTTTCTCTACAGACCAACCCAGCCCTTGAATATGAGGCTGAAGCAGAGCTGGGAACGGACCTGTTGTCTGGGTTGCACTGGTTGTACAGGAGGACAGCATTATTACTGCAAGGCGCCCTGTCCTCCACATGGCTGCCATTAAGTCAAACTCACTTGAGGCGAGGTGGGCGGCAGAATCATGCACAACTCTCACCTCGCCTCATCATGATGTCCAAGGCTGTGTAACACAAAGTCAAGGTTCACAGCCATCAGTAACTCGAAGGCTTATCTCGTAAAGAATGATTTTCCTTCCATAAACAGGGATGGATTTTTACATATTTACCAATAAGAAAATATTGTGCAAGCATACTGTTTAATTTGAAGGTTAGTCTAATTCCATCACTCTTGAGCAGAGAGGTTTAGCTCAAACTATAGTGACAACAGTTGAACAAGAGTATAGGCATAGTACAAATGTGAGCCTTTTTTAGTTTAATAGAAACTGCAATTCATGTCTTCAGGATACAGTTTTATATAAGAAGTAGTATCATCAAAAGCTCTTTTGGGAAGATGGTTTATATTGAAATTATATTTTGTAGATTTTTACCATTTTCTGATTTAATACTATTATAAACTCATAAAAGTAAGTAAGTAAGTAAGTGTCTTTGTAGCCCTCTGAGTGCTCCGTGACTCCTTAAATGCTGCAAACCCTGCTTTTCCTAAGCTGCTAAAATGCTTTTAGATAAAGCAACAAGATCATGTCTCATCTTCTCAAAAGATACAAAATCCCAGCATCGATTAAAAAAAGTTTAAATTACTTTTGTCCCAGCTCTTGCTTGGACATATGATTCCTAATAGTCTTTTGTGCAGCCTGGACTCTTTGGACCGGAACCTCCTGAGAGTTTCTTAGTCAAGGTGAAAGGCTAAACATGACAGAGCTCTTGGCATCCAGGATACAAAGCATGTAAACTTTCTTTTAGAATTGTACAATCATGTTCGAAGCATTTTTGAACATCTTTTACTGCAGCCAACCTTGACTAATACATTTTCTGCAGCAAATAGAGAATTCCTTGCAAGTTGTTTATGCTGTGATTTTGCTTGTGCACGCCACTGCAGTTGTAAAAAATCAGTGTCTCCCTCTCTCTTTCCCTCAATGTTTTATTTTTCTATTATAAATCAGTTGACGTGCTAATAAACATATCAGTTTAAGTTCAGTCGTCATTTTGTTTGTAAGTCAGAAAACATATATGTTATTGGCAATTTTTAACATTTGTATTGTTTTTTTTTGCACTGTAAGGGCTGGAAACGAATGATTTGATTCTGATGGAGATGTTGTATGGTGTTTCACTTCTGGACAAATACATTTTAAATGAGCAGGCCATCACATATCATGTCACATGTGACCTGTCACCTCCCAGGATTCATCAGCTGAAGTGGTCCATAAACAACCTCAGATCAAAGCTCACTCCAGTCTGAGCTTTTGGTCGTAAAATCAAAAGTTAAACAACTGCACAACGAGCTATTTCTCGCAGGATTTATCTTGGTTGTCATTCATAAAATCTCTTTCAGCTCCGGGTGCCAGTGAAGTCAGAGATACTGTTGTAATCATTAGCAAAGTGCTGGCCTTTTTTGGGGGGTCAGAATAGTTTATCCATTACACTGGAATTAAAGGTACGGTAAGCAAACTTCTAACTGGGAACACGTTTGGTCACTCACATTCAAATCCTGTATGAAATTTTAAAGAAAAAAAAAAAATATATATTCTTACAGCCCAAGAGATAGCTCCTCCAAAACCAAACTCTCCATGACGACTGTTTCCACCCTGTTTACCATCATGCAGCATTTAATGACTAGTTTTTATATCTATTTGATGTACCATTTGAAAAATACTACTGATTAATAATAAAAGTAGATGTACCTCTAAGTCTATAAAACCAATATCAACATTTATGCAGCAAGTCAATACAGTCTCCATACGGCTGGGTTCCTTTAAAGGCCCAAAGAACCCTCTTAAAAATTCCTCATTTATCATCACATGACACAGGTAAATGTAATCAATGAGATAGTGAAAGAATTAAATAATCCTTTTGAAATTCTCCTGTTCACTGCCCCTGCTTCTTCCGCTATTTAAAAAGTCCACCAGAGGCCTAGGAGTTATAAAGGCCTGTGGAAACTGATGGAAAGGTTAGATAAAATGCCTCAAGGTGACTGGCACTGGACATTATGTGACAGAAAGTGGAAAAACTGCCCAAATCATATGAAGGCACAAACTCAAGGGAGTCTACGTAGATGAGAGGGCACACTCAGAGTTTGTCTTTGTTTTCCCACCCTATTTTTCACTTTTATTAGTCCCACCAGTCATCTGAGATGTCTTCTTGTGATATAGACGTTAGACACCAATGTCTCCAGTAATTCACCTCACACTGCTGAAACCCAATCTCACGGCAGACAGGGCTTTTTTTTTAAAACCATATTCTGCTGGATCACCAGGGTGATTCAGAATAACCAATAACACTGTGCTCCCCTCATATGAGCTGGGTTTGACAGACATGCAGTTTCCTGTTGGATGCAGTGATAACACCAGCGTTGCAAACACTGAAGATGATATCGCCCCTCAGGACCCAGTGACACACACAATTTACACAGGTGCGTAACAAGCTAAAGGGAAAGACAGTTAAAGCTCCTCTTCTCTCACAGAAACCTTTGGGGACTTCTAAATAACCCACACAATCTTTATCCTTGGGAAAAATAAATAAATAAATGGAGTTACCAAGGTAACAGCTGTGTGGATGGTGTTTTGCCCATTGGATATGACAAGCTACAAAAGCAGTACATTATGAATGTTTTCAAGGATTACCTGAGATACCTAAGGACAGTTTTAAAAAGAAGAACACTTAAATCTTTTCGTGTACTGATGTTAGTTAATGTCAAACAACCACGCTCAGCTATTTTCGTGTACCATTAATAACTGACGTTAGGAGGCCACCTTTGCCTTTATACGTGTCACCAGTTTGTTTCATGCACCTCTGATAAGAAAAATGGCACCCACTGTCTCAGCCAATAATCTTCAAGAAATGTTCCTCAGCTTATCTGGATCAGAATCAAACACTGGCCACTCACTGTCCTCGCCTGACAGACAAAAATAGCTTTTAGTTCTCTGCCAGCTTCAATCACAAGTCCTATATCTAACCCTCTAAGTCATTTTTACTGCCAAAAAAAAAAAAAAAATCAAATTAATGTCTGACTAGGCCAGTTCTTCACTTGACATGCAACCTTTTAAAAGCTTTTACAGTTTTAAATACAGCATTTATCTTCCACAGCAGGTCTTGAGTGTCTGGCATTTTTAAGAGTGCAGTGACCTGCAGACCTCCTGCCTCTCAAGTACAGCTGGTCGGAAAACTTTAGGCTCTTGGAAGGCCATGACATTTGAGAGACTTTGACTGCCAATCATACGGGTCAAACAGGGTGTATAAGATGTATCGTTTATGGTTTAGGAGGCAGGTGAAAATGTGCAGCAGCAGGCTGCAATATCCCGTCTGACCTGTTTAACTTGGAGAAAAAAAGCAGACCGTATACATTTTATATGAACAGTAAAGAAAACAGACTGCTTTCACGATGGATCTAATGCTAAAAACATTAAACATCTGTTTAATTTTAGAACCTGATTTGTGTTATTGCCATATCTTTCTTCCTACCGAGAACAAATCAAACGCAATGACTTCTGTTAAATGTTAGAGGATGAGTGTTTCATGAATTCATTTCGAGGACAGCGTTCTAAATCTGGCCAAAGTTGCACAAATTTGCATTTCTTTCATCAGTCGTTCTGAGGAAATCTATTTTACCGCCATAAAGTCTAAAACTGAAAACAAAACAAAACTGACATCTGAATGATTTACAAGAGCGAGCAGCTCGATCGGAAGCCCCAACAGTCTTTTATAATACTTGTTGAAAATGTTTACGCTCCCTCTAAACTGCTGAAAGGTGCATCCACTTGAAATTGTTCTTGTCAGTATTCCTTTGTCTTTGCTTTCTTTTTTCTTGTTTTTTTTTAAGCAGAGATTTACATAACACATTACAGATTGACAATCACAGGAATGAATACACATCAGTGGGCGCTGGAAGGTAAGATTGATCGTGGTTTGAGCATGTGTGATTATTGTAACTCCTCTCGTGCAGATGAGCTACACATGAATGTGACACTACTCGATGGTGAATGAGTGACCGAAGTGAAATTCATAGAAACAGTAAATGTACTGGAAGATTCGAGGTGACAGAAAAGAACTGCACAACCTTGAAATATACAGTTCTTTCACTTCACTCAACAAATCATACTAGGTTTTGTTTAACGGGTGAATGAAGTTTATCTCAGCGTGGCCTTCTCATTGTCCGGCCTTGTTCCACTTCTCATTCTCTGTCACTTTGCGGAGCTAAGCTGTAAACTTCCCCTCCGAGCTTTCCCGTGCATGACTGATGTGATCGCGGTTTAGGCTTCAAAGTATGACGGGTTCTCGTGATTGCATCTTGTCTGCTGTTATCTTGATCATCATCAGACGGTCGCTTTTTGCCCGCGTCCAATGTTTGACCAGTGTGATGGATCTCGGTGCATATCCAGATCTCCTAATAAGCGCATCTGTAGGACAAAACGTCCATGCATGCTCTGCTTGCTTTTATCTTTACTGTAAATGTGAACCAGCAGCGGGGTGAAGGGTACCAGAGTCCTTTCCAAACCATGCAGTAAACATTAGCATTCATTTATTTAAATATTTGTCTTATTAAAAGAAAAAAACAGACAGCACAAACGCATCAACAGAAACGATTCTTCCCCGAAACACAGTGGGGGACATTATCCTCATTTATGTTACGACCACTTGAGCTCCTTTGCATTTTACTGCATCATGCCTCACAGTGCCTTGAGGAACAACAATGCAAATGAAAACCCCACCAACAATCTTCCTCTGCCTTTGCTACACATTTTATTGGACTGCATGTGCATGCAGAACCCAAAGAACAGCAATTGAAAGCATATTCTCTAATTACATCCAGATGTGGGAGGTTCTCCGAGTCCAGAAAGCAGGAATGTGGCACTAAGATGAGATAACACCCTCTCCTTCAAAAAAATCATGGGTTCCTGACTCATCCTCAGCGGGACAATGGATGGGAATTTGGCTCCCTTTCACCTCCTACTTATGTACAGTATAGTTAAGAAAAAGGGTGGATGGGGGTGAAAAGCACCTGCTCCTTATGTTTCAGCAGCTCTATGAAGAAACTGTCTGCAAAAAGTCCTGGAAATCCAACGCATCTGTGGTAAAACCAACATGTGACATTCGTGTGTGTGTGTGTGTGGGGGGGGGGAGCTTAAAAAATTGGTGACTCTCTCGTGCAAGGGACAGAATGAAGTGGAATTCAGCTTAAATGAAACCTTAACCTGGATGATGTTCAGTAACTTAAACCAGAGCATGACCTCTGACACCAGCTGGCTGAAATGCATCAAAGATAAAACTAAAACTCACCGACGCCATGTTTCTTTCTACTTTTTAACACATGCACGGACCAGACTGGAATGAAAAGGACCACTCTTCCTCCTGTTTGGCATGTGGCCATCCTGCACTTTCGCAGACAGAAGTGATTTGCTAGGGATTGAACTGACTTGAGAGTCCAGGGACACTCGAGTACACACGCCCAGTGAGATGTTGCCATGGCACCCACCTGTCGCTCGCAGCGCACCGACTCTTTATAGCGCATAACTTTGAGGAAATAAGTTAACGTAGGCATATTCTAAGTAGACCTTTGGGGAGACGAGCTGGCCGTGTGGGGTAACATGAAAGGAACAGTAACAGTGATGGCTGTTTCCAGCTAATCTGCAAAAGCAAACACAGCTTCTAATGTCAACGTTGAAGTGAGTGCTAACCTGAGTCTGTAAGCGTTATCTATCACGCCTAGGTATCTGATGCACAATAATCACCTTTGTATCATCAACACTTTACATATCATGCTAAAAATCTAAGCTAAAGTGAAGCTAGTGAGAGATTGGAAAATGTGGAAAGATCCACCTCAGCATGTCGGTCTATGTTGTGATGCACAGCCTTCTCTGTCGGTCGCGTGAATTTCATCAAGTTCTTAATGGGTTTCAAAGTGCAGCCGAGTCAGCACATTTGACGTGAAAGGGACATAACAGTCAAATGTTAAAAAGTTGCAACTTCGTTTTAAATAAAGTTGGCACTGAGTCTCCTATTTCGAAGGAGCTGGAATTCCTGTATATTTGACCACCGAGTTGAGGTGAGAGTCAGGTCAGAGTGGTGTTATCTGACTGCACTTCTAACACCAAGCTAATACCCAGAGTTATAAGATGAAGTGATTTGGATCAATTTCTAACTCTTATTAGACTACACTCTCTGTTTAAAATCAATGAGGTGAGAGTGTGGGGTAGAGCCAACAGAGAGGGGTTAGGGTGAGAGGAAAACCTTTTCTAGTTCCCGAATCAGCTTTTGTTCCACTCACATTACCTTCAATGATTTCACAAGACAAAGCAGCTTGCTGAAACGCTGTTACAGATTTATCGGTGTATTGAGCACACGCTTAATTAGATTCATTCTTAATTTTTGGGAGACAGTCAGGGTAAAGTAAAAGAGAAGGTTAGACACAGGGGACGAGGACATCCCAGCCATGAAACTGAAGGAGTAACGCATCACGATTAATATCCCGAGCCCACATCGTTATATTTATTAATTTGTGTCAATTTCTACATATGCCACTTCCAATCTCTTAAACATCCAGACCTTAAGTAGACTTTGATTCGTGTACATTAAGAGGTCGGTGTGCCCCATCAGAATTTCTAGCAACGCCCCTGCAAGGAAGGGCATTTTTCAATATCAAGGTTCACTTGAAAAGATGCAAACAGGGTAGAGGCAGATATATTAGGCTGGAAAAGTGCCAACTGTCACATTGTTTACAAGGTTGAACAGGAAAAAAAATGTCAAAGGCATACAGTAGGAGCCAAGTTGGGGACCTAAAACAAGCAGTCCTCTTATGAAGCCAGTTGTTGCCTTCATGTGTGATCCTCCTCTTGGGCAGGAAATCGGGAGCATGTCTTCTTTGTATGCATAGGCTGTATTGCCCTAATTTTACACTTTTTTTTTGGAAGGGGTATGGGGGGGGGGGGGGCATGCATTTCTGCAACCAGACTGATAGTGGAGGAAGACCTGAATTATTGAGGCGACTGCGTCTGATGGCAGCCTACAGAAGAAAACGGGATTCCAGCTGGACACCACCGAGCTTTGCGTCAGGGACACGCGCGGCACATGCACTCAGAGAGGCTGAGGGGCTTTTAAAGAGCGACAGAGCGACTTCTCCACAACAATTACGCGGCAGAAGTCTTTCTTTTCATCGTGTTTTACAACGAAAAGCACTTTAAAATACAGAGTGAGGCGGATTCCAACGAGAAAAAAAACTAAAAGTGCATTCCTTCATTTCTCCCCCTCCCACAGAGTCGTCATTCCTCAATGTGAAAATTGCGTCATCTGAAGTTCTGGAAATTGTCAGCAGTTGATGTAAACGGAATAGATCATGTTAAGAGCATCAGAGCCTGCGCCTCGGCGGCGGTGGGGGGGTTTAATCCAACATCCAAGGTTCATTTATCCTCCCTCCACTGTCTTGTCACAGGTTGCGGTACTTCCAGTCTCGGGGGTCAAAGACCTGAGTTAGAAAGCACTAGCTGGCTATTTTTTTAAAACATTTTTAAATGAAAAACAAAGCAAAGAAAATCCAAAATAAAAAAAAAATCCGTGACGCGCCTGCTGTTAATTGCCCATTAACAGAAAGTAACAATTACCGCCCGAGCTCCCGGTGTCGCATTATGTTCTCACTCGTATGTCCTAGAAGTCGACCCGAGCTTGAAATGAGCCATTTCACCTCCCTCCACTGTCAAAACTGCATTTATGCCAAACAAACCCCGACATTTGTTGCCAAGGCTGCCCAGATAAACAGTTCATCCCCGGGAGAAACCCTCACCCGAGCAGGCTGCGCAGGCAGCGCCGCATCCCCAGCATCCCCTGGCCAGCATCCCCTGACCAGCATCCTCTGACCAGCATCCTCTGACCAGCATCCCCTGACCAGCATCCTCTGACCAGCATCCCCTGACCAGCATCCTCTGCCCAGCATCCCCTGACCAGCATCCTCTGACCAGCATCCTCTGACCAGCATCCCCTGACCAGCATCCCCTGACCAGCATCCTCTGACCAGCATCCCCTGACCAGCATCCTCTGACCAGCATCCCCTGACCAGCATCCCCAGCATCCTCTGACCAGCATCAGCCCCACTTCAGCCGCGGAGACCTGTTAAGCCATCAATTATACTGCAGTAGCTACACCGGCAGCAGTTGTTGCATGTGAATGAAACATCACCATTGAGCACATTTGAGAGCGTCTCCAGTTATTATCCAGACGGCGACGTGCACCAAAGCTCCCAAATAGGGCGTCATGAGACAGCCACCAGGTAATGACAAGCATTAAGAAAAATCTGAATCTCACCAGCAGCAATCAGGATTGCGTTCTTGTTGTTTCTTCTCGCTTGGTTTCCTTGGAGTTAATGAGTTTCTGACGTTCACTCCGACTGATTTCTCCCTCAACTGTTATCATTCACTGGGTATGGATCTTTTCTCTCTCTTTTTTTTTTTTCTTCAGCGGGGAAATGATGGATCATTCAGCGTCCTCTTGCAAAGCTCTGCCCTCTCCAAACTAACCTTCCCGCCCCCTTCTTCTTGCCATCTCAGATCGGGGCTGGACAGGAGGGGCGAACCCTGGACCCGAGGGCTGCTTTAGAGGCGCTGCTCTGTCACAGCGATCAGAGCGCACATGGACGCGCGGAAGAGCGCACTGTTAGTCAGTGATGTCCCCGCCAGCTGAGCCGAGGAGGACGCGTCCCGCTCCGTCCTTGGTGCGCCTGTGCGCATGCAGGAACCTCTCTAGATCCAGCAGCTCGAGCACTGACGCAGGTGTCCAGGGTTCAACTGCGACTGACACCGATGCCGAGCCCGAGAGCTGCGGCTGACAGTGATAAAGTAATCTCATCTGAACCGACGCGGGAGTGGGAAATGGGAGCTGATCATCCCCACTTATGTGACCTTGGGGCTGTGTTTGCTACGGAAGAGTATTAGGGCCAGGCAGGAGAAAAATAAATAATAAATTAATATTTTAGAGGAGGAAGATTTTTTTTTCATTATGCACTTCGAGAAAAAAGTCGAAATGTCAAGAAAAAAGTCGAAATGTCAAGAAAAAAGTCGAAATGTCGAGAAAAAAGTCGAAAAGTCGAGATTAATGTTGAAGTAGAATTTCGAGAAAAAAGTCGAAATGTTGAGAAAAAAGTCGAAATGTCGAGAATATTGTTGAAGTAGCCTATAATTTCGAGAAAAAAGTCGAAATGTCGAGAAAAAAGTCGAAATGTTGAGAAAAAAGTCAAAATTTCGTTAATAAAGTTGAAATGTTGAGAAAAAAGTCGAAATGTCGAGAAAAAAGTCGAAATTTTTAGAAAAAAGTCAAAATGTTGAGAAAAAACTCGAAAAAGTCGAGAATATTGTTGAAGTATAATTTCGAGAAAAAAGTCGAAATGTCGAGAAAAAAGTTGAAATGTTGAGAAAAAATTCAAAATTTCGTGAATAAAGTTGAAATGTTGAGAAAAAAGGCGAAATTTCGACTTTATTCACAAAATTTCAACTTTTTTCTCGAAATTGTATTTCAACATTAATCTCGACATTTCGACTTTTTTCTCGACATTACGACTTTTTTCTCGAAGTGCACAATAAAAATATCTTCCTCTCTCAATTTTTTTTTTGTCTTGCATGGCCCTAATACTGTAGTTTGCTCATCACAGGGGCTGGCAAAAAAAAAAAAAAAAGCTGGTGGACAGAGGTGGGAGAAATAAAAGACGGCTCACCTTTGTCTCCAAATGCACCTGATGTGCCCCTGTTTCAGGCTTGTGGTGTCGCGTCTTAGTAACCCCTGCTCACACAGCAGTAAATAGTACACGGCTGCGTTTGCACTGTGTCAAGTCCCAGTTGTGTTTGTCTGAGCTGCAGTTCTCTGACCTGATTTTCTCCTGCTTTATATAGGATTAAAGAAACCAGCGAGTCAATAAGTGGACAAAACTGTTGTGTATGACCTGAAAGTCAAATTTGCACTCACATCACAGTGGTTTAGGTGCAAGTGCATGAGGCTGAAAAAGGATTGACAAAATTCAGAGTTTCATTGCTTCTGTTTCTTTTAAAGGAATATTTGAATACTTTTAGAAAGTGTCAGCCCTCCTGTCAATGGATCCTGCTTCAAACAAAAAAAAAAACAAAAAAAAACAAACCATCATTAAAACCACACAAACTAAGGATTATTGAAAGTACTTTGGACATCACGGCAGAGGCGACTAAGAGACTCAAGAAAAGTGATGACAGAAGTGAAAACGAGTGACTCAAGGCAACAGACTGAATAAAGTCTCAAGTGTCCTTAAAATGACTTAACGTCCATGTTAGGAAGACCGTTGTAAAAAAAGTTTATTTCTGTCTCTGTAAACTAAACCTTCTTTTAGTGGAAAGTTATTCATAGTTTATTTCTTTTGTTCTTAGAAGTTGAAATTTCCAAATTGGAAATTTCAACTGGAATGCCCCCTCATGTCGGAATTCCAACTCCAGCATTGTTGCTACTCACATCAACTAAACACACATGAAATGTTCCTGTTCAGAACCATTCTGAGGAAAACACGACGTGGCATGTTGCCGTTTTGCTTGAATGTACGAAAAACCAAGGTATGCACCCTAAGTATGTTATTGTTAAGAGGAATGACTTCTAAACCGTCACAAAAAAAGTCAAAATAGAGCAGATAAATTGTACGTATATCACGTTCTAGCCAATCGAGACTATCACAGTATGATGGAAAGATTGACGAAAACAAAACTGTCGATTTGAACTCCTTTTATTCATTGTTTATTTAGAATGGACTGATTTCTTCAATATCTGAATGTTCAGGTTGATTGAATTAGTTGAGTGTTTAATTCATATGTCAATTTGCAAGTAAAAGTTAATAATGGGAGGAAACGGCAGCACCCGGAGAAAACCCAAAACTTTTACTGAACGTGAATATAAACCTCTGCGATGCTCTTTATCTTGTTATTGCTGTTTACTTCGTGACAGCGAACTGAATGCCGAAGGTCCTCAAAAAGCTGCATACTGTATAGCCGTGTGTGTGTGTGTGTGTGTGTGTGTGTGTGTGTGTGTGTGTGTGTGTGTGTGTGTGTGTGTGTGTGTGTGTGTGTGTGTGTGTGTGTGTGTGTGTGTGTGTGCGTGTGCGTGTGTGTGTTTGTGTGCATTGGTACATGTTAAAATACTCGCAGGAGAATTGGTCAGGATACACACCACACTAGAAGGATATTTTGTATTAAAAGGCAGGAATAGTGTTCTGCTAATTCTGATAACATTTAAAAAATGTAGAATTGTTTCTATTGGTCCATCAACCCTAAATATGCAAAAAAAACAAGATGTCAATTTAAGATTTATAAACCTGATTTTGTGTATAATCTGTGTATTGACACAGCGCCCCCTATGGCAGGTTGTGTATTAGCCAAAGTAGAAAACTTTTAGCACACCGGATATTCAGAAAGGTGCGTCGGAGGAGGAAAGCTGCAGCCAATTTAAAAAGAAAGCTCCCGCACACCTTCTTCTCACCAGACTAATGTTTTATTGGGCCAATGTTTCGGTCATAGACCTTTCTCAAGGCATCCTTGAGAAAGGTCTATGACCGAAACATTGGAGTTTTCTTTTTAGGTTGTGTATTAGCAAAGCCTCCTAAATATTCACACTTTTTTTTTTCTGATTGGTTGTCCGCCAGAAGGTCCTGATAATTTTTAAACTGTCATAATTCACGTGTCGCTATTTACACTGGGGATGAGTTGGCAATATGATTACTCAATATGCTATAAAACTGAAGATTTTATAAAGGTCAGTTGGCTGCCTAAACCCAACCTTTGGTCCAACCTTGAAATGTATGATACCAAAAATTATGCACAAATATATATACATTTTGATCAGATATTATTTAAACATTATGGACAATTAATGTAGTTGATAAGTGCACGGATGACAAAAAATCTAAACCTTAAAAGAGCCATTTTCTCACACTATTTTTGTGCTCCACTGCTGCCATTGTGTTGATTATGTCATTAAGAGGTCACAACTTTTTCAGATTCTTAATACATTAATTTAATTAATCTATTTGTTCTGTATCCAAAAAAGTCTATCTTATTAAAATGTAATAAATAAATGTTGAACATGGATTTCTCCCTGTACATAACCAGTATTTACTGTAAGAGGCAATGGCGAGAACCAACTTCTTGAAGGATTCTTTTTGCAACTTTGCAACTGGGACGCATTTCCACTTCCAAGATCCAAAGTAAATGGAATGCAGATATACATGTTGAATAGCAAACGTGTTGCCTAAATTGTTGTTTTTTTTTTTTTGTTCTTACAGACATGCATGCAGTATAAAGAAAATAATTCCAAGCAAGCTGAAAATGTTTCTCACATAAACTTCTCAATATTCTTATTTTTCTATAACCTCCATATCAGCACTTTTAATTGTTTTGTTCAATATTTGCATGTTCATGTTGTCTGCAAAGAAACAAGCTGGCAAGCCAAAAAAATAATAATATATAATAAAAAAACGACTCCTGTATGGAGTTATTTTATTGTTTTCAAGTCAAGCTTCTACTTCTATGACGTGTGGCTTGATTTTCTGTCTTCTCCACTGCAGTTCTGCTGCCTCGGTGGACACTTTCCCTCCTCTATTAACTGTAGATGTTTCCAAGCTGTCACTCCGATGGACAACAGACTGGGGGGTTCAATACATTTACTTGGTCTGTTGAACAAAACTTTGGTATATAAACTTTTCTGTTAATTATTTATTTCCCCACAAAAGTTTACCTGACTGGACAAATCTCTTCCTCTCTCTCTCTTCTTTCTGAGGACACGAGGAATTAAAAAAAAAAAAACACCTCGTTAAAAAAGGCTTTACATTTTTGACCCAGTCATCCCAGAATTTAGTAAACAGGTTTCTGTATAATTGCAGAGAATTTACTTCTTTCCACAGCACAAATATAATTTCCTGCACTCATCCACTCTTGTGCTTTAGGGGTTCGGGAGGCGGACATGATGATGCCAAACATGTATTCATCAGGATGCATTGCCTGAAAATGGACATACAGTAGAGACTGAATGGGTAGATGTGTATTGAATATGCTTTTTATTGCTTTGTGAATTTCAGCTCAGAAGGGCTTTATCGCCAGGCATCCTGAGAATATAGGCCAGTGGCTGTCTGCCTTAAACCCAAAGTCTGCAGCTTTTGCTGTCTCCTCCTGCAAAATGTGCTTTTGGTTTTGGTGTAATATAAAGAAAAAATGAAGCAAGCATTTCGTTTCAAATTCCCACCATGCATGTATGTAAAC